>NW_015090986.1:2775701-2805607 GCF_001431845.1 Calidris pugnax | reverse complement strand
TGAGCGTTCACTCGGCGTGTGCAGGGACCCAAAGGCAGGGCTCTTTGGCTGAGGAAACCCGTTATTTTTGTCCCTATATTTTGATACGGCATATACGCCAAAAATAAAAAAAAAAAAAAAAAAAAAAAAAAATCAGAGAAAAAGGCAAGTCTCTAATTCTTGAAAGAAACACTGCTTTCCTGTCCTCCATTTTGGTCTCCACAAAGCAAGAGCCATCTAGAACGTCTCTTCACCAAAATACCCCAAATCAGAATCTTCAATTTTTTTCTAAATAATTTTTATATAGCTATTCGGACACACAATAAAATTTAGACTTGCTGCTTTCTCTAAACAATAGACCATGAGATATATAGAGTGCAAAAATTGAACTGCCTTAAGCCATCTTGGCTGACCACATTTATCTCTGGACAGTCTTCAAGTAATTTGTCTTCTGTAAAGAAATATGAAGTATTAGAAGAGCCTCAGACCACCTGCCACACGGAAATTCTACTTTTTTTTTTTTGAATGATTAGAGAATGCAGTTACACCGAACGTGAAATAACTCAAGAACTCCACACATGACAGATTCTTTTGCAGAGAAATTTACCCTATATTTTTTAAATCTTCAAATATTTTTTGAAATGCTAACATTTCTTCTGTTAGTCTCATTACGTAAATAATCCTTTCAAAATCTAGTTCCTATAGCTACTCACATAACCTAATTAATATCAACGGATATTCTGTAATCCTGTGGATAACAAGATCTGTGTTAAGTCCCATTTTATCCATGAAGATCTTGGCAGGTGACCAGCAAAACTCATTTCCTTAGGAAGTTTCCATTTTGTCTATTTTAATGAAGAGGTACACAGTAATTGTAAGCACATTTCCAGGAAACTGCAGGCATTCCAGGCATGTATAAATTCCAAGCTATCAATTTTGGTCAGTGAAAGAGAAAGAAATTAAGTATTTCATCTTTTAACTTTAAAGTTGAACTTATTTAAAATATCACTAAATTTTCACAGTGATACACAGATGACACGCATGCTGAAACGTTGAACAAATAAATAAATAGGAAGGAATCTCAAAGTCCCGGAAAGTTGAAAGTGAAGGAAGGGAAGAGTCTTATGATCAGGAAGAGTAGCAATATTCTACTGTCTAAGGACAGATTGACTCTTGTAGATGTAGAGTCAATTTCAACCTTGCTTGGAGTCTTTTAAGCAAGTGACAGAAAGATTTCAAAAGGACAGATTCTCAGTCACAAAGCAAGAATGTATCCTCTAAGTACAGTACCCTTTAAAAGAGGGCTGGAAGAGATAAACTTCATAAAAAGCTATGCATACTTCATCATAAATGCTCCCATTGATATCTGCTCCATAAATTGGTGCCACAAAAGTCAAGTTCTTCCAGTATTTACGCTCCAGATCTTCATAATCTACGTATCTTGGGGTGCAGTATCTGCAGAGGAAGAGGTAGGCAAAGGTTCAGCATAGTCTTTCAACAACCACCTTCACAATGGACTATGCTTCTAATCCTGCAAACTGAATTTTAAGAGTTCACTTTAGCTCAAATTCACTGAAACAGAGGAATTATTAGTTGTCTTGAATTCTTAGTTTCATGATTCACCATGGCATGTAACCTTCTACCTGACAGCTACAGTAACTGAAGTCATACCCCTATCCATACAACATTTTCTTCAGTCTGCAGCAGCTAAACAGAACTTCTACTCACTGTCCTCAGGCTGAGGCACTCCCCTTTGTTTCTCCTCCATGAAACAGACACACATGGAAAAGGCACTTAATTGACAAGTATTTGTTATTTTCCTGCCTCACGACAAGCTCTGCAAAACAGACACAGTTCTGAGACAGGCTTTGTGTAGGACCAACTCAAATGTACTAATTCTGCCAAGTAGCAGACCTGCCAGGCAAAAACAGTGCTTTCCCTTCCCCAGAGAAATCTTTTGAGAAAAGGCATAAAATGTTTCAAACAGTTGATAAAATTAAGTAGACCAGGTACATTTAAATCACAAAATAACACAGAAAAGAGACAAGCAAGTTAGGAAAACACATCTTAACCAAAGACTTCTCAGCAATGGGGTTGTGTCAATTACTTGTCATATTGGCACTGAGTAATGTGGATACATAAACTCAGTTACCATAACACAAGTATCTTGATATACTTGTGGGAGGGGAATACAGGTATGTCCCTGTTTCACAGAGGTCAAGGTGGAGAAGCACCTTGGTTCAATGGTGAATGGCAAATGCTTAAACAAATAAAAGATGCAATGCATTAGACTGAGCACTCACAATGCTTTTAAAGGCAAGTATGATATAAATTAGATGTTCATGGCCCTTCTCTCTTTCCCAAAGGAAATGGGTAACACCACAATACTAAAGAAAAGACTCTTTAACAGAGAAGTCTTCTTCATTAAGGAACAAAATTACATTTACAGGAGAATAGCTCCTCTCATCTACTTAATAGTTTAAGAAACATGGACTGCATTAAGAGTGTTATTGGAGTTTATGTGACATATTTTCTCAAGAGCACTGATGAACATTTAGAAGGACCCACAGCTTGTAAAAGGTAAGAAGCCCTTCCAACTGTTCTTCCCTTTACCTATCAAGTTGTAAACTGATTTAGTAAAATACATGAAAACTAAAATCAAAAACATTTCCAAAATATCTTCCATGATAAACAATAAAGTAAACTTAACTAACACCATGATATATACTAAAGTCTTCACAGTATTTCTGCATTATCAAATTATTTTAAAAAATCAGTGTTTCTCATTTTATCATGGGTTAATCAAATATAAACTTTAAACACATATGGACAGGTATCATAGAAACCGGCATCAGATACCATACAGGTTTTATATTGTATTCCTCCCTCTAACAGTTATGAACAAATAATTTTAAGAACTACAAAATCAGTTCCCATTCCCAGTTACCAGAGGAAAAAAACTGTGTGATAACATCAGTTTTTCACAAGTAAAGTATGGGCAGAAACATACTGATCTTTTTTAATTGAAAAAAGGAGATCAGTTTTGCATTTACAAAGGTGTGGATATTACGGAATACTTGCTGAGGAGCCTCTTAAACAGCTTTTCATGGCCTACTTTTTCCTGATCTTGATAACAGCTTCTCTTCTTACCTCTTAATTTCTTAATTTAACTTAAAAGAAAATCTTTCCTTCAAACTAGGACAGCATTACCTACCTTCATTATATTCAAATATCGTTTCTCTCTAGGATTCTTTGACTCACCTTCCAGAATCTATTTCCAGTCAGTTTTGAGGAAATACTGAAGGATAATTTATTCTTTTTATGTGCCCAAAAAGGAATAGGTAATAATTCCTTCACTTCCCTCATCTTGGAATTCCTACCAATTTGAACCTTTTTAATACTGCACCTAGCCCTTCACAGACTTTTTTCCCCTCCCTTAATATCCATCTTGCCATAACCAGAACATGCACATTCGCTAGGAGCAGTTGAGTTCTCTGAGATTAATGCAAAAACTTCTGGGCAAGTTAAGAAATATGTTGTTTTTTTTCAGCACTACATGATGATAGGACATGCCAGTATTTAGGCCAAAAAAAAAAAAAAAATCAATATTAAACATTAATAAGTGTACTCAAAATAAAACTCAGGTATAAGTCTGTCTCATCTTCATTATTTTCAACATAAGCATTTGTTACAACCATAGAATAGAATCATAGAATCATATTGTTTGGAAAAGGACCTTTAAGATAATCAAATCCAACCATTAACCTAACACTGTCAAGTTACCACTAAATCATGTCCCTCAATACCACATCTACACATATTATAAATACCTTCAGGGATGGTGATTCCACCACTTCCCTGGGCAGCCTGTTCCAATGCTTGACAACCCCTTCAGTGAAGGAATTTTTCCTAATATCCAATCTAAACCTCACCTGGAGAAACTTGAGGCCACTTCCTCTCATCCTATTGCCTGTCACTTAAGAGAAGAGACTGACCTCCACTTCGCTACAATCTCCTTTCGGGTAGTTGTAGAGAGCGATAAAGAATAGAAAGAAAAAAATATAGGCAAAAAGCATCATGTCTCAGGCTTTTCAGATGCTTTCTTGCTGCCATGGTACTACAAGTCTTCAATAACAGAAACAAGATTCATATTGTGGTATTCTTCCACAACTTAGGAGACAGGAAAAGCTCTACTGAGTAAGTTAAAAAATCACTAGCTGCCTAGCACAATTCAAAGAAACCACACTACGTGAACAAATAAATATTTGTCTTCCTAAGCAAGTTCTCTCCATATACGTACTTGTCACTGTTGGCCAGCTGCTTGAACTCCTTTACTGTCATTGGCTTTTTCTGAATGTTGTACTGTGTGAAGAGCCCCGACTGGCCAGTGACCATCTGCTGAATCGGAGCAGGAATCACCAGATCTTCAATATCATCATAATGCTTTCTTGGCTTCCACTCCTTTGGTGGGATAACCTTCAAATTCAGAAATAAAAAACAGGACATCAACAGTTGCAATACCAATCAAAACTTTCTGCAAAAATTCTAAGAACCAGTTAAATATGCCCACATTGTCAAATAGGATTTGCTTACCTGCTGTTTCCCAATAACTAACTGGGCACGTATGTGCTCCTAGATAATACAGAAACCAATTCAAAACAGGCATAGTATCGCCTCAATTCAGATGCACCAACTCACTCACCTACAAGAATTCAATCATGTGCAACTGTGCAAACATACACACGTATAATAACTGAAATATTTTATAATCAGAGCCCTATGATTCACAATTTCTTCATATTCCATGATATAAAAATGTTATCCTCAATTTAAAAATAATAAAATAGATTCATACAAAAGAGTGACATTCTCCTGTCTAAATGTTATTTGGTGTAAATAGCATGAATAACTTAATTTCTTACTGAAAAATGAAAAAAAATACAGCTATTTCGGAGAGCTTTAGATTTTAGAGTCTGTTTAACTTACTCCCCATAAAACTTCAAGGTACAATTCTATTAGAGTAAAAGTTAGCACTAATACAGACATACTAGTTTTTAGATTAACATGATTTAAACATCTTAATTAAACTATGTACAGATTAACCAATTGTAAAGTTGACACTTTTATTTCAAATACCACAGAAATGTCCAAAGTCTAAAAAAACTCCACAGCAGATTCTAAAGTGTCAGCAATAAAGTCATTAGGAATTTCAAAGAAGCCTGTAGTCATACTAGTGTTTTTTAACAGATTGTGTAATTTTGAACATTCCTTGCATATATTATTTTATCTGAAAACAAAAAAACACTCTAGATTTGAAATTGCAACCACTTTAAAACACAGTTTTTGTTCTGGTTTTGAACTTTTACTTGCCAAAAGACTCAGTGATACGTTCTTTGATCCTTGATTATAGTCATTGTTTCCCTTATTCGCTTATTGCTCAAATCAAATTTTCACAATTATTGGCTTGGAAACTTTTAAAGCAACATAAAATAAAGTAGGATGGCTTTCATAAATATGCATCTACCACATACAAATTACGTTACTTTAATAATTAATTCACATCTAAAAGATAGCCTTTACACTAGGCTAGCAAGGCTGTTCCTCTAATAAGCATTTCAGGATTCCACACAATGCTGATCCTGAGAGCATTTGCTGACTTTTCAAAATAATCACAAATGGGCGAACACAAATGGGCTAAGGTACTCAAAAGTCCATCCCTCAAAGAAATCTGATCAAGACCATCCATGCTAGCAAGCACACATCAAAACAGAAACACCAAGCTGAAGATGTTGTCAGATAGTAACATACTTCCATACCTAATGTTTTTACTTTAAACATAAACAGGCTTTTTTATCCAGTTTTTAGATAGATGCAACTCCCTCTTTTCATTTTTTCCTTCTCAGCTTCCATAGGACTTCAGTTGTACAGGAACTACTTAGCAAGTTTCAGTGTTGTTTGCTTTTAGAGAAAAAAAATAATCGAATCATCTTGTGATTCCTACTTACTTCTTTCACACAAGTCTTAAATTATATGCACATAAAGAAAATACAAAATATTGATTTGGAAGCAGAGAAGTCATGCATTCAGAATATATGCATAGAAATCAAATATGTGCACAGAGATTTCCATTTTCATGATTATTAAGCATGAACTTGTAGGTTTGGCTCAAACATATGAATACTAAAAAGCAAAATTTGCATTATCTTATTTAATTCAAGGTCAGTGTGTTTTAAGCAACAGAAATACTTTCACAAATACAGGTTCAAAATATCCCCTTCTAGGTAACCGGAGCATGTTTATTACTGTTGTAATTAGACTACTGGTTAGAGAAGTAAATTCTGTGAGGACTGATATGCTAATCATCATTTTGAAAGAAAAAAAAAAAAAAAATAGTCCCTGCCCCATTTGCATTTCCTAACAAAGGTCAGGGAAAGGATTGGAGATGTTAAAATAAATGTTAAAATAAAATAAATGTCCAAAGCGACACACAGCTACTCAGTATCAGAGCTGGAAATAACGACTCAGTCTCTGAGTTTTTACCACTGACCTGTCCCACTGAAGTCTCTTCACATTTCCTTTAGTAAAAATAACCTCTTCAGAGTGAGGCAAGTTAGGTTTATTCCATGGAAGCAACCTAGATCGAATTCATCAACAAAGCTATCCAATGCTCAAATATAAAAAAAGGAAAAACCTAAGGCAAGGCTTTCTCATTTATATATCTTTATATGTATCTCAAACATCTTAAGCACATCAACACTGCCTAGTATTTAACGTGATATATATTCAGTTTTAGATAGGGATTTCTTAATTATAAACTAGCACTGAGTCTCCTCTGTGAAGGCCACACATTAGTATAACTGAGGTCATTTCAGAGTCCTATCGATGCATAAATCACTGTTAAATCCCCTTTCATATACTAGTAAGCTCCTGTTCTACATTTGATCCTGAATGGCACTGGCTACTATTTCTATGTAGCTACTTCTGCCCCAATTCTTCTGAAAACTGTTTTTATTGTACTTGCCAACATCTACTTTCAGTATCATGTTCCAAAATTACTTTTCTACTTGCCAATGCGACTGCAAATTAATTTAACTATTTTGCTCTATATAAATGCAGTATGAGTCTCCAAAAGACTTCTTATTCAAGCAAAGAACAACTACTCTACCCGTCTGCCTCTTTTTTCATTTGCTCTATTGCATTCATTCCTTATTTCCCTTTTTAAGTATAGGATACTTTGTAACAATTAGACAAAAATACATTCTCTATTCCTAAAACTCATTCCAGACTTCCAAAAGCCTAATGAAAAATTTTTAGCAAAAAACTTTTAGCTAGGAATAAGGATGTGAAGATTACAGCAATATTATAGAAATTTAAAATTATGCAACAAAGGCAAAACCGTTTCACATTTTCTTCTTCCACATTCTTAACTAATGTTACTATGCCCATTGCTCTCCTCTGGACATTCTCAATGGTTCTGGCTCTTTTCTCCTACACTGGCTGCACATGGAAGTTTAATTACAGAATCACAAAATGGTAGGGGTTGGAAAGGACCTTTGTAGATATCTAGTCCAACACCCCTGCCAAGCAGGTTCACCTCAAGCAGGCTGGACAGGAACTCATCCAGGCGGGTTTTGAATATCTCCAGAGAAGGAGACTCCACCACCTCTCGGGGCAGCCTGTCCCACTTCTCTGGCACCCTCAAAGTAAAGAGCTTTTTCTGCATGTTCAAACAGAACTTCCTGTGTTCCAGTTTGTGCCCACTGCCCCTTGTCCTGCTGCTGGGTACCACTGAGAAGAATCTGAAACCATCTTCTCGACACCCGCCCTTTACATATTTATAAGCATTGATAAGATCCCCTCTTAGTCTTCTCCAGGCTAAAGACCCAGATCTCTCAGCCTTTCCTCATAAGAGAGGTGCTCCAGTCCCTTGATTATCTTTGTAGCCCTCTGCTGGACTCTCTCCTGTACTTCTCTGTCCTTCTTGCAATGGGGAGCCCGGAACTGGACACAGTACTCCAGATGTAGCCCCATCAGGGCAGAGCAGAGGGGAATAACAGCCTCCCTTGAACTGCTGGCCATGGTCTTTTTAAATACAGCCCAGGATATCATTGGGCTTCTTGGCGACAAGGGCACATTACTGTCACATGTTCAGCTTGTCCACCAGGACATTGCTGGATGGCAGGAAAGGAATCAGAACCAGAATCAAGATAAGGAACCAAAACAGAACGATGACTGAAGCCATATTCATGTCTCAAAAAATCTGAAGAATCATAGAATCATAGAATCATTGAGGTTGGAAGAGACCCTTGGGATCATCGAGTCCAACCATCTACCCTACTCTACAAAGTCCTCCCCTACACCATATCCCTCAGTACCGCATCTAAACGGCCCTTAAACACAGCCAGGGATGGT
Organism: Calidris pugnax; assembly: GCF_001431845.1. Lineage (NCBI taxonomy): Eukaryota > Metazoa > Chordata > Aves > Charadriiformes > Scolopacidae > Calidris > Calidris pugnax. The sequence continues at coordinate 2,797,216 of NW_015090986.1, read as the reverse complement.
GACTCCACCACCTCCCTGGGCAGCCTGTTCCAATGCCCGACCACTCTCTCTGTGAAAAATTCCTTCCTAATGTTCAATCTAAACCTACCCTGTTGGAGCTTGAAGCCGTTCCCTCTCATTCTATTGTTAATTACCTGTGAGAAGAGACGAGCCCCAACCTCTCTACAGTGTCCTTTCAAGTAGTTGTAGAGAGTGATGAGGTCTCCCCTCAGCCTCCTCTTCCTCATACTAAACAGCCCCAGCTCCTTCAGCCGCTCTTCGTATGATTTGTCTTCTAGGCCCTTCACTAGTTTTGTTACTCCCAATAAGACAAATTCATTATCTTTTTACACTTCCTACTGGCTGAAATTTTTCAAACAGGAATTCCAAGACATGGAAGAGTCTCCTTTTCAGATATCCTAAAATTCACACACAGAAATGACTAGTACCCTGGGCTCAAACCATGACATATTTCAGTCCCACAGTTAATCTTAAATACACCCACAGCCTCAGAAAGCATTGAGCACCATGTATCAGGAAGCCATTGACCAGTGTCTCCAGCTGCTTCAACCCCTGACAGAAAAGAGAAGCAGCACATAAAAAACTGACAGAGAGCAACAGAAGCTCTGAATTATTATGAATATTTCAGAAATAAGTACAGAAGCTTGCACAGGCTTTTTAAGGATTATAGTATCGTATTTGATTATATACCTCCTGAGAATTATCAAAGAGGTAAATAGAGAGACAGTTTTTAAAGGAAAATGAAATATAAGGGGTTTGGTTTTATTTCCAATTATGAAGCTTCTGGTTTTGAATACTATCGAATGAAAAGTTGTAGTCTAGGACAGACATAACCGTCATAAATAGCATATCACAAATATTCTTCTTCTTAAAAAAAAAATAGTTCATTTTCTGGTTTTTTCCAACCAAATTGCACACTAACCCTGGCTCATATAATAGCTTGCTTATACAGCCAGAGAAAGCAAGGAGTACAATTTATGCACACCTGTCTGTTTTGTATGCAACATACCAAAGAACACATTATATATGAATAAACAAATTTAAATGGAAGAAAATCAGTATCATCTCAGTGGCTGGTCATAAGGTTTTCTATTTCTATTTTTCTTTCTATTTCTTTGGCTAGATCCAAAAAATGAAAATATGAAAATAAGAAGTGTTTTGTGTTGAGTCCATATATGTAATCCACAGAGTAATACAAAGCTAGAATCTCCTTCTCACACACGTTTTAATGGCGTAAATCAGTTGAGCAACAGATGTCACTATGATGAATTTGCTGTTAAGTATACCATTTAAGATGAGAGGATTGCAACAGCTCATCCCCACACAAAAAAAAACAGGTTCCATAATACAGCTGAATACGTGAAAAATTCAGCTAAGGATTTCCTCTGCTGTCTATTTATCACATTTCTACTCCTGTTTGCAGCAAAGAGTTTGAAAATATGAGCTATATGTATTCTATGCTCAGAAATCAGAAAGCAAATAAACTACAGGGTTTTCAAAGTCTGAGGGTTTCAGTTTGGGTTTGTTTTACCAGCAGACAGGAGGAGTGGGCAGGGGAAAAAAAAAAAAAAAAAAAAAAATATCAAGAATTGCAGGTTTTGTTTCTCTTCTCTTAACTTTCAAATGTCTTGACTTTGCAATATTAACTTAAAAACCCAGTGATGCAGATGTCTATTGCCACTGACTACTTACAGTAGCTAAGGATTTCTAAACCTGCACTGTGCCCTGCTGGTTTGAACAGTGGCAAAACAGATAAGGCATAAATACTTACATGATGTAACACTAAATTACATCAGACTTAATCTCTGACAATCACCCTCCATTAGGGGAGGAGCCCCTGCTGTAAGATCCTGGATATACCATTGTCCAAAGGGCAATGCAATAGCCGTTAGTGTACCTCCAATTATCATTAACAAAAAGATAACACAATCACCATTAAAAAGAAAACCATTTCCATTCAAACAGTGCCTCGCTATCTTCATGCATACACCTATTACTACAATGGGATTATTTGCTCCAGTAAAGTTATACACAACCCTAAAAGACCAAGTTCAACATCTGGTAGATTAGGACTTTCCAATTTATGCTCCAAATTCTCTGGTTTGTTCTGATTTGCCAAAAACTAGTTTAAATCTGCCTCTTTTACTATTGTAGACGTGGAAGTATTTTACAGTTAGAGAGAAAACAGTATACATCATCTTCATTAGTTTGCATGAAACCTCATAGATACCAAAAAGCTTTCTTAAAACAGCAACAGATCAGTATTCACTGAAAATCATTTGGAAAACATTTAAATACTAAAATGGTCAGTTTTGTAATCAGTATTGTAATATGGTAAATATTGTAAAAATATTGTAAAAACAGGTATTAGGAACAATTTTCCTGCTACATTACAGATGTTTACCTTTGCAACTCCAGCCCTATGAGCACCTTGTGATTCCATGTACGCTAAGTATTTGTTGAACTCCCTGAATTCATCCATCGAAGGCCTAAAAGTCATGATTTTGCAGCTCGGGTTTGGAGGACTATCTGACATGACAGCATCCATTGTGGTTCACTTTCAATCCAGCTATAAAAAAAAAAGAATAAAAAAGTAACATACACTGAAGAGAATAATCTGTAAAACAATTTCTGAGATTCAACTTACAAATTTCAAACATGAAAAAAGCTTCCAAAATACTCTGCCCATGCTAGTATAAACAACACAAAACAAATGTTTGCTTTTTCTCCTTACCCTTTAGGAATACTGAGCCCTTACATAGCATAAGCACTATCTTGAGTGACATACCTCTGTTTTGATGGCACATTTTCTGAAGTTAACCTTTAAAACCATACTAGTATCTTACTGTGTTGATCCATCTGCAGGTTGCTGCATTTGTCTGTCTAGAGATTTACATTATACATGCACAATCCAAAGTAAAAAACTATACACTTGATAAAATACCAGTACTCCCATTTAGTATACAGAAAAAATTGATTACTCGCTTCCTACTCACACTGCAAACAGAGAAAGAACACCTGGATTTCCTAACTCTCACATCAGCAATTTTACAACAAGACCATACCACTCCTCATTTCTCTGAAACATCCTCAACAGAAGCAAAGCATCCAAGTGATACACACAAAGACAATCGGTGTTTCCTCTTATTTCCATTTCTACATTGAGAATGGCTAATCACAAAGTCATATTTCTGTTTCATACCAAGATACAGTAATCATGAAAAGACTGATCTTCAGGCAACTGACAGATATATTTCAGATTCAGCACTTGCTGAAATTTCCAACCATACATCATCATGTGCCATCTCAGCTGCACCTCAAACACTGTGTTTGGGCCCCTCACTACAATAAAGACATTGAGGTGCTGGAGCGTGTTCAGAAGAGGGCAATGAAGCTGGGGAGGGGTCTGGAGCACAAGTCTTATGAGGAGAGGCTTAGGGAACTGGGGTTATTAAGTCTGGAGAACAGGAGGACACCTTATGACTCTCTACAACTACCTAAAAGGAGGTAGTAGACAAGTGGGGATTGGTCTCTTCTCCCAAGTAACAGGTAATAGGACAAGAGGAAATGGCCTAAAGTTGTGTCGGGGCTGGGGGAGGGAAGTGTTAGATTACATATTAGGAAAAGTTTCTTCACTGAAAAGGTTATCGAATATTAGAAAGGGCTCCCAGGGAAGTGGTGGAATCATCATCCCTGGAGGTATTTAAAAGACAGGTAGATGTGGTGCTTAGGGAAATGGTTTAGGGGTAGTTTTGGCTGTGTTAGCTTAATGGTTGGACTCGATATTAAACATCCCTTCCAACCAAAATGATTTTGTAATTCTATCTATTGTTCACAATATTCTTCAGTTTATCTTACAAAAAAGCTCATCCCAGAATACAACTAAATCAACCGTGACTAGCTTCTAGCTTTTTTGTGATTTTAATTTTCTGAGCATAGAATTTCACTCATTCCTCATTTTCTCCATCTGCAAAACTCATGCAACCGTATTTTTTATGCCACATACTGTTGCCACAAAATTTTGCTTGTGTGTCAGTGTATTAGCCACTAAATTCATTAGCGTCATGTCCCTTCTAGCTTGGTATGAATCACTCCACAAGAAAGCTGTATGGAGATGATGCCTTTAATGTCTTTCCATGTTTCACTCCCCTATTGTTTTCCAACATTTAGCTTGCTTTTTGTGTCTTTATTTTTCCTCTCATTTTTCTCCACACTTCACCCAGCACACCACTCTCCATTCTTAGCACTTAATTCAATTTCTTTTTCCAACCTCCAACCTTCAGTAACATCCCATTCTCCTCTCTACACTACTTTCCATCCCTGTTTGAACTGAAATTAACTCAATTGATGCAATTCTCCCATTCTGAAAATCAGTGGTACTTTAATTTGGGGGTATTTTTGTATTTACATTATCAAGTCCACATAGGCAAACATACCTTAACATGTGCACGTGGGATAACTTCCCTCAGCAGTAAACAGCTGGCTTGTATATAATACACCATTTATTCCCATACATTAAAGTTGCACATATAATCTTGCTTCTATGACCAGCCCCAGGAAAACAAAACTAGGATTTATGACCAAAGGTGAAGATATGCTTTCCTTCATTGCAAAGTGCAATAGACAGTATTTTCTATTTATAATGCTTCATTTACAGTGAGACCTGAAATACAATCAAACAGGATATTTGATTTCTTTGTACAAAATCAGCTTTTAGGCTGTTGTGATTTGGGCTGGACCAGGCACTGAATGAACAACAGATGCTCTCTTTGTCCTATTTCCCCTTCAGAGAGGAGAGAAAATGACAGAGAGCTTGATTTAGAAGAAAGAAAGAAGAAAGAAACTAAACTACTTTAATGAAATACTAATAATAAAATAATAAAAAGAAAATATAATAGGAAGAAAATAATGAAATATATACAATATATACAAAACTGTATTGAGCTTCCTGGATGATGATCATGTCACCGGCAGGCACCAGGAAAGAACCAGATTGCACACAGTGACAGATGGCAGCTGAACTCAGGAACTGGATTCAGGAAAGTACAGACTGGGATCAAAGACAGACAGAGTCCTCCTCTGACACCAGCCACTGAAGAAAGAGGCTGACCCCTCTGATCCCTCAGCTTTTATACTGAGCATGGTGCAGCTGGGATGAAGTGCCCCGTGGGTCAGTTTTGGGCCACCTGTCCTGTCTGCTCCTCCCTGCAAGTGTGACCCCTCAATGCTTTTCCACTTCTGACGCTCCAACGGGGCACATAACAAAATTAACTGATTTCATTGTTACAGCACTAAGTATAAGCAAGAGCCTCTCTGTGTCCCATTCCTTGGCATCTATAAACATCAGACCTTATCACTGCTAGAAATGGACACTGTCTGAAAAATATGCTGTTAGTTTCAGGGAGTTAGAAAAGGTGTAACTGAAAAGCAAAATTACGAGAAAGAAAACTGGTTCTGTTTTATGAGAAGCCAGGACATAGGCTTTCACATTTAGGTGTATTAAATAAGTATATACATTAGTGAAATAGACATACACACTACCTCTAAAAACAAACTCTCTGCTATTCCTTCACTGGGAAAAAAAATCAATAATCCTTCATTATTCATCATTTTACACCTTTCAATCCATTCCATTGAGTTTACACAACATACCCAGTAGGCAGCAATTATTTCATCATAGCATACAGATGAACATTGTTCCCTCAACTCTTGCAATAATCTCCATCCAACATTGTCAGTGCAGTTTTGGGGGGCTTTGTAGTGAAGGAGGAGTAGACATAGAGAGAGAGAGAGAGAGACGAGTTGTTTGATTCTTTGGTTGGTTGTAGGGTTTTTTTGAAAAAAAATAAAAAATTTCTTCAGCATTCACTTACAAATTTGTCCTTTACATCACTAATGCCCTTTCCTTTAGTAGATAGAGAGGAACTTTCCAAAAGTGTGCTTTATCCACTTACCTGCCTAGCAGCACACCAAGTATTCCCAAACCAAGTCAAGCATTCCTAAAGAATTAACTTTAACACGGGAGGGGAGGACATACTGCAACAACAGATAGTTGGAATTATGTTCAGTTAACCAATACTACTTCAACATCTTTCAGACATGTAATTTTATCTAAGCCAAATCAGAGCAACTATTTCTGCTTAATTCGATATGATATTTGCAGACAATGCAAAACTGGGAGGATGAGCTGACGGAACAGAGGGCTGCGCTGACGTCCAGAGGCACCTTGGCAGACTGAATAAACAGGCTGACAGGAACCTTCACATAGCTCAACAAGGGCAAGTGCAAGGTCCTGTACCCGGCAAGGAACAACCCCAGGCACACATGGTACACGCTGGGGGCCAGCTCACTGGAAAGCAGCTTTATAGAAAAGGCCTTTGGGAGTTTTGGGCAACACAAAGTTGAACTCAAGTCAGCAATGTACCTGCATAACAAAGGTGGCTAACAGTGTCCTGCTGCCAGCAGGTCAAGAGAGGTCATCCTCCCCTTTTATTTTATGTTGAGGCTAAACCGGCAGTGCTATGCCCAGCTCTGGTCTCCCCAGTACAAGAGAGATACGGAGCTACTTGGAAGAGAGTTGAGCAAAAGGCCACTAAGCTGATGAAGGAACTGGAGCATCTCTCTCATGAAGGAAGGCAGAGAGAGCTGGAACAGTTCAGCCTAGAGAAGTGAAGGCTCCTATTCATGACTATGAACATCTGATGGGACGGAGTGAAGAAGAGGGAAACAGGCTTTTATCAGTGGTGTCTACTGACAAGACCAATGGCAATGGGCACAAACTGAAACACAGAGGTTCCTCCTGAACATCAGGAAGCAATTTTTCACTGTGAGGGTGGTCAAATACTGGAAGAGGTAGCTCGGATTGATTAAGGGGCCAATCAGACACAGTGCTGATCAGCCTGCTCTAGCTGACCCTCCTTGACCAGTGGGGCTGGGCTACATATTCTCAAAAGGTCCCTTCCAAGCTCAGCGAGTCTGTGACTGTGATCTTATCCTTGTATAGATATAAAGAAAAAAGAGCCAGACTTTTCCCAGTGATGCCCAGTGACAGTATAAATGGCAATGGCCACAAACCAAAATATATTAAATTCTGCTTAAACACATTTAAAAAAAAAAAATTAGCAGGAAGGTGATCAAGTACTGGTCTGGGTTGCCAAGAGCAGGCTGTGGAGTGTCCGTCCTTGGAGATACTCAAAAGCCAGTTCAACTGTCTGAGCAATCCATTGCAGTTGAGCCTGCTTTGTGCAGGGAGATTGGACCAGACCCTCTTCATAGTCCCTTCCAACTTCCACAGCTCTCTTATTCTGAGCTATTCCTACCTACTGCTGTTAAGTTACACACCGCAGCTGCACAGCTAAATACACAAAGCCAAAGTTACAGTTACAAATTAATTGTAATTCTGCCAACTCATACATGTGCACAGTACCAGATGTCACCTACATCACCTTCCACTACATCACAGATGAAGCCAGCTCATTTCCAAAAACATTTATATAAATTGATTTACCAACTAGTTTAATCAGTTTCTGTGTAAATATATTAAATGAAATCATTCATATAGAAAGTAACTTTCAAAAGGAAATCTAATATCAACCTTTTTATCCATGTTTCATCCTAGTTTTGTCTATGGGCACAAAACATACACAAGCACAGCGCCTGTACGTGTTCCCATAAACCTGAAGGTCTGTCTTCTGTAAATTTTGGAATCAAGTTTGTCAAAGGTGAAGGGGTATAAGTCTGAAAGATAACCGATTTCCTACGTTCCTTATCAAAAGGGGTAAGGAGTCAAGAAAAAGACACAGCCAAGTGGTTCAACTATGAGAAAAGCTGCAGGATTATTTTGGTTAGTTTCTGTTTTCAAGCAACAGGCACAGCAAACTAACTATTGCATAAATTAGTATCATAAAAATTCCTCTCATCAAAACATGCCAGTTTTGATACCTGAGCTGCTTTAAAAACAGCAATGGACTAAACAAACATGTAATTAACCAATGAACCAAATATACCTGAGCACTTAGCCACAATGAAGAAATTAGTTTATTTAAGGATTGTTAATCAAACTAATAAGTGGTGATTAACTCATGCTAACTTGCACTTCAAGACAAGCCAGCATGCTTGTCTGGCTGCTAGATTCCTAAAATACTGTTTGCAAAACATATCAAGGTAAACATACTAACTAGATATTTTTTTTTTAAGCCTCTGGAACTAAGACAAGGCTCAACCATATAACTGTAGTGAGATGAACCTGAATCTGTGTCACTAGCAGAATTAATAACTTTCAACTAATCATGAAGACATGCATATAGCATTGAAAGGCAGAATTTTTGCCCAGCTTCATTGGAGTGTGAAAAATAGAAAGCCTTTCTTTCATGGGATCTTTTTTCTACCTGCTTCCATGCATCTTAGGGTCCATGCCCTTAGCCAATGACCACACAGACCAGCCAGCTCTGCAACTTTTGGTGGAAATAAATCCTTCAATCCATGCCCCTGCGTTACCTGTCTTCTAAGTAAAAGTGTGGCTTTGGCCAAGTTGGTCTATGACAGTGACAAGGCTCTCCCCTGACTTTCTCACTCCAGGAGAAAAAGGGGAAGAGGTAGAGAGATTTACGAGTTTAGAATGAACTAAACTACTTTAATGAAATATTAATATTAAAATCAAAAAGGAAATAATGAGAGAGATGCAGCATATACAAAACCATATCAAACTCCCAGGATGACGTCACTGGCACGCACCAGGGAAATCCCAAACTGGACTCAGTGACGGATAGGAACTGCGCTCCAGCTCTGGAGTCAGGAACACACGTGTAGCAATCAGAAGCAGGTGAACAGACAGGATCCTCTTCAGATGTTGGCCATGAAGAAAGAGGGCTGACCCTTTGATCCCCCAGCTTTTATACTGAGCATGATGCAGATGGGATGGAATACCCTGTTGGTCAGGTTTGGGTCACCTGTCCTGTCTGATCCTCCATGTGGGACCTCTCAACGCTTTTCTGATTTCGACAGGGCAAATAATGAAATTAGCTGACCTTGGTTGTTATAGCAGTAAGTATAAGCAAGGACCTCTCTGCATACCGTTCCTTGGCATGAAGTAGAAACCTTGGTCTTATCACTCTGAGAATGAACAGTTTTCCCCACAATATGCTGTAAATTTCAGAGTTAGAAGAGGCCTGGCTAACTAGTAAAATTACTGAACAGAAAGCTGGTTCTGTTTTACCTCAAACCGGGACAAAAAGACACCTTCTCATGAACTTACTGGGTAAACCAGCTCTTCAATAAACACAATGTTTGTAAGAACACTCCTGAGCAGATTCAACAACATAACCTCCACAGTTTAGGAGGCAGAAAGATCATAAAGGCTATGCAGTACTTGCTACACCAGAAGTCCACATACTTCTTATCAGACGCTACCCATTTTATGATCTCTTAGTAATTTAACACCTTAATAGCTATGATCTATCAGTTGAGACTTTACTTAAATTCATTTAACAATTTTATTATTGTGGTAATGTTCATTACAAATGTCAATCTAAAACAGTAAGCACTAGTACTGAGTTAAATGGTTTAAATTTACCACAAAATATAAAGCTACAGTACAAACCAACTGGAAAATGTTGGCCTTCCAATTCAACTCTAGCAAGTTCTAACATACTATGTAATTCTCTCAAGGATTGTGGGGAATTCAAGAGTCCAACATACTTTCTCACACCAATTCCTACTTCTCCCCTTTCTCTCACATGCAAAAGCTCAGCTATACCCTACCAAATCACTAAAACAAGAGAGCATAAAATATAATCCTATACAAGAGTTAAGAGGCCTTCAGAGGTTCTTTTACAGACAAGAACATAACTTCTAAGACAGCATTCTGAAGTAAAATCCACACTCTAATCATACTAACACTGTCTTAACTATTCCACTTCGGTATATACAGAGCTACCTATTTTGTGATATTACAGAGCTGTACAAGCTAAGAAATAGAACTTCCAGAGTTTTTATTTACTACTACACCATGAAGATGTGCAGGACATTAGTAAATAGAAGGATACAGAAACGAGGGCAGTATGTCCATTTAGGCTTCCCATTGTAAAATAGAAAGACAAGTAATATACATAAATACAGGGATTTTTTTTACAGTTATTTTAAATCCCTAATATCAACATTGTAATCAGCCATTTTCTGTCCCTCTTGCAAGACAGTACTGTACATTGTCAAGGTTGTCCATGACTATCTAGAAAAGTAGATGGTAACGGGAATAAATGAGAAGACATACTCCACCCAAATTAGCATACATTAGTACTTTGAGTAACACTGCAAGAAAGAAGTGGTAATGATGGGAAAGCTTTAGTCAAACAAGCTCAAGCTCTGCACCTGATCCAAAAAACTGCAAAATCTGCCCATGAAGCTTTAGTTTCTTATCGACCAACTAGTTTGTCTATGTCTTGAAATACATCTGATTAAACAGTGCAAAATTTAGATCCGATGCAAACATGTAACTTGTCCACAGCTGGCAGCTAAAGAGCCAACAACTGGGTTAAAGAATCTGATCCTACTTTTATTGAGTTTATAGCCATTTTCTGGCCTTGTTAAAAGACCTCCAAATCATCAGCCAGTAGTATATTAATGCTATGTTTGTCTTAATACCATACTAGTGGAAACGTGAGGTCAGCAAAGTTTAATTATCCACATCTATAAGAGTATGTGGCCTGAGAAGCCTAATGAACCTAATTCAAAATGTCAAAGTACAGCAATAGAAAAACTCATATACTCATAGCAACAGAAAATCTCATTAATGCTACCAGCATTTACATAATCAAAGCTGCAAATGCATTTCAGCAGTTATGATGACAGGGGGAAGTGCTTTCTAAACAAATCTAAACCAAATGTAGTATTTAAACTGCATAGCTTACACAAACATCAAAACTTTGAAATGTACATTAACCACCAGAACAAAAAAGTGATAAAAGACTACAAACTTCTCTGGGGCTGCCAAAGCAAAAGAAAAAACAAAAATAAACAAAACAAAACAAAACCACCCCAAACATAAACAACAAAAACAGACAGGAGATGAAGAAAGAAAAGAATAGCTTTCCGCATGCTTTGACATTAGTAAGGCCAGCTATGGGAAGACTTAATTACCAACATCTATGGAAGGGAAGCGTGCCATATTGCATGCTTATCACACATTTTATTCTGCGTGACAGTTTGTTAATTGCAGAATCCACAGGATTGTTTCTCCTATATCCTAAGAAATGGAAAGGACCTTTGTATCCCACTGCAGCCAACTGAATCTCAACTATCCAAATTAGTACAAGGCTGCTACGATTTCCAATCTCCCCTGTCTAAATCGTCGACGGCTTTTTGTAATGCCTACACCTTACCATATTGTTAATGTTATCAGGATACTAAGTATAATTTATTGGTGGAAGAGTTTCACTGAATTTTACTGAATTTTTAGAGTTGGAAGGGACCATAGAGATCATCTAGTCCAACTCCCCTGCTAAAGCAGGATTGCCTAGACCTTGTCAGAGCATGTTACTCAGGACGGCATCCAGGCGGGTCTTGAAAATCTCCAAAGAAGGGGACCCCACACCCTCCCTGGGCAGCCTGTTCCAGGGCTCTGTCACCCTCACCATGAAGAAGTTTTTTCTCATATTTGAGTGGAACCTCCCATGTTCCAGCTTGTGCCCGTTACCCTTCATCCTCTCACTGGGAACCACTGAAAAGAGTCTGGCTCCCTCCTCCTTCAAACCACCCTTTAGGTACTTATAGGCATTGGTAAGGTCTCCCCTCAGCCTTCTCTTCTCCAGACTAAAGGGTCCCAGCTCTCTCAGTCTTTCTTCATAAGGGAGATGCTCCAATCCTTGAACCATCTCCGTTGCCCTTCGCTGAACTCTTTCCAGTAGCTCCTTGTCCCTCTTGAACTGGGGAGCCCAGAACTGGACGCAGTATTCCAGTTGTGGCCTCACCAGTGCAGAATAGAGGGAGAGAATTACTTCCCTCGACCTACTAGCCACACTCTTCCCTGTGCAGCCCAGGATTCCATTTGGCCTTCCTGGCCACAAGAGCCCACTGCTTTCTCATTGTCATTTTGCTGTCCACCAGGACCCCCAGCTCTTTCTCTTCAGAAGTTGTCTCCAGCAGGTCCACCCCTAACCTGTATTGGTGCTTGACATTCTTCTTCCCCAGGTGCAGGACCCTACACTTTTCCCTGTTGAACCTCATGAGGTTCTTCCTTGCCCAGCTCTCCAGCCTGTCCAGTTGTGTGTTAAATACCGTTCCTCCAAGCAGAATCCTACATACTCTCACAAGAACACAGAATATATTAACCCCAGAACTGGAAAACATCTTCCAAGATTGATTTCTTTGACACCTAATACAGAAATCCAAACTAGCAGTTGAGTTTAACCAAATTCAAGCAAGACACTGATTCACACAAATAGAAAATACTCTCTTAAAACAGAATGAAACACATCAGAAAAACTGTATGTCTTAATTTGCAGTTGGTTAAAATGCAAAAAAAACCTGTAGTCTTCACTACATGGAACCAGCTCTCAGTATTCTCTCTCCACCTTAATATTAAGCTGTCAGATCTCCTCTGAAGGCTATCCACTTCCTGCTTCTAGTGTAAAATCATCTTACCAGTACTTTGAGTTCCACCCCTCACCTGCAGAGCACCAAAACTTTCTGGCTTTAATCTACTCAAGACTTGATACTTCTTCCAAAAATGCTTTGTGGGAGTCACTCTTGACTGTCAAACAGTGCCCACTTTGGCCCCCGTACTGAAAGCACTGCTGAACAAGAAAGGAAAAAAAGCAATGCCTGCTACCTGTGCTCTGCTACACACAAAAAGAGTAGCTAACAAAAAGTGTAAAGTAATTATAGCCTATTTGTGTCAAACCTGTGTGAAAAATAAATGCATTCATATTTTGGAAGAGCAGATTATTTTATTATTTCTGTGTCTTCAATATATAAAATATCAATGCCACAAGCCTTACACAGCAACCCAAATTAAACAAATTACATAAAGTAAGCTCCAGTAAATGAGAAAAAGAAGACAGAAAGTAAAAGAAAAAAATCTCTGCAGGTCATCACTTCTCACAGATAAATTAGTTACAATAGACATTTTTCCCTTTTACTTTTCACTCTAACTATGAGATGACAAATATTTAAGGAAGAATTGATCCTGAGAAAATTTCTTCAAATAACTAGCAAGAAGAAAATAAACTTATCCAGAGAAAGACATGCACAAAAAGTCACAGCAATTTGTTGAGGCTTATCTGAAAGAAAACACAAAATAATCTATTTGAAAACCGTTGTCAGATACAAATGTTTTCAATTTAAAAATAAAGACAGAGAATTCATATTATAAAGGACTAGGCACCATTTCTTAGGAATCATTCAATAAAAACATTTTATTGACAAAACTTGAAGAAAACTATGATTTTTTCCACTAACCTCCTGTTTCCAGAGTCTGTTTTGCAAAAAGAGGTAAGAAGTTTGTACAACCAGCTCTGTAAGAGCTGGAAAAGAAACAAGCAGTAGAAAACCAGGTCTTACACTGTAATAGTCTAAGCAGCAATACAAAATAAGTAAAAAAATCCATAAGTTCACCCAGTAATTTATTTTTATCATAGATGCAGGTAGATTCACTTCTGCATTTCCCTACATTGTTTTGAAAAAGTTTTTAGCATCTTCTGTAAATAGGTACCATCTAACTCCCTATACTGATTTGTAAAGCAAATTCAAAGATGTAAGATACTGCCATAAAGCACAGCCCATAACTAGCTACAGGAATGATTTTCAGGTAATTCAAAACATGAAAGCATAGCTTGCATGTTCAACTAAGCATGTAAATAGTTAATTCACAATGTAGTTTCATTTTGCGTCTGAATTGTTCCTTCAACATCAGTAAGTGTGCATGCAAATTACATCTGCTGAGTTTATGCACCTGGCTTAGAAAAAGAAAAAAGATCCTATTTATCAGGAATTCCAAATCTGTTATCTGATTGCATTAACTGTTAAAAAAATGTATGGGCTATAATGTTTTTATTTGTGATACAAGGCATTTATAAGCCAAATCCCATGGTCAGGCATGCATTCATCAGACTTCCAGCTGTCATCAGGAAGAATCAACTAAGTTTAAAAATGTTAGGAGTATTCAACTACTTAATCAATTATTTAATCTATTTTAAAAACAGGAATCTGGATAAGTAATCATATTCTGAAGCTCCTAAACCCACCTGAAATTTACCATAAAGCACTAAGTAGTTTGACAAACTTCATTTCAAGTTTGTATTTCTGTGCCTTGGTACTACCTTTACAGCAATTATTTTAAAAAAATCTAAAAGTGAAACATTTTGAATCTGTAAATGCTGAACTCAAAAATAACCTGAATTAATTCCACTGGCATTCCTCTCCCACACCAGACTCACAGCATGCAAAAATGTCTTGAATTAATTGAAGAAGGAATTTTTTTTTTTTAAAGAATTTTAAAAAACTATTTTTCTCATTCTTATTTGCAACCCGTGTTTCAAGAGTTTTTACTTTCTTTTTAATGATAAGACAGGTATGAAATCCACAGTCCTAGCTGGAAGCAGCATATAACAGCCTTCAGCAACAGCAAGTCAGATGTCAGACCTATCTAGTTTCCACAGTTGCTAACAGCAGAGATGCACAAAAAAAGTAAGTGTAGGGGTAGCTTATAATTATACCTTTCCAAAATTCCACCTCAGTCTTCAGCAATGCACAGATCAAGGAATCCTTAGACAAAGAGGATGTGCATTCAGGACAAATCAGGTGATCAGGCCAGTCAGCATGGTTTTACAAAAGGCAGGTCCTGCTTGACTCCTATGGTATGGTGACCTGCTTAGTGGACAAGGGAAAGGCTGTGGATGTTGTCCTCCTAGACTTCAGTAAAGCCTATGAGACGTTTCCCACAGTGTTCTCCAGGAGGAACTGACTGATCATGGCTTGGAAGGGTATATGCTTCGCTGGGTAAAAAAGTGGCTGCGTGGCCAGACCCAAAGAGTTGTGGTGAATGGAAAATCGAGTTGGCAGCTGGTTACAAGTGGTGCTCCCCAGGGCTCAGTAATGAAGCCAGTTCTTTTTAATATCTTTATCAATGATCTGGACGAGGGGATCGAGTGCACCCTCAGGAAGTTTGCAGACAACAGCAAGCTGGGTGGGAGTGTCAAGCTGCTGGAGGGTGGAGAGGCTTTGCAGAGGGACCTGGACAGGCTGGCTGGCTGGGCCGAGGCCAACAGGATGAGGTTCAAGAGGGCCAAGTGGTGGGTGCTGCACTTGGGTCACACCAACCCCATGCAGCGCTAGAGGCTTGGGGCAGAGTGGCTGGAGCAGTGCCTGGCAGAAAAGGCCCTGGGGGTGTTGGCCGACAGCCCACTGAACATGAGCCAGCAGTGTGCCCAGGTGGCCAAGAAGGCCAGTAGCATCTTGGCCTGTTTTCAGGAATAGTGTGGCAAACAGGACTAGGAAAGTGATTGTCCCACTGTACTCAGCACTGGTGAGGCCCCACCTCAAGTACTGTGCTCAGTTTTGGGCCCGTCACTGCAAGAAGGACACTGAGGTGCTGGAAGACGTCCAAAGAAGAGCAATGAAACTGGTGAAGGGTCTGGAGTGCTAGCCTTATGAGGAGCCGCTGAGGGAGCCAGGGTTGTTTAGCCTGAAGAAAAGGAGGCTGAGGGGAGACCTCATCACTTTCTACAGCTAACTGAGAGGTGGTAGACAGGTGGGAGTCAGTCTCTTCTCCCAAGTAAAAAGCAATAGGACAAGAGGAAACAGCCTTAAGTTGCACCAGGGAAGGTTCACAGTGCTTATTAGGAAAAATTTCTTCACTTAAAAAGTTATCAAACATTGGACCAGGCTGCCCAGGCAAGTGATTTAGTCACCATCCCCAGAGGTATTTAAAGGCAGGTAGACACGGTGCTGAAGGACATGGGTTTGTGGTGGACTCTGCAGTGTTACGGTAATGGTTGGACTCAATGATCTTAAAGGTCCCTTCCAACCCAGACAATTCTATGATTCTGTATTATTCCATTTTGTGGACTTCAACAGATTTTTTCCCCATGATTTTGAACCTTTGTAGGCCTGTAGTATCTAAAACATTCCACAACAAAACATTCCACAGTCAACAATATGCTGAGTGATATATCTCCTTCTGTATGTTTATAATATTTCACATTTTAGTTTCATCTGACATCTTATATGTACACTGGGAATAGTAACCTATCCGTTCATATTTACTTTCAGAACACACAGGACTTCCAGATCTCTATCATGATCTCCCACAGTCATTTCTTTTCTAAGCTGAAGACTTAGTCTCCTCATAGAAAATCCATTCCATACTTCTGATCATCATTGCATTCTATTTCTGGATCTTTATCAGTTTCAGTAAAGTAAAACTTTTAGTCAGGGAAAAGGGTTACCAAAGCTGTAAGCACTACTGAAAATCCAAGTAAACCATGAATTCACACAATGGTGCAACAACATTCTCAAATTTGGGTGTAGAGCATGGCCAACAGAAAGCAGTTTGGCCTAGATCTCAGTTTTTAAAAAGCTAATTTACAAGCAGCTAAAAGTTCACAAGAATACCCACTGCTAATGCAGCCTGTAATATTGCTGAAGATACAAGTAGCAGGTGGTAGATGTGAACCGCTTCCTGATTAAGCACTTTCAAACAGTTTTGCCATGTCTGTCATTTCGGCCAATATATATTTCTCAAAAAAACTCCCTAACTATATGGCGCATTATTATCTGCCTTTACAAATCTCCTCCCAAAAGGTGCTCTTACACTATGAATTTCACAACTCCATAAATCAAAACACACATATTAAGTGATATGCTATAATAAACACAATAACATTTTTCACTAGACACCACTATATGACATCCTTTATCATATGCAGAAAGAGAACAAAAGAAAGTGTAAATGAGTCTCTATAACCTGAGAAACAGAAAGATGTACTTTTCCTGCTTAACACTACTACTACTTTTCCACTTTACACTACTTACAGCATACCTGAAGCTGTTATTTCTGCACTGTGATAGGGCCTAGCAACTACTGACCTGCTCAGGAAGCATTTCCTCTCTCATAAAAGATATTGTAATTCAAAGATGTAATGCAATTCCCCTGCCCTTACACCTTGTTCTAAATTGCCACAGACCCAATACCTGGCGGCCAGGGAAGACTCGTCTTTCTCCTGTTATGACTGAAAGTATGCACACTGAGGTGAGCCACACGACCCAAAGCCCACGTAGTTATACTGCGCTTCTGTGCTCTGCTACAATGCTCACAGCAGTGGAGAAAGCAGCATCTTCTAGGCTGGCATAACCAAAAGCCTCCTCACTCCAAACTGATCACAGGTCACTGGAACAGCATACCATGTAGTACCGGAGGCAGAACACTTAAAATGAACTCACAGACTGGTATCTGGGAACCACACGGCTTTAATCCATAATATTATTATAGACAAAACAAGCAAGAAGAAAGAATCAACACTGTGCTTCCGTTGAAGTATGTCATATAACTTCTTGACACAAAAAGTTCAATTAACTGTAAACTATATAGCTCACATTTGTATCTCAATAAATCCAACAGACATTTTCACAGGGACAACAAAAGAACATTGTGAGCTTAGAAGTTTCACCAACCCAAACATAAGCCATATCTGCAACCCTGAAGGTTATAAATTAGTCAAGAGAAAGTTTCTCCTCTAGTATTGCCTAATATTATTCCCAATTTAAGATACTTTTACTGATCTCAGTTTTGAAATATTTGTCATCATATATTCAAATCTAATATTCCAAATACTTCCATCAGAAGTCAAACCCAATCATGAAGAGTTTGATTCCTAAAACTTACGGAGTTTCTTAAACTCTTTTATTTCTATGTCTGTATTCATAGCTTATTTCCCCAATTTTAATTTTAGTTTTAAACCAAAACTGCTTTTTTTTTTTCAAAACAGTTTATGATTATAAACAATTTATCCGCCTCCAGAGCCACAGGTTCATTTACAGCTTTAATAACTTATAAATTGTGTTTTAAGCAAAGAAATAAATTGTGAAAATGAAACAAAACCTGGGCCAGCACAGTAATTTTTGTCATACAGCATCTATTATGAATAGTAGTTATCTAGGTCTTCTTAGAAAAAGGCTACCTGCTAATAACTAGCATTTTAATTTTATTAGACAAAACCCATCAGGAAATCATAGGTCTACTGAAATAAATCACGACAGCCTCAGTCAAGTGATTCTGATTCTACATTTTACAGGCAGAAATGTCACAAAGGAACTGGAACATATTTTGTTTGTGAAACTCCTCTATAGTATCTGCAACAGTCAATGAAGTATCCTGTCATGTCTGAGAACAGACAAGAAGATGCGTTTTGAATATTAACTCTTGTAATTTTAAGATCTTAAATTTAAAAAGCTGACAAATTTACTAGTTTGTTGTTTACATACATTGCCCTGTTTTTTAGGGTATACTGGCCTAAATATACTGTACAGCAAATGTTAGATCTAAACAGAATTAAGGATAAAAATGACTGCTTGCATAAGTCAGTAGGAGGACTACTCATGCAGACAAAGTTAACAACTTATCTGTTATGCTTAAAGCCACAATTTTAAACAGATGAAATAAAGTTGGAGAAAAATGCAAGCCTGCAACAGAATGACTTATGACATACAATGCCATTTAAGAAACTTGAAGAGAGAAGAAACTCTAACTCTTTGTATACAAAAACTACGATAAGAGTTTAAAACAGGCTCTGGACTTCCGATCAGCAAATTATTATGGACATCATATGTCATTTGATTACACAACAATTACTATCTTTCACGTATGCAGATCTTGAAAATATCTTAATTAAGAGTCAGTCTATGAATCTAAATGAAAATCAAGAAAAGAACACATCACTTGTTCACTTTGAGACACAAAATATTAAGCCATCAAGTGACCATACAGATTTTTCACACGGAAAGTATTAAAATCTTACCAATCCAGAACATCATTTTTTGAACTATTTGTATGATCATTCAGAGAACTTGAAAATACCTTGTATTAGCAGAATTAAAGTAAAACATGCTCTCTTTGAAGCTCCACGTATACTAAAAACATGTTTCAAAATGTATTAGGTTGGGTTTTTTTAATTTATGTTGGGGGGTAGCA
The DNA here is from genome assembly GCF_001431845.1 of Calidris pugnax. NCBI lineage: Eukaryota > Metazoa > Chordata > Aves > Charadriiformes > Scolopacidae > Calidris > Calidris pugnax. Next base: position 2,778,036 of record NW_015090986.1, on the reverse strand, counting down.
GGATAAAAATATCACCTTCATAAAACAAATTTGACCAGAACTGACACCACCATATACCCCATTCACATTCTGCTCAGCACTGTGCTGATGAAACATATCCCAGTAAAAGACATCTACAGAAAAAACTGAAAATTTCAAAGTGAATTAACTGCAGAACTAAGTAGTAGACCAACCAAGAGATATTTAAACTGAGGAAGTCTTAACTCTACACAAATATTTTTTAATGAAGTTAGGTGTCACCTTATTTTTTTCGTGATTACTGTGTTTGTTCATAATAGCTTAGGAAGAGTTTTATCTTGACAATGTAATTTTCTGATTTGAATACATTACTGTCATAATTGTGCATTTTGATGTAGAACTGTTTACCTGATTTGTTTAGAAATCAGGCTGGTACAAAATTCTGTACTCAATACTCATCCATAAGGACTAAAAATTACAGGACTTGAATTTTTTTTCCATTTTGTCATATTTACCATTGGAAAAAAAAAAAGATGAAATCAGATTTGTTTTTTTCTTAAACACTGACTAAAGTTTTTTCTCTCATATACATTGGCTCTAATTCCAATCCAATGGCTATTTAATCATGCCTGCTTATTTAGATAAGACATACTGCTTCCTAGGTCATTCCCTACATAGGAAATTCCTCTTACATGCATTTGTATCTGCACTTAGCTAAAAGAAAACCATTGGTACCCAGCAATCAATAACATCAGCACCACTCCAAACCAAAGTCGAGAGTAAGATAAGCATGACTGGCAGTGGGTGAATTTACCCTCATTTCAAGTACAGAGAAGCAAATCGTGCTAGTGTTTTCCATTGTCTTGTGTTTGGAAGGCATTTTTGTGAAGTAATACCACGAGCTAGTTATCACAGTTTGAGGAAAAACAAGGGTAAAGCCCAAGACACAGTCATTTTCAATTCTTCATTCATTACGAATGTGAACAAAAAAAAAAAAAACCATTGTAGGGGGACAAAAAATAGCCTGCCTTAGGCTGCTCCTAAATTCCTTTCTTGTGGGAAGTGTTTCCGCTTGAAAAACTATTGGTTTAGTAGCCACCAGGTAACTTCCACTGCTGCTGTGGCTAATGTCCCAGAGAAGAGTGCAAAGAATCATAGAACTGCAGTGTAAGAATATAAAAAAATAAGCGCTGTTTACACTTTGAGCTAATAGAAATCTTTTAAAAAAACAGCTGGTATTTTTTTCGAATACAGTTAACCTAACAGAAAGAAAAAAAAAAAACCAAAAAACAAAAACAAAAGCCAACACATTTTCTATAACAACTTCTCATTTCAGACTGCCAGTCAAAACCAGCTGCAGAAGACAGACGCCTCATTAGCAGCAGGCTATTAGCATGGCATGGAGCCCTGACCCCGGAACCGGCTGCGGGAGCGCGGCGCACGGTAACCACCGGCGGGCGGAGGCGGCACCGGCGCTCCACGGGGTACTTTCACCTCCGGACGGCTCTCAACTTTTTCTAGCACTTTGCAACTATTAACTCCTCGGAACGCCCTAAGGACGGGCGGAGAGGAACGAGCTGCATCGCCCCGGTGGTACTTCCTACCGCAAAAGAGGCTGTTTGGAGAGTCCGTCGAGTCCGACCGAAGCCCAAAGCGACGCGGGGAGAGGTTCGGGCTGTGCCCCCCAGCACCCGGGGAAACTGCCCGACCCCTCGGGAGAGCCCCCCGACACCCCGACCCGCAGCCGCCGGACACACACGGGAAGGCGAGCCGCGTTCCTCCGACACCTGCCGGTTCGGTTCCCTCACCTCGCTCCACGAGGCCGAGTCCCGGCACCGATCCCCTCCCCGCCGCCCGGGGGGTGTCCTGACCCCTCCTCCCGCTGCCGGGCGGCACGGCGGCCGCTCCGCCCCTCGCACCCGACCCCAGCGGCCTGTCCCGCTGCGGGCAGCCCGGCTCCACACAGCTCCTCCTGCCTCATCGCCGCCGCCACCCCCGGCCCGGCCCGGCCTTCCCCTATCCGCCGCCCCACGCCTCCACCCCGCCGCCGCCGCCGTCCGGCCCGGCTCGGAGCTCGCCACGCACCTGTCCGGGAGAGGTTTAAGCTTGCGACCGCAGCCAGAGGAAAGGGAAGAGGGGAAACGGCGGCGGCAACTCCACTCCGCTCCGCTCCCCTCGGAGCTTTTCCTGCCGGTACCCGCGGGACGGCCGGCTCCCTGCGCGGATGACAGCTGCCGCCCGCGCATGCGCGCAGCCCCGGCAGGCACGGGGTAGAGTGGAGGAAGGCCCAGGCGAGCGCTGGAGGGGGCTGGGGGGGGTGGGGTGTAGAACACGTGACGGGGGAGGGGCGCTGGCGTCACGTGCCGAGAGCGGGCGG
>NW_015090986.1:2754059-2775679 GCF_001431845.1 Calidris pugnax | reverse complement strand
TGGGCGCTGTGAAGGGTTGCCGGGGGCGGGGAGGGGGGGGCCCTACTGCAGAGCGGCCGCCGGGGGGGCCGGGCTGCGCCCCCCGCTAGCCGGAGAGTGAGCGGTATCTCCGGGGGAAGTGGTAGCGTTGTGGGGGAGCTGGCCGGGGGCTGGGGGGAGAAGCGTCGGTGCCCCCCCCCCTAGCCTGCCGCTGTTGTCCCAGCCGCCCCTGCGGCACCCGGCGGGGAGCACCTGAGGAAAACACGAGCCCAAAACTGAGGGGCAAAGTCGGTCCGTGGAGCTCAGCGATACCTGACAGGCCACACCGTCCTGGGACAGCGTCAGGGCGAGCCGCTGGGCCGACTTGGTTATCCTGGTCTGGTTAACGCCATCGTTTCACTTACCCGTCAGGACTGCTGTATGAAAGTGATTTTATTTCCTAAACTTCGGTGCGACCGAGCCTCTCAATGCCGTCTGTCACGCACTTGCTTTCTACGGTGCCGCAGTAGTGTGTAATTTTGACGGTTCGGGTTGCTGCTAAAATAAATCAGTCCACTTTTTAACTGTCTGATAGATATGCTTTGATTTTTTCTTGTTAATCTCTGCGTATCTGTCATTTTAGCTTCTGGTTGGAATGTTCAAGAAAGTGAAAAAGGACCAAAAGGTAACTAAAGGACAAGTACGTTTTAGATGTGCCTCTTCAACCATACCTATTATGTTAAAGGAAGTTTTACTTTACACTTGAATTTATCTTTTAATGGCCAAAGATTTTTTCTTTGCACAAATGGAACCTGAAATACAGGAATATTTTTTTAAGGAACATATCAGATGCTATAATCTTGCTGTCCTTGGACAGTTTCATATTGTTTTGTTATTTGGGCACAGTGCTGTACATTAAATGATAATAGTACTGCCTGTACTGTACCTTCAGTCCCAAAAAACCTCATGCAATGGTGTCTTTAAATATGCGGCACCACGATTTCCAGCAATGTCTAAAATGATCATCCTCATCTGCCTAAGGAAAGGAATTTTACTTTACTGAATATAAGTAGTAGAAACAGAGGAAGTTGTTCTCTTTCTTCCTCAAGCATTTGGGGGTATGAAGAAAATGTCTATTTAATGCTTACAGGAAAACATTGCAGTTGAATGCAGTTCCTCATTTGGTTTGTTCTCTGTTCATTGATTCAATTATGAAGTGCGAAAGATTGATGACTGAGGATTGTTTTTGAACATGATCTGTAAGATTCATGCTGAGGACTTGTTGGAGAGAAAGTACAGCAGTGGCTCTTGAAAGTGAGTCAGCACCTCTCCTTGTCTGGTCTTCTTTGGGGTTGCAGGTCTCCCTGAGGTCATTAAGTGCCTGGAGTGTGTTATGGTGTTGCCAGAGTGTAGATCTCTCCACGCCCCTGGATCTGCCAAGGGATGGACCGAGAGTGCTGGTGTTTACTCTGAGAACACTAACCCTCATCGTGCTATGGCTATGGAAAACTATGCCTTAACATCATTTTTTCAGACCTAGGAGCTTAGCAGCTCTGGCTTGCTAAATCAAAGTAATGACACTGGCCTTCAGAATAATTATGTAGCTATGCATGGTCAAAAGATGAATATTTTAGTTTTATTAAACTGCTCTGGCACGGTGCTTTCAGTACTCACTGATCACCTTCTTTACTTTCATGGGTTCATCTCTAAGCACCCTTGAATTTGCTGACGTGTTCTAGCAGGCATAAAGAAATGTTTCTTACTGAGACTTAAGTCAGCTTTTCTTCACTTTCTTCCTGTTTTTCATGTTCCGGGCTATTCCTTTAGGTCAGTGTTGGCTAGTTACAAAAACCTTGGTCACGTGGCTGCAGCCACCTGATGAAAAAATATGTAACCCATAAGTTCCCTCACCTGTGTTTAAAGTTGCTGTTGCAGTATCTAGACAGCACAAGCTTCTGACCAAAAAATGTCCTTTTGGCTGTATGATAACATAAGTACCTTTTCTTTTTCACGCCCTTTGGTAGAAGTTAGAAGCCACTCCTGTTTGAGGAGGTCATGTCTGTTTAAGTTATGTCTTCTGTGACGCCTTGGGGTCCTTCTTTCAGTGTTGTACTACTTATGGTGAAAACTTACTTATACCATCTGAATTTCCTGTATTGCAGTTTGTCTTGTCCCATCACTGTGTGTTTCCAAGGAGGCTTCATCCTTCTATGCCCTCACATTAGGTAGTGGTGGACAGCAGTTAAGATCACCCCAAAACCTTGTTCTCTTAAGGTTGAACAAACCCAGTTTCCTCTGTTGCTCCTTGCATGTCATATCCTCCAGCTCCTGGCAATCTTGTGGTCTTTCACTGGACTTAAGGATGTCAATGTCTTTCATACGCTGGAAAGCCAAAAACTGGACACAGCACGGTATTTCACACAAGTTGGTGCAGAATATATAATTTTTCATTTTGAACGTTGGTTACTTCCATATTTTGTAGCAACAATACTAAGAAATCTCAGAATTTTAAACTACATGTTTGCTTAGCATGAGAGTATCATAGCTAGCTAAAGTAAGATCACTTTTGAGGCAGAAAAGGTTCTCTTGTAGAATTCCAGTGCAATACTTCTTAAAATACATGAGATGGCAGCAAATACCAGAACCGAAGTGTTGCTAGCCCAAGGCAGAGAAGCTGTTGGCAATGAGACAGATTTTGCCGTGCTCCTGGTGTTATTGTCAAGATTGTGCAGGTTACTGCAATTTTTGTTATACCACATCGAGTTAGAAATCAGGACATGAGTGTTGGCTGTTCAAATGTAATCCTGGCTGAAACTTTCTGTAGCCTATATGTTTAATTAATAGTGCACAATTTAGTGATGTTGCATAAAATATGTTGTGCAGGCTACAGAGGATAAATAACTTTTTTTTGAACAATATGTATCTTTTGTCAATTTTACTTCTTTTTTCATCATGCCTTCATCTTAAAACTGTTGATAGCAATATGCAAGCTTACATCTCTTAGTGTTCTGGAAATTCCTTCACCTATGGAACTTTATAGTTGTTAAACATTTCAGTAACATCAAGTTCGGCGTATTTAAACAGTGAATGATGCACAGTAAAAACAGTAACGGTACAAACAGGGAGTTAGTTTACCCAGGGATATGGTCATTATGTAGCTTCCTTCTATTAATGTTGTTATATACAGATCAAAAGTGCTTTGAGTGCTCCAACTCAGACAGGGGTTACTGGCTTGATGTAAAAATTTCCGGAATATCTCTGCACCTCGCACAAAGGTGTCCTGTTTTGGGATGGAACAAAAAACCCTTTCTTTTCAGTTATTTTACTTTTCCGTAAAGTCCCTTCTAACTGACTGCGCTGTCTGAAATCAAGGCTGTGTTTTTCAGACGCTGTCTGCTTCTGGCAGTGATAAGGTCTGAAGTTTATAGTAAATGCCTAGGAATGGTATGCAGAGAGGCTCATGTTTATACTCACTGCTACAACAACGAAGGTCAGCTAACTTCGTTATGTCTCACATTGGAGGGTCAGAAACAGCAGGGTGTAGAGGGGTCAGCTGTGGGGAGAAGCAGACAGGACAGGTGACCCAAAACTGCCTCACATGGTGTTCCATTCCCTCTGCACCATGCTCAGTATAAAAGCTGAGGGATCAGAGGGGTCAGCCTCTTTCTTCCACGGCCAGCATCTGAGGAGGACTCTGTTTGCCTGCCTTTGATCCCAATCCGTGCATTCCTGACTCCAGACTCAGAATCCAGTTCCTGTCTGCTGCTGAGTCCAGTCCTGGTGGTTGCTGGTGACGTGATTGTCATCCTAGGAGCTCAATACTGGTTTTGTATATATTTGTATATATTTTATTATTTTCTTATTTATATTATTATATTTTATTTTATTAATAATATATCATCATAGCTGGTGTAGGTTTTTTTTCAACCCTGTCGCGGACGGAGTGATTAACTTCACTAGTTAGAGTGAAGCAGAGAAATATTTATTAAGGTGAATCAGTGATTTACCAAAACCAGTAGTGTGATAAAACCAGTGGTAAATGCGATAGTGTTTACAAGATTCGATGTCAGGGTACACTCTATGATTTACTGCACAGAGGACAGGGTCAGACAGAACTGTCAGGGAGACCCTCCCGTTGAGTCACGAGGTTCAGAAAGGACCCCCTGGCTTTCTAAACTCCTTCTCAGAGAGGAGTCTGGGTGCGGCTGGATCCGATCCTAGTCCCAGACTTGGTCAACGGTTTATGTCTAAAGGATGATATATGCACAATTAATCCTTTACATTACTTAGATAAAATTTCAAAGTTTAGCATGCTATTAGTCACTTACCAAAACTCTGTTGCGGCAAGGATTCCCTCAACCTCAAGGAGTAGAACCGGAAACTCTGTTGCGGCAAGAAATCTCTCAACCTCGAGGAGTAGAACCTTCAGTGAGCATCCTCACCAAAGGGGAGATCCTGGCGTGCAGCCCGCTGCCATCCAGGAGAGCTCAAAGGGCTCTTGGGCTGTCCACTATTTATACAGTAAGATAATTGACCTATAGTCATATTTTCATGGCAACAAAATTTCTAGGTCCCCTCTCCAGACAGTATTTTGACTCTGCTGCCAGCCATCCCCCAGAGACCGGGTGCAAGTTATCACAGCTGCTGTTGTGATGGCCGTGGTGGCCAAGGCCGGGCAGGAGCCGAGAGGGAGAGGGGGGCGCAAACCAGGGAGAGCACACCGCCACAAACCCATAAGCCTTTCTCCACTATTCTATCTCCCTTCCCCTTCTGGGGAGACAACATCTGTTGTTCATTTAATGGCTAGCCCAGCCTAAGCTTTGGCACAAAGGCCAGACTAGATATTCATAAATACAACTTCTGAGTTGAGAATTCACATTAAGTGTTTATTATATCTATTCTTGACATTTTATATTCAACATAGAGGAAAGCATATTTTATTTAATCCTGATGACTTCCATGGAAAACTTACCTATCCAGACAGTGTTCCTCTCACAGAATCACAGAGTCACATGGGGTTAGAAGGGACTTCCCAGAGATCATCTAGTCAACCCCCCTGCCAAAGCAGGTCCACCCAGAGCAGGTTGCACAGGAACTTGTCCAGGCGGGTTTTGAATGTCTCCAGAGAAGGAGTGTCCACAACCTCCCTGGGCAGCCTGTTCCAGTGCTCTGCCACCCTCAAAGTTAAGAAGTTCCTCCTTGTGTTTAGGTGGAATTTCTTATAGTCAAGTTTGTGCCCATTTCCTCTTGTCCTATCCCTGAGCACCACTGAAAAAAGTCTGGCCCCATCCTCTTGACACCCACCCTTTAAGTATTTATAAACATTGATCAGATCCCCCCTCAGCCTTCTCTTCTCTAGATTAAAAAGACTCAAGAACCTCAGCCTCTCCTTGTAAAGGGAGATGCTCCAGGCCCTTGATCATCTTTGTAGCCCTTTGCTGTACCCTCTCCAGCAGTTGGTTGTCCTTCTTGAACTGGAGAGCCCAGAGCTGTACACAGTACTCCAGATGGGGCCTCACCAAAGCAGAGTAGAGGAGGAGGATAACCTCTCTCAACCTGCTGGTCACACTCTTCCTGATGCACCCCAGGATGCCATTGGCCTTCTTGGCCACAAGGGCACATTGTCAGCCAATAGATTTTTTTTTCTCAAAAATTGCCAGCATAAAATAGAGAGGCTGTGCCATATTGTTTAAAGGATGCCCATGGGCTCTGCTGGGAAATAGGTTTGGAACTGTACATTGTGAGTCTATGAGAGCATCAAGTCTGAGAGAGCCAGGTTCTGGTCTCCCAGCCAGTTCAGCTCAGTTACAGAACAGCCAAACATTTTCATTACTATCTAAGAGCAAACATTAAATAACATTGCATAATTTGGCATTACTAGATTTTTCTTTGTGTTCTTGCTGTCAATTTAATGAAAAATGTAATGCATATTTCCACTGGTACTGTACAGATGGTCAAGAATCTTGATTGTAATGTCATGTGAGAGGGATGAAAAATTAATGATACCTAATCAGGCTACCTTGTCTCCCACCTGTGTCAGTGAAGTTGTGTTTTTTTCAGTACACAGAGTTGTCTGACCTATTTTTAGTAGTGCTCTAAGTCAAATTTTTCACAACATCTGTCCATTTTCTCTTCAGCATCCATGCGACTTCACTGAGCTTTAAGAGTTTTATATGCATAAAAGACAATCCCAGGATAATGACAAAGTGGAGACTAAAATGATCCCCTTTTAGTGTGTTACTTCTGGGGGTTGTTTACTTATGACTTGTTTACTACAACCCGGTTTGCTTATTTTGTTCCCTCATTGGATTGCCAGCATGTTCTTTTGCTCTGTGCAGAAACTGTGTTTTATTTCAGGACGCGGTAGGTGGCAGTCTCTATCTTCTGCTTGCTTTGTCTGCAAGCAGTTAACATGTCTTTTCTCCCAGACAAAGGACTAATCTGCTTAGACTGCAACTGCAGGAAGACAGTAGGGCTTAGCTCTGTCAATAATCTAACCTTCGGTCACAACAACCCCCTGCAGCGCTACAGGCTGGGGGCAGAGTGGCTGGAGAGCTGCCTGGCAGAAAAGGACCTGGGGGTGTTGGTCGACTGTCCACTCAACATGAGCCAGCAGTGTGCCCAGGTGGCCAAGAAGGCCAACAGCATCCTGGCCTGTATCAGGAACAGTGTGGTGAGTAGGGCCCGAGAGGGGATTGTCCCCCTGTACTCGGCACTGGTGAGGCCTCACTTTGAGTACCGTGTCCAGTTTTGGGCCCCCCACCACAAAAAAGTCATCGAGGTGCTGGAGTGGGTCCAGAGAAGGGCAATAAAGATGGTGAGGGGTCTGGAGAGTAAGTCTTATGAGGAGAGGCTGAGGGAACTGGGGTTATTCAGCCTGGAGAAGAGGAGGCTGAGGGGAGCCCTTATTGCTCTCTACAACTGCCTGAAAGGAGGGTGTAGAGAGGTGGGGGCCGGTCTCTTTTCTCAAGTCACAGGCGACAGGACGAGAGGAAATGGCCTCAAGTTACACCAGGGGAGGTTCAGGCTGGATATTAGGAAAAATTTTTTCACGGAAAGGGTTATCAGGCATTGGAATGGGCTGCCCAGGGAGGAGGTTGAGGCACCATCCCTGGAGGTGTGCAAAAGACGGGTTGATGTAGTGCTGGGAGGTATGGTTTAGTGATGATGCTCCTTGTCTGTTGTGCGGGTGTCTATTTTTGTCAAAGCTAGGTTGACAGTTGGACAAGATGATCTTTAAGGTCCCTTCCAACCTAGAAGATTCTGTGATTCTGTGATAAATTTAACCTCTGTAAACTGTCCACTGGATCCACCCAGTGGATGTTTGCAGTTGTCTGATTTGAGGGCTGAACTGAGAAAAATGAATTCCATTATAAAGCCCTCATCCAGGAATGCATTCTATCCATTTCAACTGAGCGAGTGATATGCGGGAGGTGTTTCCATTGTTGCCTTGAAGAGTGTTTCTCTGCCCAAGAAAGGTAATGGATGAGCTGAGAGGAAAGGATGGAAACTAACTGGGCAAGTACTGACTGCAGGATACCACGAAAGAGCTGAAAGTCTATTTTAGCATGTGTGATTGCTGTAAATGATTTCAAACCACAAAGATAAATTGATTGGGATGAACTACGGTGGTTTTTTCCAAGCACTGAACATTTTGGCAACCTTCTCCAATCAAAAAAAGGCACCTATGGGCCTGATTCAGGGAACAGTCAGCAAACTTAGCTTTTTTGAGTTGAGAAAGCCCAAAATGTGATAGACCTGGACTCTGTCACAAGTTAACTAACAAGAAAGAGCAGCCTGAACAAAAGTGTAGCGCTCCCATGATCACAGACGGAAATTTAGAAAGCTTCCCTAAAAAAAAAAACAACAAACCATTGCTCCCATCACCTGCATTGTTTATTCTAGCATCTTTTGTTTTTTAAACCCCTTTACATAGTAATAATGGAAGTAGCTGAAAAAACCTTACCTTCAGTTCACTGCACAGAACAAGTATAACGGAAAAAAATTAACCAATGTATACAGCTGAAACCATTGCCTTAGAATACTATTTTCTAATATTTGCTCTGTATTTAAAATTCTTGATGAACTGGAAATTAAATGCAATTTGTACTAACCAGGAGTTGCCACGCTTCTAATTGTTCACTTAAATTCTAAATTATAGTATCCTGTGGGGAGAAATAAACGGTTAGCATTTGTAGAAGAAAGAAATACAAAGCCAGAAATCTCATTTTTGCTTTTAAGATCTTGCTTCAAACATCAAATAATTCGGTTTCAATAATAGAACTTGTAGCTAATTTCAGCTTATGTATACAGAATCCTTTAGTAAATAAATTGTGATTTGTAAGTAGTCAGAATTAACATTAAATGGTTAAATCTTCTTAAATTTGAAGTTTTAAATATTGGTGATTTTCAGACTTAAAATTTATTTCAGTATTTAATTACATTTACTTGATTTTAATGTGATGCTCTGTAATTTTATTGCTTTATTTTCAGTTTAGAAGGCTACACAATTCTTTACAAGGACTTTTTTTTTCATTTTTCGTTTTATTTTAATGAAATTCACAGCTCTGAGAAGCAGAATACTGTGAATTCAGAACCCTTGAAGATCTTGGAAAGTATCAAACAAGCAGCTCTTGAAAATTAATATGGTCTTGGTCTCCCATGTGATTTTACGTAGCATTTGTTGTCCTTAGACTCAGCTATCCATCTCATTAATAGTGCTATAATAGTACCTACAACTTCACAGTACCTGAGGAAATCCAAAAAAATTCTTACTGACTTCACCAAACACTTAACTGAATTTTTAGATTGTTTTTTCTATCCATAAAACAATGAAGAATAGCATTTGCTGTACTGGAATTAAACAAGGATTAAATTAGTAAAGTTTCTGATGTGCAGAGTATTAATCTCATTGTGGTACATTTTGACTTCATTAAAAATGCACAAAGTGACTTTGTTAAATGGGAAAGACTAAAATCAGTCATGGGATAAATACAGCTTGCAGGCTGATACATATGATTTACAAGTTATGAAGGGAAACGCATCCAGTAAGAGAGTACATTGTGAATACTGTTTTTTTAAAATGTGTATGAACAATCCTGAAAACAAATCTGTTTCTGGTCTTTCTGTTCTCAGAGCATTTTAAAAATTTAGTTTCTTATATCGGTTGCTTTTTATTATTCTATTTCTGTATACCCTTTCCATATCTTATTTTCAACCATGTTACTCTTCCTTCCCACATGAACTCCCAATTCTGGTAAGAGATTTTGAACCCTCATGTGCCAATTTAGCACTGGAATAGAACAGGTTTCTCCACTAAGTGACGCTCAGTGTTCTTTTTTTGTTGTTGTTTTCCTGGCTACTGCACAGTGGTGGAAAATATATACTAATCTGCTGGATGTTGACACAACATGTATCAACATAACAACATCTCTGAAGAGAAAGTTCTTTATTTTTATTCTGCTTGTTTTTTCAGACATAAAGGGACTTTCAAACATCTGTCCAGGGTAATGATGACATTTTAAGAGGCAGTAGTCCGAGGTTTTTAACTCGAATGACATCAGTGACAGCTCCAATCCAGGGGTCCTCTAAGGAAAGATAATAAAGTGTCAGAAGTTCCACAAAACTGAAAGTCTTTCATCAGCTTAATTCTCTTGCGCTTCTACCTTTTCAGTCAAATGTGCAAAATGTGACAGGGTACCAGTTGAGCTCTAAATTCCCATTTGCTGCTCAGTAAGATGTATTCAAAGCAGAAGGTAGTCCTTTTGTTATGGATATAAATAAAAATCCTGGCAAAATGGTGTATTACTTCTAGAATTGCCCTCTGAGAAGAGAGAGAGAGGTTCTAAGCCCAATATCTGGCCATTGTCTCTGCAGCACCCATGCGACTTCACTAAGCTCTGACAATTTTATATGCGTAAAAGACTATCCCAGGATAAGGACAATGTAAAAATGAATGTTCAAACAAGAAGTGAGAATGTGGAGGGGGGGGGTTAGGTTTGGAACAAACCTGTTTTATTGGGGCTTGCACAGCTGACATAGCTTCTAATTTTTTTAACTGGATCAAAATCTGAGGACATCATAGAATTAATTATAGGACCAGAATCTCAAATTAGAACTTCAGTTAAAATTAGTAAGCCAGCTGGCTATGCTGGTTTTTGAGAATGCACACTGCTAAATTAGTGTTACTGTGCTCATACCTTTTATTTGATTTTTAAAAGAAGCAAATTCATCATTTGATCTCAGAGCCTATTGCTACGAGCAATGTTCTTTTCCAGCTGAGGCCCAGCTAACACGCCTTTTGTTCTTTTTCCTTTGTGTCCCTTTTATCACTTCAGTGTGCTCTTCCATGTGTTGCAAAGTACAGATGGCAAAATGCTTTGGGTCACACAATGTTGTCTGTTAATTCTTTTGTGAGCTGTGATGCCAGCTAACCCCTATTTTCAAATTTCTGATGTGTTCTGTGCAATCACTGTCTTTCGGTTTAATCATTATGCCTGAATATAAAGAGTGGTTCTTAACAGCTAAAAGTCAAAGGCATGGAGCCAAATTGTTCTTCCACAGACATCCATGCAATTAATTGGCTTCACTCATACTAAAAAGAATAGGAAGAAAGGAAAAATTTACCCACCGTTTTACACAGTGATAAAGTCTTCACAAATATGAGAGAGAAAGCTACATCAGATGCCTACAGCATGTACGGAAGAGTGCATGCTCCAAATAGATGCTCAAATGCACTTGACAGGATATTTTAGTATGACAAAAAAGGGGAAGAGAACAGTGAGTGATAGAGAAGCAAACAATGTTAGTAGGGGTGGCAGAAGTAGGAAATGGGACATGGTATTGCAGTAAACATCCTAAAGTACTCTCAGCCCAAGACTATCGGTATGAAGAGCATTAACCTGTGGGAAGAAGGTGAGGAGGGAACTGCTCACCTAAATTAATTGTGGCACCGATGAAGTCATTGGATTAAAATATAATAGTAAGATTGCTAATACACACATGCAGGTCCTCATGTTGGGCTGCACCCAAATACTCTGCTTTCCAAAATCTAGCTTGATAATTGCACGTGACATTCTATGCATTTCAAAGGCATGACCAAACAGAAGCTGAGCCTTTTCACAGTGGTGTCATCTTTTGCTATCTGCTCCTAAATGTGGTGGGCAGTGAGTGGTGTTTTTGTGGAATACAGGGTATTTCTCCTAACACAATTTATGTCAATCCAACAGCATGCTTCTACCAAGATGAGATGACATTTCTTTTACGCTTATATCACTTGTCTTGCATCAGCTCTGGAGCTTACTAGACCCTCCATTTGAGCAGACTCAGCTTATTAATCAGGTGATTAAAAAAAAAAATAATAATTTTCAGATAGAGTAGGAGGCTGAATCAGTACATAAAAAGGGCCTTTCAGTGCAGAGATGTCACAAAAGCACTACGCACCTGGTATGAACAGAAAACTATGTGAGAGCTCTCATTTTCAATAGTGATCAGTGCAAGCCATCCCTAATTATGTGGTTCTCATTGTCCATTGGTTCTCATTGCACATCCTTTTGTTAGTACAACCTTTCATTTTTTTGCCTCTTAAACTCTTTTTACAAAGTTTAAAAATAAATTTAAAAATAGCATTTCTCTGAAGCATTTGTCTTCAAATTAGAGGAGTTAAACTGCCTGAACAATATAGGTGATACTGTTAAGAAATCTGATTAATGAAAAGAGGCTCACACCCTACCAACCACAACTGGATAAAAGGAAGTTAGGTCCTTTGTAGGCTGTGATTCTCTGCTTTCCAGTTTAAAAGGCACTCTGGGAATTCCTACATTCTTCAGGAAAAGTACTGCTAACAGTATCCAACTGTAGATGGAAATACCTTTTTTCTCTTCCTTTTTTGGTGTTCTTGCTGAGAGAGACGTCACATGAATACACATTCAATTTATACAGAAGCTAAATGAGCTTCTGTGAGTTTTCCACCTTCCCTAACATCCTTCAACTCCAGCATTCTTAGCCTCTCTGTCAAATTGCTGTAAACACTCCTACGCAGTAACAGGCTACTGTGTCCTGCAACATTGCTGCTTATTCACAGTTGCATCCACACAGAGAACTTGGTACGCCAGAAAAAAAAAATAATCAAAAAAAGGAAGACAAGCTTACAAACAGATGGAACACTGACAAGGCACTTGTAAGATTGAGTATACTTTGTAAAACCACATGAGACTTAATCAAATTATTACAGGAATTTGCTCCAGCATTGCCAGAGGGGACTGCATTCCCCTGCTGCAAGGTAGAATGAAATACAGGTTAGGTCTGCAAGCAACCAGCTCTCATGAGTGTCGCTATTGGACACTCATCAGATTTATAGTAGTCATCAGACTACACTAATTGGCAGTGTAAGAGCAAACAGCAAGACGTGTTTTACAGTTTATGAAGCTTTGAAACAGTCTTCTCCAATGTGTTGGGATGAACCTGCCTTATATATTTCTCTCCCTTTTGGAGTAGGAGGAATGCTGCAAAAAAAACCAAAACTTGAATGACTGTTACTGTTTTCATATATCTTGTAAGTAAGGGTTTTCAGGTTAATAATATCCAGATGGTTTTACAAAGAATGAAATCCAAGTGATTGGGGATCTGACTGTGGCAAATTAAAGACTCCTATACAATAAAGTTCACTTTCTCTACTCCAGCCAAAACTATTGAATGCTTCAGGCATTTTTGGTTACTACTCTATAGAAGTTTCTTAGTAAATGGAAATCCTAAGAGATGAGGATTCTTTTCCTAAGATGTGAAGAGATGGAAAAAAGAAAAGGAAAAGTAAAGTTTCCTCTTTTTTTAACAACAGTGAGGTATGCAGTGCTAGAAATAAGACTATTCATGTCTTATCAACAAATAACTTACAGTTAACTTCATAAAAATTTGTAATGTTGAATTATTCATCAGTACAATACTATGGTACAGTAAGAACACTAACACTAGTTTTCCAAAATAATAGACTGCTAGTGAAATCTAATACCACAAGTAGTAAAAGAAGAAGATAGTAGGAAGAAGATGATTGTAATCGTAACTAGACTTATTAGGTGTTGCTTATTATGTGAGGGTTTTTATAAAAGGAAAGATTATAGTTATTTCTGTAGAGACCCATTCATGCCTAAGGTTTTGAAGAAAAGAAAGTAGCTTAATCAGTGCCATTACTTTGATACACAGAATTAGAATATAAAAATGGGAACTACTAAGTATTTTACATATAAAGATGTATAAAAACAGAAAATGATATAAAGACTACACTGTGGTGCTTAGTGAGGTCTCAGACTGGTGTTTCTGCCTATGAGAAGGAAGAAAGAATATAAATGTGAATAAGCAAAGGAAATAACAGAGCAAGGGGAATGCTGCTCTAAAAGAAAACTGAAGAAAACAAAAGGGAAATGGGGACAGCAGAGCAGAACCAAGAAACCAAAAGAAGCAGAAAAAGGACAGATCAAAAGGAAAAAAAAATTAAAGAACTAAGACTATAAGGACACTTATAATTTGTAGAAGATAGAATCTCTGAATCTCTGAAATGCACTAATATGTTAATTTTTCCCCTCAAAGGCAAGTTTCTGAAATAATCTGATTTCTAGGATTCTGCCTGCTGCCTGTCATGGGGTGTAGCTGCTGGTTGCAAGCCTGAACAGAGTTTGGAGGATGGAGCATTAATCTCCTATTCCTGCACAAAAGCACTAATTATAGGAAAAGGTTGCCAATACAGCAAGTAAATTTCTTCCATTTGGCAGAGTTTATGCCAGAAGGAAGAAGGATTTGAAAATTTTTTTCAGTGTCCTTCCTGTTGTCCCGGGTAGAAATTTACATATATTAAATCCCTTTCTTGCCTACTTGCCTACTTGATTTCTTCACCTCTTCCCAGTATCTGTTTATAGCTCATGGCAAACTACAAACTTCAAAGTATGATCAAGTCCGTTTCATAGGTACATACCAAAAGTTATGATCACTGGTAGCACAAAATGCCACCCTTAAGAAAAAACTGAAGATTTGATCTCGCGTACTCAGACAACTATATAGTCTGGTAGCAATCTCTCTTCAGCTGTGAGAAGTTGGAAATACTTTTGTTTCCTTGGGCTCTAGCACCAACCCTTGGGCTGCTTAACTGATCTAGAGGGCTAAAGAGAGGCAGGACAATGTAACTATATCCATTACAGAAAAATATAACGGTATAAAGGCATGGGAAACAAGTTATGCTTGGCACATGAGACCATCATGTGAAAGGAGGTTCTCAGCTGCTTATTTTTTATTTGTGGGGAAATAAAAGTATGCTGGTAATTATCTATGAAAAGAAAAATATTCTATTCCATATAAAGTAAAAAGCAGTGGTAGTGTGTACTGCACTTTAATTAATAAGGGAGTGAAATGATGGTTAAAGTAGAATATGAGTTATTGGAAAAAATGTATGAGGTATGGAAGGTAGGATGGTAATGATTTCATTTTCAGATATTTTTGTGGAGTAGAGAGGTAAAAGAAAGGCACTTCACTAATAAATAGAAATATTTGTATCCTCTACTAATTACCAATTCTGTATCTATTTAACTGAAAATTAGGGTCATTCAACAGTCCTGGATAAGCCAAAAGTACAAAATATTGGCCACATTTCAGAACAAAAGTGACCAAGTTTGAAAGAAAGTCAGCATTAAAATAGTGCTTTTCATTGGTTTTAGTTCTAAAAACAGCTATGAAACAACTGCTTCTCACACTGTTTATTGTTATTTTTAAAACTGGCATCGTATCCGTTAAGCTGTGTGAACTATTTGTATGTATCTCTAAATCAATGCAAAGTGACGTTCAAATTTAACGTTCTGTTCTTTCACAAGACCAAGCACACTCCAGTAGTATTTACTTACCAGGGAAGCTGGCAGATTCTGTCCCACCACAAGCCCTCCCCTGCTCCATCCCAATGGCCTTTCTGTGGCCCTTTAGCTCCCCGAAGCCCTCTAAAACTGGCAGAGAGGAACAGCCAGATATATTGGAAGGCAAGGATCATGAAGAGGGTTAGGATTTATTCAACCCATAACAAGTGTACAGGAAGTAGTTCACAAACCAACAGCGTTCTGCTTCTAAATCCACTATCCAAACAAGTTCAACAAGGCCTGCAGGGCAGAGGAGCATGTAGTAAAATACAACTGGATCATTGCAGAGGAAAAGGATGGGGGTCAAGACACGGACTCAGAGGGATGGGGATGGACACAAGGGAGGTTAGATTTTACATTAACTTTTTAATTCTTGCTAGAGTTTTGTGTTCTCTGTTAAGTACAATCATATGATTGACAGTATGTTGGACTCTATTGGGTCTCTCTTAGGTAAACAGATTATGAAGAATCCCATTCATGAGAACTGGAAAAAGAAATACCAGTTTTAGGTAATCTACTAGTGAATAATTTCTTTCATATTTTATAGGGCAGCAAATAAATGGGCCTAAGGTAGCCACAGGGAGAGTTTTAAGAAGTTTTGTGTTCTTATCAAGGGTGTATCTGCACTAACTTCTGAACAGGACTAAATCCTCAGACAAGTAAAATCATTTTAGAAGGACACAGAATCCTTAAAACTGTAATTCTCAGATTTTTTTAGTTAAACACACTGTTGCGAATTCTTCATCTTTCGCTGGACATCAATCTATTTTCTTGAACATTTAATTGTTTTGTTCATACATTTTACTATTCATATATGTCTTCATAGATAAATTACTCTTGGTTTGCAGATCATTATTCTGCTTGAAAGAGTCTTAGCTCTGTGCAATTATTTCAGGTCTCTTCCGCTATTGTCCACTTCATTTCTTCTATTATTTTCTGCTTAGTAATAGCTGAAATTTTCAGGCTAGTTTATAAACAAAAGTTCTTAGAGAAATATGGCATGTATTACTTGGTATTGGTCAGAAATTTTAAATGGCAGGTAATAATTTTTCAGGTTCTGCTATCTGCCTCTTAATAATGGGTGACCTGAGCTTAATTCTTTGGTTATTTCATGTATGACTAAAGGAGTTAATACAATGAGACATGACCAGGGAGGCAGACAGAATTTTTTGTGTTTCATTGCTGCTATTGCATTTTATTACTTTAAGAGCTTCTGACTACTAAGTCCGATTTAGCAGTGCATATTTCTTACCTCGATTAAAAATTGCTTAGGCAAGAAGGTACCGATTATATTAGCCAATGCTCTTTGCCCAGTGTTTTCCCTATGAATGAGCCTAGACTGTTTCTCTGAAAAGGTACTTGTCTGTCTTTTAATCCTAGAGTTGATGTTGATCAGAAGAGGGCAAGCATTCTGTTGGAGCAGTAAGGAGGATCATGGGGTTTTTGTTTCTGGAAGCTCCTTGTGCTCAGGAGGTTACCGTGGTGGCACATTGTTTTAAAAAGCAGTTGTCATTCAGATGATGAAGTGCAATTGTGCTCTTTCACTGCAAACTTTTCAGAGACCCTGTTTCTAGTTTATGTTAACCTTGATCAAGTGAAAAATTGAGGTGCATTGATCCTTTTATTTCAGCTTTTTAAAAAGATTGCCAAAGACAGAGTTGCATAATGCCATTTTGCAACTGGTAAACGTAAGCACAGAGAAGATACATTTTAAATATTTGCACTTAGGCAGGCTAATGTATTAGCACTGTTAGAAGATGGTGATCTCTAACGTTCTCAACACTACAGTAATAAATTAACAAACTGCTCTTAATTGCCTCAGTGTCCACTGGAAAATCAAGATACACGTTTCAGATTTGTCTATAGATAACAGGTGTTCTGTAAGAGCAGGTGCAATATGAAACCATATAATTTTCAGATACTAGTTCAATGGAAATTCTAACTTCCTCTTGTTTCTGTTCATTGCTACTAGTTAACATTTTGCCGTGTCATTCTTTGAGGGAATGGCTGTAAAGAGAAAATTTATGAGGTAATGGGTCCTTTCCATGTTATAATGTTAAAATACAGCAAAGGAATTATTGGTGGCATCTGATTTCTCAACTTCCCCCATCATTGTGTGTTGCCATGCTATTCCATGTGATTTTAATTACAGATTATGACCAATCTGCTGTATTTTACATCCAAACAAAGTGAAACAGTGGAAATCATTAAATGAAGGTTTAGGTTTTCCTTTGCAGGTTTAATCTAATCGCTAGGTATTTGCATTAGAATATATTGTTAGGTTATTGAAAGTCACTGTTGTCTCCCTAGGGCACATGCCTTATTTAGCAAATAGGTAGTTATTTGATTATTTTTTGATTGTTTTTTTCCTCAGCGCTACAGTTACTATTATTCCTATAGTTATTATTAGTATAGTAATATTAATAGTAATATTAGTAGAGTTATATTAATAGTAATAATATATTATTACTTCTTTTATTCCTAACTCCCCTCATCTCTACTCTCACCAGTTGCTTATTCCATCACTCTCCTTCCACTTAAATCACACTGACAGTGACTGGCATTTCCTGTCAACTGTGGTCTGTAAAGCAGGTATCACAAGCTGCATTTTTCAGCTTGCAGCTGCAGTCTGCCTCTCCTGTTGCTCCCCGACGTCTGAGCATTGTTCCTTCCCAGCCTGAGTCATGAATTTTCCTCACCTTACTGCACAAAATAACAAATTTCTGACTTAGTTGAGGGTCATTACCATGTTAAAGAGTCTCCCGTTAGCAGGTGAAATATGTTAATGCAGCACTGAGCCAACATTATTGCATGGCTCTTTGGCCACAGCTGCAGAACCATGGCTGTACAAATCATGTGCAATCCCTGTGAGATTCAGAGAGCATAAGTGAATGGTAAGTCATGGTCAGATCATGCCATCCCAAGGTAAAACATGCTCACTGTAGCTGCAGTGTTTACAGCAGGTATGGCTGAGTCCTAAGAAGCCTCTGGAAAGTGTATGGGACCTGATCCATTTAAAGTCCTATATTTTAGCCATGCTTGCTAGTTTTACTTTCCTTTTTTTTTGGTGTTTTTGGTTTTTTCTTTTAACAGAAGCAGCAAAAAGATTATCTAATACCAGAACTACACCATTGCAACATTTCAAGCTTTTTCTAAGTTATATGTTAACTAAGTCATTATGTAACATTAAAGTATTTATTCAGTTTTGATTTTGGAGCCAGATTCTTCAGTGCTGATTCAGTCTTGGTCCATGTTTCAGAGCTTACATAGCTGTGTTCATTAGGACTTTGTAAAATATCAGATACTCTAATCGATCCCAAATGTACTCCAAGAAGATAGCTGAACCAAACTTAGTGGCTGCTGGTTAGTTACCAGAAGAACCAGTTCCATTTCTTTCACTCCATTATCCTGGTTGTGCAGTCCTGCTTCCTACTTTGTACTGACTGTGATATTCATCTTCTGTGAACCTTTAGCAGTCCAGCTAAATTTATTCAGGCAATAAAAGCATTCCCCTTTTTAGGCTGGACTTGGTATACTGAAATCTTAGATTGATTCAATCAGAAAATTAAACTTCATCTGCAGTTATGTGGGCTAATCTGTGTATATGTAGATATAGTCAGACTACGATCAAACCAAATGCCATAATTGATTACAGGCCGCCTACAACCTGATAGAAAGTCTGTCTTGATGGAACTGCTTATTTCATTTGCAGAACTGGTTTAAGCAATCCCTTAAAATCATAAATCATTACAGCATCATAGTTTAAGCGGATGAGGACTCAGAAACTCCCTTAGAAGCTTTGCTGTGTAAGGAACTGCGGGTTTCCTTCTTCAGAAATCTTTTGCTTTGAGCTGCAAAGGGGAAACAGGTATGCCCTTATTCAAGTTTCAGTGATTTATTAACCTTCCTTCATAAACCTTTACTTCATAAACCTTTACCTCAAACATATGAGAGGAAAATGGCTTTGTGATTGATTTGTTTTTGCTAATGGATCTTGTTCAAACTCTGGAAAAGACAAAAATACTGAAAGATGAGGAGGAAGGGGGAGAACTGAAAATCCAGATGGACAGCTGGAATCTGAGATCTTTTTTTCAAAAGAAAAGTTACGTTTTTGCTGAAGCTGTCATCTCAGCAGTTTGTATTGGTGTACTATCTGAAGAATGATCAAAGGTTATAATCCTTTTTTAATGTAAAAATAACAAAATAAACTCCCATGCATATGCAAAAGTGAGTCTTCTGAAAAATAACCTTTTAGGTTTCCCGAATTTTCAAAATCTGCGTACTCTGTTGCATAATGCCTGTAACTCCTAGATAAGAATAAGAGAGTACAGATGTTTATTTCCCAAAGAATATCTCAGTAGCTTGTCGTCATGATACACCTGTTAGGGTCAGCAGTATACAGTTTTCTCTGTGCCAGAGAGAACTTTTTTATTGCCTAATAAAACTAGATTGGGTAAGAGAAATTCTTGCAATGCAATGTCTGTTACATAGGTTTTACTAATAGATAACATCTACTGATATGAAGTATTTGAATAGGCAATGCTCTAATCATATAGTCATATTGAGTATTTAAAAGCCAATGGACACAAGTAACATGATAAGAGGTTTAATGTATCCAGTATTAAGTAACTGAATTTGAATTCAAGGTCTATCAAGCTTACCTTTGAACCAAGTTAAAAAAGAGCAAGAGAGAAAAAGAAAGGCTAGAAAATCACCCACTCAGCAGCAAATAATTCTGACTTTGTAAGAAATACAGTGTAGATCCTCCTGGCCTTCCCCTTTGGAAGGCTTACAGAGGACAGTGGCAGGTGTTTTTAAGGATTGACGGTAGATTTTAGCAAATACTTCTGTTAGAAATGGCAGTGATAACAAGGAAAACAAAAAACCCACATATTTAATTGCAGGGCTACAGTTTTCAGGAAGGAGGGGTGTTTACCATGGAGATGTGGCAGCAGCTGCCCTGCTTGGCCATGTGTCACAGCAGTTCAGTTAGTCACAGCAGGAGGGAGCAAGGTGGCGGATGGAGAACAAACCACTGATGTCTGGAGTTAACTCACTTTCTCTCTTCTGTGGACATCCCCGACTCCAAACATAAAAGAAGGTGGCACAGGGAAAAGTTTTAAAGTGTGTTGAAGGGCAAAGAGACCTTTTTTTTTTTTTTTGCCAGACGACTGGAACCATTCAGAAGTTTTTAAAATATTTTAAAAGCCAGTGGGCAAAGGCAGCCTAGAGTGCCTACCTAGGGGACTAGTTGTTTCAGCTGTTACAGGAGAAAGTCAGGGCCCCAAGTGCACCTGTAGGACCGACTGGCCCTGACCAGCCTCAGAGAGGGCACCCACTGTAGTAAGACCCACAATCTTGTGGGTCTTCATTTCATCTCAGCCCCAGGCACTCAGCTATCTTGCTGGAGTGCTGGTCTCCAGACTAGTCTGTCTCTACTGTCTGGATGCACCTCAAACCTAACACACATTGGCTAGCTTCTCTCCTTTGATGTCTGTTCTTCACTAGCCCTGTCTGCTGAATGGCCTTCAGATTCAAGTGGAAACCTTGTCTGTAGTCCTATCTCTGGTCCCATCTGCTCTTGCTCCTGTCTGGAGTCCCTGGATGGACCCTGGACCTGGTTCATCACTGGCCTGGGACTGTCAATGGATCCTACTACAAACACCTAGCTAACCCTGCTACAACCAGACACTGTGTGACTGTGCCCTGCCAGGGACAACCCTGCCTGCTTTGAAGTTACCCCTTACTCTTGGAACACTTGTTCTGAGGCCACTGTTGCTCCCTGAACAGAGGAAATACAGAAACCACAAAACAATACCTTGTACTTTAAAAACCTTCAGACACTTGCCTTCTTCAGCCATTTGCCCGCACAAGAAATGGGATTGGAAGGATTTTGCTCCAAGGTTAACATTCAAGGATACTTAGGTGTTCCTATCTTCCACATGTCTTTTCTTCTAAAGTCTTAAGGGTTCTTTTAACTTCTTTTCTTTCTCCTTTCTTTCCTTTCTTCACAGCCCTGTTCTTCTTCCTCAGACCTCTCCATGTCATCCTCCCTTGTTAATGTGATTATACTAGGAATTTATTTGATAATAAAAAGGAACCTATATGCAAATATCTAAACATCAACAGATAAGGTAGTAGATTATATATCCATCTACATCTGTAAATGTATATCCAAGAAATACACAGAGCCTAAATAGTTTTTATTGCTACATTAATTTTGAAAAAAATTTCATTCTCCACAAATTGTTGTACTAATATTTAATTATTATTCCTTTGGGTTATAAAATTACTTTGAAATATAGGATACAGAGTTGTAGAGTACTCTGTCTGCTGTATTGACTTAGCAGATGTGGAACACAGAAGATTTCTTAAGGATTGTATTTCCAACACCACAACTAAAATGAAAGATACACCCTGAAGATGCTGAAGGTATGAATGTGAAGGCCCACTCCTGTTCAACATATTCATCAATGACCTGGATGAGGGGACAGAGTGTATCCTCAGCAAGTTCACTGATGATCCCAAACTGGGAGGGCTGGCCAACACTCCAGAGGGCTGTGCTGCCATCCAAAGAGACTTGGACAGGCTGGAGAGCTGGGCAAGGAAGAACCTCATGAGGTTCAACAAGGGCAAATATAGGGTCCTGCACCTGCGGAGGAAGAACCCCAGGCACCAATATAGGTTAGGGGGTGACTCCTCTGGAAACCACTACTGAGGAGAAGGATCTGGGAGTCCTAGTGGATAGCACACTTTCCATGAGCCAGCAATGTG
>NW_015090986.1:2750719-2753721 GCF_001431845.1 Calidris pugnax | reverse complement strand
TAGATGGTCTCCAGAGGTCCCTTCCAACTCTGACAATTCCGTGATTCCGTGATTCTGTGAAAGAAAGGATTATAAAGTGACTGCTCTTGAATAGTGAGCTGTTGTATTTATTCCACTAGCAGTTTACATGGGTTCAGTTGGCAGCTGAACAAATTTGGGAAAAAAAGCACATTGAGAACTCCTAAATGCAGAAATCCCAGGGTGCTAACTGACTGTAGAAACACTGCAGAGTGGTATCAGTACATCTTTTAGTCCTTTCTTCCTCAGGTAGCTGTAATTGGCCAGTGTCAGAAATAAGCAATTTTATAGGTAACACTGTAGTCTGACCCAGTCTTTATGTTCTGTGATACAGTGGTACAGAAGCATGTCAGCTGGAGTAGACTTCCAGCTTTCATAGAATCATAGAATTATCTAGGTTGGAAGGGACCTTTAACATCGTCTAGTCCAACCATCAACCTAGCTCTGATAAAACAAACAAACAAACAAAAACAATAAACCACAACCCATCACTAAACCATGTCACTAAGCACTATGTCAACCCATCTTTTTAATATCTCCAGGGTATTTTTCTTGGTGATAAAATGATAGGTGATAGAAGGTGAACTTTGGGTGATAGGAGGGAACTGAAGTGAATCCTAAAAGAATGCAACACAGTTTTCTTATTGTGATAGCTCGTGACTTAAAGAAGCAAAGAATTGTTGTTCCAACACCACCCATAATCTTTGTAGTATTAGAACTGCAATGGATTTTTTAACTAAATCACAACTGGAATCAAGGCAGATTGCAGGATTTTTATCCTTCTTATTGTGACATTCAAATAAAGCTAAAAAATACCAGTGTTAAGAAGAGTACATGTATTGTGTCCCTTTAATTCAAATTTTATAGGACATCCCTCTTCAGAGGTTTGTGCTTTATCTAGTATAACGGACACCTGTAGCAGCTACGTGTCACGTCCCGTAATGTCTGCTCATTAGGCCAAGTCATACGCATCTCTGAGCTTTGCGCAAATAGCTGTAATAGAAAGACACAGGTTTGCAATCCTGTCCTCTCTTCCAGGAAACCTTCTTCCTTCTGCTCATGTACGTGCAGAAAACAGCTGGGTTGTACTTTGAAGTGATAGATTTATTTGAAGGTACAAGATTAGCTAGGTTTTGCTGATTTCACATCAAAGCGTTATTCACATTTGACATGAAAGCTTCATTTCCTGTTGCATCTCTTGTTCGAGATTCCTATTTTGCTTGTTAAATTTTCAGGAGGCAGCTCTAGAGCTGGCTAACTGATCAAGCACGTAAGCCAGGCTTGTATCTCTGCCACAGCAATTGCACGTAGCCTCATGGTAAGATAAAGTCTGAGATGAGCTTCCGAAGGAGAAAGCTTTAGCCATAGGGTGACTTAACAAGCCACTCCAGATGTGGTGCTTTCCAGATGAAGTGGGCACGCCTTGACACTAGGGCCTTGTTCACTGGCACAGCTCTCCAGTCGTCCTCCTCCCAAGCATAGTTTTCAAATTGAACTAAAACTGGGTTCAGTTGTAGAATAGCCAGAAATGTGGATAGAAAATACATGGTTTGGGGTGTTTGGGATGCTTCCCTCCAGACCTCAGTCCCTATAGCACTACAGGCAACAGTAAAACCCTAATTGTGTTTGAATAGCAATCTGTTAAAGCCAGTATTGGATTTAAAAACCTTGCAATAAACACCTTTGCTGTTTGAAGTGAGCTTCATCTCATCTAAATGTGTAATTTGGGGCACTTTCACTGCCGCTTAAGTCATTACTCCAAATGCACATTGGTATAAATTACCAGCACAACAGGGTGGTTTAGATAATTCAGATTATATCAGAGGAGTGCTGTCATGTTTGCTACAGAAATAGAGAGCTTGCACGAGTCAATGATCTTTGGTGCAAAGCATAGTTATTTTTAGGTTCAGAAGTAGTGATTAGTTATCTCATTGAGTTCAGGAGGCCGGCAGTAAATCTGGTATACAGCTAAGATGAAATCAATGTATATTTTGGGAATATATCTTTATATTTCACCGTCCCTCTGTTTAAGTGTTGATGCAAATACATGCCCTCAGTGTTGCTACGCTTTGTTCTGTTAATAAAGATACGAGTTTGTAAATATGCTGGGACTCTTTAGTCTGGAGAAGAGAAGGCTGAGGGGAGACCTTATCAATGCCTATAAGTACCTAAAGGGTGGTTTGAAGGAGGAGGGAGCCAGACTCTTTTCAGTGGTTCCCAGTGAGAGGACGAGGGGCAACGGGCACAAGTTGGAACATAAGAGGTTCCACTCAAATATGAGAAAAAACTTCTTCACGGTGAGGGTGACAGAGCCCTGGAACAGGCTGCCCAGGGAGGTTGTGGAGTCCCCTTCTTTGGAGATTTTCAAGACCCACCTGGATGCAGTCCTGAGTAACATGCTCTAGCTCTAGGCAATCCTGCTTCAGCAGGGGAGTTGGACTAGATGATCTCTATGGTCCCTTCCAACTCTAAAAATTCAGTGAAATTCAGTGAAATTATCCTTAGAGATGATGCAGAACTGAAGCAGAGGGAGAAGTGGGTTCCAGGTAGCCTCTCTGCTCCCCAAGACCGACACCACCAGAAGTTCAGGCAGTAATAAAGCTGACCCACCTCACCCCTCGGGTAACGACTACAGACGTGGCATGGATGATCCCTCCAAAAGCTAGCCACTTGGAACCAAGACAATGCTCTGCCGCGGGAGCACAGAAGACTACTCTTTGTGAAGGAAAAACCCGTTTCCTGGGAAAACCACCACCACCAGGGTCTGCCCAGTCGAGGCGGACCCTCCCGGTTCCCTCCTCCCGTCCGGCCCCGCCGCAGGGATGCGGGGCAGCCAGGCCGGGGTCAGGGTCGCCGGGGACGGCGGGGGAAGGCGGGGGGGGACACGCCACGAAGGGGCGGGCAGGTGTCGGCCAGGCGGGGCGATGGCGGCGCCGCCCCCGGGCCCCATTGGCGCCGGCGGTGGGGGGGCCGCGCCGCGCCGC
>NW_015090986.1:2606657-2750297 GCF_001431845.1 Calidris pugnax | reverse complement strand
ACCCTGGGTCCTCCCCGGAGGCAGGGCTTGGGGTGCTGCCCCCCGCGTCCCCCGAGTCCCCACACTGAAACATGCGAGGAACAGGCTCCCGTGCTGAAGTAGAGGATAAGACTTCAATAAGTGTAGCAATACCTTCATAGGAGCTTCAGTCATCACAGGCTTGCTCAGTAGAGTAGCTCAGCTGCTGCCTTTCTTGATGGAAAATGGGTAGGAAGGTGCATGTGACAGAACCAGGACTGCCCAAAAACCCACGTTTGGCCTGAAGTGCCACAGTGCCTTCGCTTTGTCCCAAGAGTCCAATACAGTGGCTAAAAATCACCCTCGTAGTCTGGACTGTGGCTTCAAATGGGCTGCTGCCTTCTGTCGGCTCTCCTGTTCCTGCAGGATTTCTTTGTTGTTGTCCCACCACCCCAATAACAGCCTGCGTGTGCTAATGACATTAAAAACCTGTGTCTCCGTGTAAGGGATGTAGAGTACACGCTGATGGCTAGCGTTTTGAATCTCTCTGATCGAGGGAGGTGGGTAAACTGCAGGAATACAAAACATCAGAGCCCACAATTGTGGCACGACAACAATCCAGCCAAATGGCTGTAGAAAACTTGATGTGATTTGATGAGCTTTTAGATATTAAAATTTTTAAAAGTTAGCTATCTCGGCACAAAATTTCTATCCGTGTAACTGCCGTCTTGATAGGGACCTCTGAACATCATGCTGAGAATTCCAAGAGAAAGAAACACTTAAAAATGCACCTAGCCAAGCAACGCCACTGAAACTGACAAAGCTCAGTGGCCTCTCAGATGGTGGAGTCCATTACATCAGTAATAACTTTATATTTTGGTTATATACGATCCTTGACCTGATTTGTAGAAAATTTGATCCTTCTCTCACTGGCTTTTTTTCATTGCTCATCTGTGGGCTGTAATTTGAGTGTAAACTTCAGGCTGCAGCTCCGGTGAGATTCCCGGCCAGTTCAATCTGGTTGCTCCGAGATGACATCACGCCAAAGAGGCAGCACCACAATGAACAGCCAGGAAAACTAAAGCCTGAAAAGACAGATTATAGCCAGGAGGGACACAGTGTTGACTAAAAGTTTCTAGTTCGAAAATGTTTTATTAGTACTGTGGTATCTTGGTTTTTGGTAGCTTCCCATCCTATTAAAATGTGGGGGGGAGGGGTAGAGAAGTAGAATTTAATCACAGTCTGTATAACTGCTGAAAGTATTGCTTGGCATATTTTCCTAGGATTAATACATTTTAATCAAGGTAATCCCTGACTGATGAGGGTTTTTTCCCTTACCCTCAGAGAAAAGAACCTTTTAGATTATTATATATTTGAGATCTGTAAGAGGGGTTAAATTTAGATTGCCAATAATAACTACTTCTTAAAAACCTTTCTTCTGTTTTTTTTTGTTTGTTTGTTTTTTTTTTACATTTAGTACATGATACTTTTATGAATTTTTTACATTGCTAAAACACACATAAAAGTGATACAGAGCAGGCATTAAAATAATTGTACATTATTGAAAGTTTAACCAGTTATGCTGATCTAAGTCAAAATCTTGATGAAGTTTTATGTGTTCCTATGCTGACTTGCTGTCTCCTACGCGGCTGTGCGTTAGTTGATGTTCTGTTGTATGCAAGTTTTTTTACTGCAGCAGAACCTCATTAGCTAACAGTCTACTTAGTTCACTGGCATTTTGCTCCACTTGCTATGCTGTTCTTGTTCCCTTAGAGTAAACTTTGAAAGAATGTGACTGTGATGCAGAGTCTCACATTGCACAGCATGCAGCAGTGAGTTTTCAAAAGAGATGCTTGCAGGAGGTACAGAAAACATTTTTCTGCACACTGTTGCTTTTTTCTTCTGCAGCCATTGTGATGAACTAACTGTCTTCTGTAATTTAATGTGTAGATTTTTGTCACTAGTTTTCCACTGCATTGGTAACAGAAAACTCCACAACTTGTAAAAGAAAAGTTAAAAGCCTCAGCTTGAAGTTGTGCAACTCCACATTGAACATCTTATACCTAGGGCATGTAGTCTGAGTAAAACTTGCTTCCTCGTTAATATACTGTTCTAGAGAACACTCTTTCCAATCATCAGTCTGGGATTTCTTAAGTGAATATGGCATTTTGATTCTCTGTCATATTCCTTGTATTAAAGGGAAATAACAAAATTGGGAAAGTGTCATGAGAACTGTATTCTATTTTAAACATGTTCTTTTTATTTGTATGAAGGCAATCCTGTCATCCCCCAAACTCATATGTGCAGTGAGGGAACAGGGCAAAGCCATTCAAAATGTTTTATTCAAATTCAGCATTTATAAAATTTCTGATACAGCAATTCCTAGTGGTTTAAATACACATTTCTATTTTTCTGTGTAACTCCAATTAAAAAAAAAAAAATATTCATAGTGACTCTGCAAGTTAGAGTGCGGCTGGGCAAATCAGCTGTGCTTGAGCTATTCCTTTGTATTGGGAAATGCAGTTGAACGTGCACTGAAATCTCGCTGAAGTCAGTGCTTACAGCTCCAATTAGATATGCAGTCCAAGAAAACCATGCAGACACTGTAAACAATACTTCTGGGTGAGTATCACAGGTCTCTATGTGTATTTTTTTAAACTTTTACAGCTTTAGGCCTTGTCTCAGATGTGTACATTTGATGTATACGCTTATCTTCAAATTTTTATTAGGTGTGGCAGCAGGAAAGATGGTTTTACATTACAGATCCCTTGGTAATGTAACAAGTAATCTAAAAGACAGAAAATCAATTGGCTGTGTGTGTGCAATAGCAGTGGAAGAAAAAATCCTGCTGTGGATGCAGCTAATATTAAAGAGCTGTTTTAAAAGGTATCACATATTCGACTGCTCTGAGCATAGTAGAAGGACAATCTTGTCGTCTTGTTCATGTGTTGTCTTTCCTAAACATTTTAGCAAAGCCCTACTCTTCAGTGCAAGGATCAAGCTTTATTGCTTCCCTGAAGGACATAATATATTGACAGGGAAAGCCTCTAGTCTTAACTGGACAAACTGGACATTTGTTTTACCTATGTATGAATGAAAAAACCATTCTGGTAAATGCTAAGCTTTGGTGGTACAAGTGTATCTATGCTTGAAATGCTTTTGCAATATTTATTAGTGTTCCCATGTTGGTAGATTTCTTCTTATACATACATGATCAGTGACGGAGGAGAGAAAGAACATAACTTGTGCTAACAGGTTTCTGAAACAAGTTGCTTCCTTTGGTGTGCAATGCAACAGAAGTATTTTTGTCCCTGTTTTGACAAAAAAAAAAAGAAAAAGCCATTTTAAAAGTGCCTGCTGCCAGGAGCCCACTGACAGTGTTGTAAAAACCATCTGAATATGCCACTGAAAGCCAGTAGGGGGGAAACAGCAAAATGCCTGATTTCCCCTAGCAGTAAGTTGCAGTCCTTTACCTCAACCAATTCTGGAAGGGGCGCTTTTTTACAGTCAGTTTTTTCTGCAGATATAGTTCAGGGAAAATGTTACTTTGGCAGGTCACTTGTGGTCAGTCGATACTTACAACGAGGCTAGGCATCTGTGTGATACTTCACTGTGATCAGCTGGTATAGCTGAGCTTTTTTCCCACTGTCACAGTAAGTAAACTTTAACAGCTTTTCTTTAGGTATTGAAGGTGCTTTAGCACATGTGTGGCGATTGACCTATTTGAAGTAAAAGAACAGATCATCTTATATGAGAGTAATCCTCTTTTCTTTTATCCCTGCAAACCTACTGTCTGTATCAGTCGTATTTATCCCTGCAATGCTGCTATTGTATGTCCATCTTTGTTTAATGGGTAGGCTTTGTGCGTGCTGCATATTTCTGTTTTTTTGCTCAGGCTTTGAATTTACAAAAAATGAGCCTACAAACTCCGCCATGATTTTTTTTTCCAAAATATTCCCATTATCAAATTTCAGAATTTATAAATATTTATAAGATCTGTGTAAGAATTTAATTGGGTCTTCAGTCTAAACATTTTTAGAAGTGGTATGGCTCAGAGGCACTCCTATTGTAAGAAAGACTATTTGTATCTTCAAATTTAACTGCTCCTCATGCAGTTAAGTCTACTTTTAACTGTGATTTTGTATTTAAAATGCCACTAAACAATGAATTCTGGATGAGTTTATAATCAGCTCCTAATGTCAGTCAGATTTTTTAGAGGTGAGGTAGTCATTTCAGTTTCCCTGCTGCTGGAGTCACAGAATCACAGAATATTATGAGGTTGGGAGGGACCTCTGGAGATGATCTAGTCCAACCCCCCTGCCAAAGCAGGTCCACCTAAAGCAGGCTGGATGGGAGCGTGTCCAGGTGGGTTTTGAATGTCTCCAGAGATGGAGACCCCACAACCTCTCTGGGCAGCCTGTTCCAGTGCTCTGCCACCCTCAAAGTTAAGAAGTTTTTCCTCATGTTTAGCTGGAACTTCCTATGTTCAAGTTTGTGCCTGTTACCTCTTGTCCTGTCACTGGGCACCACTGAAAAAAGACTGGCCCCTTCCTCTTGGCACCCACCCTTTAAGTATTGATAAACATTGATCAGATGCCCCCATAGTCTCTTCTTCTCCAGACTAAAAAGACCCAAGTCCCTCAGCCTTTCCTCCTAAGAGAGATGTTCTAGTCCCCTAACCACGGTCCGCACTGTGTGCTTTGGATGCCTATAGCAGGGGCAGTTGTCATCCTCCAGAGTATTGCCCCAAGTGGTGCAGGAATCTGTAAAACCACTGCTGGCGTGTTGCTCCTCACGGTGCTTTTGGGCTGCTCCTCCTCTTCCCGAAGGCAACAGGCCATGGGGGTAGGACGAAGAAAGGCAGGCTTTTTTTTTTTTGAAACAGAAGTAAAATTGCAAAAGCAAGACAAATAAATTCATCTACTTTTTCTTACATCAACTGTTCTGAAGATCTTGCTTTCTTGGTCTCAGAAGCTAGACTTTTAAGACCTAATATAATGTGAGCAAAATTATATCATGCAAATAGTCTCCTCCCTTTGTGTTGTAAGTTTGAAGTTGCATAATTCAAACTGCTGCAGCTGTCTTGATTTCTCTGTGTTTCTATCTTTTTTGGCTACCATATTATTTTACAGGTATCTCACAAGTTCAAGGCAAATCTACTGTGCAAACTGCTAAAACACTAGCAGAAATAACATTATTATAATTTTATAATCTCATCATTCACTCTGTCTTACTATTTTTGTGATATATTTTGCCTTTTCTGCCCATGGGTGTAGCAGTTATGAAGTGTCCTCACAGAACTACTGCTGGGAACCTCAGTGAATTTTCTCCACGGTTCTGAGGTAGCAGTGCTGCAAGATCAATGAACTTTATTCTGGGTACTGTCTTTGGTCATATCATCTAAAGTGTTGATGAGGGGAATAAAGATCACCTGCAGTGACTTAGCTGGCAATTTTATTTTTTACTGAACAGGGTTCTTAAAGAGTTTATAGTCTACAGACAATAAAATTAATTCAAGATAGTTTCAAGTCTTAGAAAACTGTAAACAAACTGCTGATTGTGATGGCCAAATTCCAACCATTTCTTAACAGTAGTCAGCTTTTTTAATTCTGTTTCATTTCCCTGTTTTGGATATTGTTTCTTTATTTCAGCTGTTACGGGGGAGAATTAAAAAAAAAAAGTCAGTAACTCAACACAACATCTTGCAAGCTGTGTTTTTTTCAACATCATCATCAACATATATATTGAAATTTGCTAAAATCCCATCCCAAAATCTTCATATGTTTTAGCTTTAAATAAATGAATGAGTATTTTCCACAATAGGCTGTTTCCACTGCATATGCTCCAAAGTATATACCTTATACAGCAAAAAAAGTCCGTGTAATTTTCCGGCTTTGGTGATACTTAGGTGATACTTCTGTTGCCAAACTGGAAAATCAGCAATTTCATTTTGAATTTGAAACTTAATTTTTAAGTGTACATAAGCTCACTCCTGTGGTTAGCATTCTTTTGCCTTTATACTAGTGTTTGGTGTTTACCAATATAGTGACCAATACAATGTTAGACCTCTTTCACAAAAACCGTTGTGGGAATACACTGTTAAAAGGTAGGCTTCATGGAGTGGGAAATGCAGCTCCTGACAGAGGCACAAGATCCTATTCAGGCTGGTGGGGACCAGGGGAAGTCTCCAGCCCCTGCCCAGAGGCTCAGCTATGTGCTCAGACCAGGCTGCTCAGGGCTGCACCCACTCAGAACATGAAACCCTCAAGGGTGGAGACCTAGCTTCATTGCTGGGTTGTCCTCATGGGGCATAGGCTTCTCCTTATCTCCAGACTGAGCCTCTCTTGTTTCAGCTTGTGCCACTGCCTCTCGTCCTCCTGCCACACACTGCTCTGAAGAGCCTGGCTGAGCATCCTCCATCCCCTCCTGTCAGTGCTGGGGATGCTGTTAAGAACAGCTTCATCCCCTTGCTCTCCAGTTGTTGGACCCCAACATATGCGTTTAATCTCCCTCACCCTTGTCTACATGAAGTCAGAACCATACCGGTGTAAAGCAAACACTGAATTTGTGAAAATGAAATCATGGTAGATCCACATGGATTTCGTTTTGTCTTAGGTAAGCCAGGCTGTGCAGACAAATCAGGCGTTAATGACTTCTGTTCCTCAGGAG
Source organism: Calidris pugnax (assembly GCF_001431845.1). Lineage (NCBI taxonomy): Eukaryota > Metazoa > Chordata > Aves > Charadriiformes > Scolopacidae > Calidris > Calidris pugnax. The sequence continues at coordinate 2,743,670 of NW_015090986.1, read as the reverse complement.
TGCAGTTCCTTACGGGCTGCCGTCCTAAAGACAGGCTGTAATGAGCTGCTTCAGGGCAGTGCAGAGCATAGGGGAAGCAGTGTTCATCCCTGGTGTCTTCAAAGAGGGGCATGCTGAAAGTGGGAGATGAGTGTTTGAGCTGCACTGCTGCTGTTGCCATCGTAGCAACCAGAGGAACAGGGTAAGTGGAGTGAAGTTGGAGCGGAGAGAGTGTGCCCTCCGGTGTTTCAGCACCCTGATTAAAACTGGCAGTGTAACTGGCTTCACAGATAGCTCGTGAAAATGTAATAATTAAAAATATATTCAGTGTTGGGATCTTTCAGTGCAGCTCTTCTCGGTGGGACGTGGATCTACTCATAAGCTTAATTGCTACCTAATTGCTGCTTACAGTCCCACTAGGCTTTTTGCTTTGTGCCTTGAATCGGTTTAGAAACTGGTATTACTTCAGAGAACTCTAGCAGAAGTTCAGGGTCTTCATGTGGTAGTTGTTTGCTATGTTTGCTGAGAAATTACTCTTTAGGCAAACAAAGGGAACGCTATGTGGCACATAGTACAGTATTAGTGGTATGTGCTTACTGCAGAAATCACGCTCTCAATGCATTTTTGTCTGTGACATTGGGCCAGTGAGCAATTAAAATGATACCCAACTTCTGCCTTCAACTGCATTTGGAGTTAAATGAGCAAATTCATTACCTTTCTCAAAAATCGCTGATGTTTGAATTCTACAGTAATGCAACTGCACCCAAAACTGTCCTTCATCCAACTTGCGGTTTGCAAGTGGTAGAGGAAGATCTCTGCAGTGTTAAAACTCTCACTTAAAATAAACAAACAAGTGCACCTGTCTGGAATAAACTGCGTGGGAGGTGTATGGGGGAGTGGAGCTGCTCTCAATGCTTTAGAAACTTTGCTCTGGACGTGGCTGAGTTCAAGTATAATAAACTCATGATTCCCGAGTCTCCATAAAAAAATTGAGTTTCCTGAAAACAAGAAATTAATCTTTATACATGATATCTAATAGTAACACTGAGTAAAAGGCAGAGAAGAAATGAACTTTGAAGTGAGAACCAAAGATCAGTAAAAAAATAACTTTGTGACAGTGGAAGAAATTAATTGAAAACCAGGGTTTTTTTTAAAAAATGAATCTTTAGATATGGAACGCAGTAGTAGCACTTTGGATAAAAGGAAGAGAAGAGATCAGTTTTGAAATCAGAGCTAAAGTTACAATATCATTGTTTATGGCTGCAGCAGAAATGAATTCAAAACCTAGAAAATTATTTGCCACCAGATTCCAGAGCATTAACTGTTTTGACTTGGTCTCTCTTGCTTGAGTAACTTACGGAGAGAAAAAAGTTTTGAGGCATCTAGAGCCAAGCTTTTCTGCTTTGGTGATTTGTAGCCTGATATTCCAAAGTCTGCTTTTCCTGTTGTGGTGTGGAGTGAGCAGAACTCAGTGCAACTGCCCCAGTAAAGCAGTTTCAAGGCCAGATTTTGGGAAAAAAGGGGAAAAAAAAAAGATCTGCTCCCCTCACCTAGGAGGACTGGCGTCCAATTCCACTCAGGTCTGTTAGGTCGGGCAGGCCTGTCTCTCTGCATAATCTCAGGCAGCCTACTGACTGTCTTTCTGCATCCTCAGGTACTAAAATAATTTTTGAGCCTTTCCCCTTGGCAGATGTTGGGTAGCACTATTCATTGACTGCTGGGAACTGCTTGACTGAGCGTGGTTTCTGCACAGCCTTCAGGACACTAAGAAGTATGTAGAAGCAGAACCAAAGGCTGAACTATAGTTGGGGGAGGGAGGGAGTGTGAATGCTTTCGATGTGAACACTTCAAAAGCATTCTGTTGTAATCTCTCCAAATTTTTTTTTAAAAGTTAAATTGAAATGTAATTTCTTAAGCAAGAAATACTATGTTCACAGTTTGTTGGGTTTTTTTTAAATAAACTGGTGAAGCATACTAAAATTGAACGAAAGTAACTGTTTCGTTTTATCAACTATTTAGAGTAAAGGCAAGAAAATAAAGTTATTTAATACTAAGAAATTACTCCTGGGTGCTTGGTGTGAGCCCTATTTGTGCAAATATGGCTTTATGAGAAACACTAAATCAAGTTGTAGATGGCTATGGCTTCCTCCAATGCTGATTCTGCAAGATTTAGCTAACAAAGGTGCCTTCTGAGATACATTTTAATGTATGCACAAGATACCCAGAATGTATATAGCATTGCCACAAAAACGGCTCCATAAGCCATTTTCCTACAGCTGTTTATCTCGTTATTGTTTCCATGTTGACTGAATATTTGACCAGGTTATTATTTTAGTTTTACTGTTCTTGGTTTGTACTTTAGTCTGCTACTGTTCATACGTGCATCACCAATGTTGCATTTTTTTTTTACACAGGGCTACAAGACATTTGAGTTAAAAACTGGTAGCTTTATATGTAACTGTTGTTTTCTGACATCATTTCTTTTCAATTAGGTGAAAGTGAAATCCTTGAAACTCTATACAATATTGCAAGCAAGAACAAGATATGGAGGTCCTATATAGGCATGGGTTATTACAACTGCTCAGTGCCTCAGCCCATTGCACGGAATTTGTTGGAGAATGCAGGATGGTAATGTACAACATTTTCCTTTTACATGCGTGTGTATAAATTTAAGTTTGAAGTTCATTTCAGCATAGGCTGATATACCCCAAAGCTATTTTTTTCACTAAGGCTTTCATATGTTTGATACTGATATGTAAGTGTAGGAACTGTGTTGTTCATCCTGAAGCTGGAGAGGAAAAAGAATACTTTTCATTTTAGGAGATGCTTTTTTTGCAAAATTATTCATTGATTTTTGTGACTTCTATTCACAGCTCCTGTTTATTGTGAACTAAAAGATGAATATTTGCATTAAGGAAGTATACAGACTTAACTCCTAAAGTAAAGTAATTCTTTCCTAACTTCTGGTTAAAATTCAAGTTTCTCCTTCCTCCACCAGTGTATGCAATTTTGGGTGGAGGTAGTTAAATGTTATGCAATACTCTGATTATGATTTTCTTATGAGGAAGAAAGAAGCCTTGAAAATTGTAAAGCCTTTTCTTCTGGTATTTCTTTTTAGACTTTTTTTTTTGAACCAGAGACCTTCAAGAGTTTGAATGTATATCATAATGTATTTTCTTCTCTGAAGAAATAATTTAACAGTGCCTGAAAACAGCTAGACAGCAATGCTAGTTAACTAATTTCTGAAGAGGCTAAGAATATTGTACTTTGTTCTCATCTGTTGATGCGATGTCTGATGTTGAGAAACATCTCAACTGATGTTTCAGTGTTGGGTCAAACAAAGAAGAGCCTATCTGACAGATTTGAATTTGAATGTTACTGGTTTTTTGGGGTTTTTTTTCTCTTAAAGGTAAAAAGGAAACTATTTCAATGCAATGATTGATATCTTATGAACAGCATTAATCTAAAAAATAATGGGGTTTTGTCTCTTGATGGACTTTACATGACAAAGGCTCTTGATTTATAATCAAGCTCTAAAGCTTGATTATAAATACTCCTTTAGCATTGGCATTTCTCTAAAGAACTGTAACTCAGAAATAATGCAACAGAAAAACTAAATTTAATGTGGAGTCTCACTTTCCAACAGACTGAATGCCACTTGTACCCTGCATTGTCTCATCTCATTTAGAAGTTAGTAACATCCTTTTTTTTATAGGTACTGTATTAAAATAGTAACTGTCATCTTTTTACTGAGTAATTTTTATTTTAATAAAAACAGTATTTAAAGATTAGATATATATTAAAAAAAAACCCAAACACACAAAAAGAGTCAATTTAGTCAGCGTAAATAGCCATTATTGCTTAGATACTATATTTTTTGTCCTTTGGGCTGCCGTAATTGGGTCTATGTATCTATAGATCTCCAGGTCTGTGTATTATTAGACTTGTCTACTCTATTTGCATCTCAAACTTTTGAACTGGCAAAAAAGTTGTACAGTTTGGACTCAAAGAATTTATACAGTAAATCTACATAAAGTTTTATTTAGCCTTATCCCTGTGCACATTTTGCAAAATATGCGATCTAAGTATTTCAGTGCAGTGCCGCAAAGCAAATAATCAGTTGCTAAGGGGTAAAAATAAAACCAGTTAGAAAGTGGACCAAAATGAGCTGCATATATTTAAATCCTGAAAGAGCTTATAGTGTTAATGAAACAACTGTGAGAGTCTATCCAGAAATCTGTTCTGGAGTGTCCAATAAGGTCAGACTAGATGGCTAACAGCTAGACTTTTAGATGGCTGAAGTGAAGGCTAAAACGTTTGTTGGGGAGAGGGTGTATGTGTATGCATGCAAAAGCAACTATGCAGGCTTTATGGAAGCTGGTCAAGAAGTCAAATCTCTCCTTACATTTACCAAGCACATAAAACTTTCTGTGCTAACACACTCCATGTTGCAGCTGTGAAATGGGAAACACTGCAATGCTTGCAGGGAAATGCTGCAAGTGCAGGCTTATCTTTCTGCTCAACCCTGCCTTTCTTACATGACTTGTAGTTTCTCATTGCTTGGCATTTGTTACAAATACTTCTGTATTTGTGAAAGAAACAATTTCAAAGAACGCTTCTAAAAGATAGAGAAGAAGCAGAGTAATTTCTGTTGTGGACCTGAAATGCTGCAGTTAAAATTCCAGTCTCCAATGTAAGGGATATGGCTTAGTTGCAGAAGGTAGAGAATAAGTGTCCCTAATTTTTGATACTTGATTGCCTTGGTCTTGGTTACTGGCTGCTGCTGCTGCTAACACTTCCTTGTTCTTAGCAATCTGTGATTAACAGTTTCATGCTAACGTCGGGGGGGAGCCTTTGATGTATTTTCCATGCACTACTTAGTTGATACTACCAAAAATATTAGCCTGTTTTTTCCAAACAAATAAATAGCAGTCCAATGATTTTTAGAACATCTCAACTCTAAAATGCAGGCAGAAGGATTGGTTTTTGGACGTACCGCCAGTTATGTGACTTTCAGCACAGACCCCTCAAATGTATGGGTACCTGTCATCTGTCTGTGGGTATGGATGCACACCCATACCCATGGGTGCATAGTCTTCATTCTGCTATACCCTCTATTAACATATTCATTAAATTTTTTCACACCCAATGTGCTGAGCTCTTTCCCTGATAGCATACCAAATTAATTCTGTTCCCTGCCATGAATATAAATGAATAACTGAAGACGTGAAGAATGTTTTGTTTCCCAAATCAGCTTACATATAGTCTTCATATTAACATATGTGTCAAAACAGTGTAGTATTTATTTTGAGGGCTTAAATTGATAAAAATACCTATAAGCCTTGAAAATCTAGAAGGCCTCTGAAGCTACACTAATTCTGTACGACAGAGCGTGGTGCAGAAGTCTCCGAGTTACAGCTCACTTGATTGCTTTGCCCCCGGACATTTAATATGTAAGAATAAAGTACCTGTACCAAGGACACCTGCAGTCTTTAACACTGGTGGTGTAACTTATTAAGCTTATTAGCTAGTAGCACTCAGCATGTATGCGTTGCATTCTGAAAATTACTGTATACCGTTCAAAAATCCGATATAAACATTATGCAGCTGGTTTCTACTGTGGGCCGGATACAGAAGGCTGCACAAGCAGCTACAAAGCATGCCAAGTTGGCAGTGTTTATGCTTCGAGTGGAAACTGGCACATCTCCATGCTCTATCGTAAGACTATCCAGCTTTCTCAAGCTCATGGGTGAGACACTGTTTTAGGAGTGCCCTTATAAATGCTCTTCCAAGGTGCATAAAGTGGCAAGTGATGCATCTGGAACTCTAAACCCAGGATGGTATTTGGGGATTTTACAGGCTGGATGGAACTGCTTGCAATTGGATGTCTCCCAGTTGTGAAGCTTTACTAGAGTGTCTTTCTACACTGCAACGTTTATATACGCTCATATTTCAATTAAATACATCTGTTTTGTTTCATTTCAGTTTTAGCCTTAACAGTGATGTCCAGTCCATAAAAGTCAGATGATTTAAAAATTTCTTGTATTCATGACTGAACTTCAGTCTCAGTTTTACAGTGTTGTCAGATATATGAATTATCTTTTTTTCTGTGGCTCATGTATTAGCTTTATATTCTACCAATGGTCTGCCCTTACTTTAAGTTCATTTCGTCTTACTGAATTGTCAGATCTCAAAAAGAATACTCTGGATAACTGGAAAGCCAAATTGATTCTACTCTGCCACTGTGTGAGATTAGTCCTGCAGGTATCTAAAACTGCAAGAACATAATTTATAACACGATAAAAATGTTATGTTGACTATGGACACATTAACTATCCAGAGATTCAGTCAAAGTCTAGAAAAAATCACTAAGGAAGATATAAGGTGAACTGTTTTGCTAAAACTTACTGTATATTAAGAAATAAATTAGGCTTAGGTTTAGATCTTATTAATCAGGAACTATTTCATTGCATATTGCTTGATAGTGGAGTTTTCTGAGTCTTTGCCTGGAAGCAAGAGCAAACCATACTATAAAGAAACCATAATTGTTGATCCTGCAATTAGTGTATAGTCTGTTTTGTTGCTAAACCTAGAATAAACCCAAGTATGAAAGCTTCTGCTCCTTCATAAGCCAGGTCTTTTGATGAGTGACCCAGCTTTTGGCTCAAAGCATGCTTCCTAATTACTTCCTGCTTTGATGCCAGGTTTTCTTTTAAAACCTTCATGGGTATCTTAAAGTTGGCATTCATACAAATATTTTTGAGAGTAAGATGAGGGAAATGGTGAAACACTAAACTAAAGCAAAGAGTTGTAAAAGCTGCAAAAACTGAAGCCACATCCTACTGAACTCTTGAAGGTCAGACACTGGCTCAAGAAAGATGCCACAAACATCTTATGGAAGGTTTCTTTTGTGTCATGACCCATCTGCCTTAATTAGCTAGGGAGCATTTGTCTGCAGAAATACTTTTGGCCAGAACTGATGCTGACTGCAAATCCTATTATCCTCCAGTCTGATTGAACAAGAGGCAGTCTGTAGTTGTGTTCCTGGCCACAATGGTAATTCTTCCTTTTCATTTCATTGATACTGGACTTGAATTATGTGCAGAATAGCCACTTGTATAAACCTAAGCAGAAGAGATGGGGTTTTTGAATGAGAGACAGTTTAGTGTGTTTTTTAGAGATTGGATTTATGTAAAAGTTTATTTTTGAAAATACTTTAAAGAGTTTGCTTTTAAATTACTTTTAAAAAGTCACTTAACGTAGTATGGATTCAGGCAGAAGTCGGAGTGCAGACTAAAGCCAGCTATTTTATTTGAATAAATGGTGGAATTATTATATGAAAACATTCAGATTCTTAGACAGTGCCAGACAACCTCCTGCCCTAGAAGAAAAAGTATTAAAATAAATGATTTTATATTATAAAAGGTGTCTTTGTCTGTACGACCGGTAAACTTCATGCACTGCAATTTGTGGTAGTACTCGAATCCAGGATTTCTTGTTTGAATTTTTCCACCCTTTCTAAAATTGGTTGGTTTTACTTCAATGTTTTTGGTACTGAAAAGCATAACAACAAAATCTATTTTGTAGTATAGTTTACTATCCCACGTCTGTGGGTAGGGTTAATGTTATTCAAGAGAATAATCAGTAGGTACTTAGCAGCAGTTTAAGAATAGGTTTATTTACTTATTTTATACAATATAAAAATTTCATTTAAAAATCATTTGAGCATAAACTGCAAGTGGAAATTCTTGAGGGTTTTTAATAGATTTCTGGGTGGCTAATTTGAGTGGTTGGCTTTGAAGCATTCACTACAAAGTCTATCTCTAACTAGATAAGATAAAATCTTAGCAAAGGGGCTTCTCATCAAGTAAGAAGTTTTGAATATTGCTCACATCTTAAGAAAGATACTTTGTCTTTGAAAACAAAGTAGAGAATTTTGGACCATATGAGCAGCTACAACTTATTGTCCTTTAGGAAAATTTGCAGCCAAGTTTAATGTGAAGTATTGCCTCTCCACTAGTTATTTTTCTTTTTTTTCCCCCCTACCTTTCCCATTTTGCATCACACCCTAATTAGTAATGGTTTAACAAAACAGTGTTTTTGTTGAAATGGACAATAAAGCCAGTATATTCAACTTTAACTAAAATCTAATTTCTGTTAACTGGTTGTTCTGGCAAGTACTAATCAATGATTCTTGATTTTATTTTTCTTCTCTTCTACTGAGTAGTATTTCTCTAATACATTTCAATTAATCTCAATGTTTTAATTACTATTACCCTGATTCTAGTTCCTCCCACAAGTTATAATGCAAAAAAAGGCCTTTAGATGAAATAAAAAGTGAAAGCAAGATTGTTAACTTCAAGGACAGAGGAGTTTCTTTTATTAAGCAAGAAAACTCGTTCTTTGTGCCAAGGAGTTGGGAATAACTCTTTTTATTGGTGAGAACTGTGTGGGCAGGGGGACCAGTGAGAAAACACATCTTTATACTCCCAGATTGAAAGTTTACCTGATAAATTGAAAGTGGGTTTAACAGCTGTGGAGGAAAAAGATAATATTACTATTGAGATGAGTAACGCTGCATGCAGCCCAGGATGTAGTCTCACTTGTGAACTATGCATTCAAGTAAATGGTGATATGTAGTTTAGGAATTAAGTACATTTGTTTGGTATAATCATCAGTATTTATCTAATTTGATATATAGCTATTGCCTTCTGTCACTGTACTGAGTAGTATATATGAGAAACTTGAGCAGATGTACCATTTAAATAAACAGTAAATGCATTAGCACTATGTATTTTACTTTGAGTTCACTTACCGACTCTGGCCTTCTTTCTAGCTCTTCCATTCTCCAGGACTTTTTTCCTACTCTCTTGCCTTACTATTTTGTTGCTCCTCTCATCTTGCTCTGTACCACAGGCTCTGCAGCTTGTTCTTTAAATACCTTTGTTGCTCATCTTCTATTGATTTTACTTGACTCGAGCTTCAGTCTCTCTAAAAATTATACCTTGACCAAGTCTAGGGCTTACTGCCACCCGTTCAGGAAACAAACTTTTGTTTACTTCCATTGCTAGAAAACAGAGGCCACAAGCGTTCCCACTTACCACTTGTTTTAGGCCACTACTCTGAATTCAAACTGGTGTAAAGTCTGTCCTGAACCACCATGGAATCCAGTACTCAAATTTCCAGCAGTGAGAGGAGAGTCTGATCTCTGTTCTTGCCTTTCGTGCCTGGGCCGGTGCTGCATTGTTTTTCTGGACTGTTATAACGGAGTGTTTCCCTTAGATTGTTGCCTTTTTTAAGGAGTTGCTTGTGTTGTCTCTACCCTTTCGTTCTCTGAATGACAGCAGATAAGGCCTAGATAGTCTCACTTCCCTTCACTGACATATATGGGGACTTGTCATTTCACAAGAGTATTTTTTGAGCTTGATTCTGGGAAATGCACCCTCCCGTAAAGAGGTGAGAAGTAAAGGTCTTCAGAAAGATTATTGAAAGGTAATGGCAATGCCTAGATATGATTGAAGCAGGCATTCCTGTTTGCATATTGTGGCTTGACTCAATTCCCCCACACTCAGCACCTACTTTCCCTCTCCTTTCCCCAAGATGGACTCACACCTCTCTTTTAAAAGTGATTTCTCTTTTTAAAATGGAGAAATAGAATTCTTCTCCTGTAAAAAGCCAAATCAATACTAGAGGAGAAAATATTCTCAGGCTTCCAGAATGGTAATAAATTACAGAAATCTCAAAATAACTGTTTTCTAACAAACGTTTGTGTTAGTGAATTATGCTTTACAATTTATTTTCCTTATGACATACTTCAGTTACATGTTGGCATAATTCTTTTACATGTTTTGTTGTCCCAGACCCAAACTCAGAATTCTTTTCTTGCAGGGTAACCCAGTATACTCCATACCAACCTGAGGTCTCCCAGGGCAGGCTGGAGAGCCTGCTGAACTACCAGACGATGGTGTGTGATATCACAGGGATGGATGTGGCTAACGCATCTTTGCTGGATGAAGGGACAGCTGCTGCAGAAGCCATGCAATTATGCCACAGGTACTATGTTTACATGTCTGGTTAAATCACAGCAGGAAGGAATTTTGAAGTTTGAAAAGAATTTAACACGAGAGGACAGACTGCTCTACTTGGGTGCAAGTGCATTAACTGGCAGTTATTTATATAGGCCTGGAGCCCTGTTTGCCCCCTTACTCCTCTATTTTCTTGCACTTTTTCCTCCCCAAATCACTTAGCTGTATACCATTTCTCCCAAACATCTCATAATATGCCCTTGTGATCCCAAAATGCTCTTCTCCTGCATCCCATAATGTCTTACCTCTGCTCCTCCCTCTCCCCTCCTCCCCAAGGAGGGGCAGACAGTGTACGTGTCTGGGTTAATTAATTAATTTGCATTCCTCTCTGCCTTGGGGCCTCTGTGCTCCTCTGTGCTTGTGGAGATGGGCCTCTGATGGGCTGGTACCTCCTTTGAGGGGCCTGGGAGCAGCAGGAACAGGGTGTCATTTGGGGTCACAATCTCTGTGCTTGTGGAGATGGGCCTCTGATGAGCTGGTACCTCCTTTGAGTGGCCTGGGAGCAGCAGGGACTGGGTGTCATTTGGGGTCACACCTGCCATTGCCTCTGTGGGGGTGTGGAGGAGCTTTTATGGTATAACCTAGCAGTCTGCGGCATGAATCCATTGTGCCCATGAACACTGAAGATGTGAATTTTCTTTTTAGCACTCATGATTAAAAGGAGCTTTAAAAACCAGTGAAATGCATCGGTCCAAATTTGCTAAAAGTGCAAGTGTTACTGGTGTATCCAAACTTGCTTTCAGTAATCTGTATTGTAGGGGCATTCGAAAGGGACCTGCAAATGAACTGAAATCCGAGAGAGGATTGAAGGTCACTGTAGGACTGTATATCAGGGAGGAAGGAGGTCACACAGCAGAGATGGTGCTATAACTATTCAGTTGTTCAAAGCATCAATCTGACATAAAACAATAGAGAAAACTAGGCAATTGTGTTAGCCTCCATTTTACTGCTTGGATGGCTCGTGTTTGGTTATCCTGGGCAACACTGAAAATCTCTGTTAAAGCCCACAGTTGTATTCCTTTAAAAGAGTATGTGTGTGTGGAGGCATTCCTGCAGCTTCTTCAGTTGGCTCCTTGTTCTGTTTCTTAGTCTTTTTAATTTTTGTCACGGATGAATCTCATTTGAGTGTCTGAAATGCACTTTTTTATTCTTAATGGCCCAGAGCCTCCATTCAATCTTACACTTAATTTGGTTATGATAACCAAAAATTACAACTGCCTTTTAACTTAGGAAAACTCACATTTAGAAAACCAATTAATTCTATTTCCATGGAAAGTAATGTATTATTGATATGTAACCTTTCTTTTTTTCCTTCTCTTTTTAACAGGCACAACAAAAGAAGGAAGTTCTATGTAGATGCCCGATGCCACCCTCAAACCATAGCAGTCGTCCAAACTAGAGCAAAGTAACATTTTTCTTCACTACTTATATTGAAACATTTTCCTCTGTGTCTCTTCAACATACACCTAATATTTTTAGAATATAAGGTTATGCTTTCTTTGCAAAACAGAAATCTGTTAAAACTTGGCATTGCTTCTCCTTTTCCATTGAGATACAACTGCAAAGTAATTAAAGATGTTTAAAAGGAGACTAAACATCTGATGAAAAGAAATATTTAATTTTCCTTGTAAGTTGTTTGCGGAAATGTATACATTTGGTTATTGAATTCAGTCTGTAATTTTTTTTAACTAGGAAATTAATTACCCTAGATAGCAAAACTTCTCTTTTAATGAAAGCTAAATCCATTTTGAGTATACTATTTAAAGTAAACATCTTCTAAAAATATGTCTCTGTTCTGAAAGTTAAACATACTAAAGCAGCAAAATGTTGATATCAAGTAACTTATGCATCCTATGCTTTGCTTTGCTCCATATTTCTGATGATGATATCAAGTGCAATTATTCTTCAGTACTATATACCATGACATGACACTTTCTCAATGCTTAGCACTGCAAAGCAGGTTCAACTCTCTGTATGTTAAAGAAAAAGTCATACACAAGTCCATGAAAACATCATATTAAGCATCACTCCAGGGGAAAAAGTGGTTTGAATATGCTGTCTTCTGCATGTTTTTGTTTTCCAGTTATACGGGGGTTATCACTGAGCTCAAATTGCCACATGAGATGGATTTCAGTGGAAAGGATGTCAGTGGAGTATTATTTCAGTATCCGGACACTGAAGGGAAGGTGGAAGACTTCTCTGAACTCGTTGAAAGAGCTCATCAGAATGGGGTAAATTTTATTGGTCTCATCAGTTTTCAGTCTGATACATCAAACAGCTACAGTCACAGAAACTGAGCGTTACATGAGCTACCATCTAAAGTATTACCCCCCAGCTCCATGCAAGGATAACCATTGCAACCACTACAACCCTTGCACCTCAGCTCTGTGCAAGTGAAGTGTTTGAAGCTGTACCTTGTTCAAACTTAGCTCCCATGCAACTACCGTTCCTTCAGGAAAGAGACTAACTGCTGTGTGCACTTCTCTTCTCAGACTCTTGCCTGCTGCGCTACGGATCTTCTGGCTCTTTGTATTCTGAAGCCTCCGGGAGAGTTTGGGGTAGATGTTGTCCTGGGTAACTCCCAGAGGTTTGGTGTGCCGCTCTGCTACGGGGGACCCCACGCAGCCTTCTTTGCTGTCAAAGAAAATCTAGTGAGGATGATGCCGGGCAGAATGGTGGGTGTTACAAGGTAAGTACTTCTTTTGCTGTTAGAGGGAAAATGGAAATAAACCCATTTATGACCATCTTGTGCAGCCTTTATGAATAAAAGCTGACCATAGCGTTGCACCAAACGCCTTTTTTCTTGAAAGCCATCTCAATAAAATTTGACTTCAATTTTTAAGAAGCAAGCTTAAAGAATTGCATTTGTGTGGAATGAAGCTGTGAACTGCCCATGGTGGTGACTGCAATGTGACGCAAAGAGAAAACCGAAACAGCAGACAGGATTAATTGTGATGGCATGAGGCTTTGCAGGCTATCTTATTGCTCTTATGCTGTACTCTTACACCTTTTTGTCTGACACCCAGTCATTAAAAACAGAAATAGGAAGAAGTAGAAAATTCAGTGGACCTCCCAAATAATCAAGAAGGAACTGAATCTAGTTCAAATTCTAATTGAGTTTAAACACAGCAGAGAAATAGTGTCCAGAAACTTACCTCTAATTCTTGTTATTGGTGACATTTTGAATTTTGACAAGCTGTCTAACTGGGAATAATAGAAATGGAAAGTAATTGTCACTGGAAAGAGTATGTATCTTTGGCACAGAAGCTATTTAGAAGTACTTCAGTAATCAAAATAACTAATAACTTTAACAGTTATCAATAGGCTTAGACATATTTCATTTGTGTAGTAATATTCCTTCAAATATATTTTTAATCGTCTTGCTTATTCTAAGGGTACCCTTAGGGTAGAGGGTACCCTTAGGGTACCCTTAGGCTTTACTCATAGTTCTGAAATCTGACACCCAGTTCAGATTTTGATCACAAGTCAGGTACAATTTTTTACAAAAGAGCAGCAATTCTATTTATCAAGGTCACGCCACTGCTACTCCTCCACTGACCTATTGCAAAGCTTTGCCTAATGCAGCCCAGGGTACCATTTGCCACCTTTGCCACCGGAGCAAATTGCTGCCTCATGTTCAACTTGGTGTCCTCCAGGAGCCCCAGGGTCTTTTCTGCCAAGAGGCTTTCCAGCTGCACGGTCCCCAACATGTACTGGTGCATCAAGTTCTTTGCCAGGACAGGACTTTGCAAGTCCCCTTGTTGAACTTCATGAAGTTGTTGTCAGCCCATTTCCCCAGCCTGTCAAGGAGAGCTCCGGATGGACTGGTGATAAACTAAGCTGTGTAGTCAAAATCCCCAAACACCTGCTAGAGTAAAAATTATTTAAGTATCATATAACTGGTGCACAAGCACTTGAGACAAGTAGTCTAGCTATTCAAACCTCCACATATGTACATATACATATATTAATATATTTGTATATTTATAATATATATTGCATATTATATAATATATATTTATAACATATGTATATATTTATACATATGTGTGTACATAGTTTGTCCTTTTCTTTTTGTGGCTGTTCTGAAAGTTTTCATAGTTTCAAAGTATCTTAGGCTGATTCTTGCCTCTCCACTTTCAACACGTTAGGAACCCTGCAAAAGGACATCTTAAAGGATGGTTTAGCTACAGCCTTTTCATTTACAACCTTGTTGGATGGGTTATTTTTAAATACAAACTCAACATGCTCTCATGTGACATCATTAGAAAAGATGCTGCCTTCTCATGCAAATTAGTTTCTGGGTTATTATTCAGTTAAAACAGTTGCAATGATCTATGGCATTTTAAGGCAAATGCCAAATTTTGGTGTAGTATCCTTAGAAAACTCACTGTGTGCTCTCCCTGATCAGACATGTTTTCCAGCCATGATGTAAACAGAAATCTAGAGACTTTCGTCTTGTTCTCTGCTTGATATCAAAGCTGTCCTGCCTTATGTTTTACTCTCTCTAGCACCTTTCTGTCTCTGAGGATAGATAACTAGTTTCAGGTTAGCATGCACGGAGCCCAATATCTTACATTGCTATAATTTTAGAGTAACAGAAGCAACATCTTTGCTTGTGATTTAGAGATGCAAATGGAAAGGAGGTGTACCGACTTGCTTTGCAAACCCGAGAGCAGCACATCAGGAGGGATAAAGCTACCAGCAACATCTGCACAGCACAGGTAACTTGTCATGCTTTATTTTGGGTTGTGGAAGGGAGCAAGTTAAACTGTAAGTTTGTAGTCCTAACATCAGTCATTTGAGTTAGCTTTACTTCTGAGAGCTCTTACTAGAAAAATGAAGAACATGAAAATATCCTGGTGGTTGTGCATTTGTTTTGAGTCCCTTGAAAAATGGAACCCTGCTTGAAAAGAGGGTATTACAGTTTCCTTTAACAAAGACCTTAGCCCTGAATTTCTGCAGTGCCAGGAATCCATCTGCCTCACAGGGTGAATGCCACTGAGTAGCGCTGCATTTGTTGTGACTGAGACAGATTTCTTAATAAAACAGAAGAGAATTCTAGTGATCTGAAATTGCCCACTTAAGGCAAAAAAAAAAAAATCAATTTTTAAATTCTAAAACTACTTGTTCAAATTGTCACAACTTACACTTTTGTTTATGTGATTTGATGCAAACATACTACGTTGCCAAAGAGCTACCTTTAGAGGAAGATACCATGATTAAGTAATTAATTATACAAAACAGTTATCTTCTGCATGCCCCAACAGATCTTCAGCCAGACGAGTTCCAAAATTTTTCTGCTCCCGTCAATGCTTTGCTTATGCTTTTAATGTTGTACCAGATTTTGAGGAGGGATTATTAATATTAAAATGAGCTTAATTACTCAGTGTTCATGTTCTGTACCAGTGCTAAACAATGAGTTTCCTATGAGGCTAGCTTTACTTGAGAGTCTTCAGATGTCTTTGTTGTAGTAGTTGAATTTAAGTTCATGTTAATTGCTGACACGTTTCAAAGAGCAATGAATTCATAATCAGTGCTTACAGTTTCATAAAGGTATTTTGTCTTTCCCTCCTTTTGTTTTGTAGGCAACACATAATCAAGTATAACATCAGCTGAGGATAGGTGGTTGTCCCTGGGTGCTAAAGAAACTCCACTAAGCTAACATGCAGTAATCTTTGATAACTATAATTATGTCCTAAACTGTATTTGAATCCTAGGCTCTCCTGGCTAACATGGCAGCCATGTTTGGTGTATACCATGGGTCTGATGGGTTAAGGCATATTGCAAGACGGGTACACAATGCTACTTTAATCTTGGCTGAAGGTGAGTATTTAATGTTTGCAGAAACTGTTCTTTCCCTGCACTTTCTTAAATAAACTTATGGTGGTATTTTGCCAGCTTATATGTGTTCTTTCAACTCTACAGAGAACATTTTAATGCAAAACTCGTAGCTGATGTTTTTATGTACTTCTGATAACGAAACCCAAGAACTAGATATCTATGTGATCCGAGCTTGCGAACATTCCTTCTGTTTCCTTGGGAAACTAACAGAAGTCCCCACAGCAAGTCCCTCAGGTGATAAAGTTCAAATGCTGTTTTCCACCTGCAAGCTCTGTATTTCATTTACTGGACCATCCTAGTTTATACACAGAAATCTGCACAGAGGATTAATAACATAGCAAAAATAACTAATAAATGAGATTAAAGAAATAGGAACATTTCAGTTAAGCTGGGTGGAGTATCGTACCTGCTATCAACACTGAAATCCCAAAGCTTAACAGCTGACCAAAAGCACAGAATCTGTACCAGGAAATAATGATTGCTGCTGGACTATGTGGTCTGGTAGGGTTTTTTCACTAGCATGACTATCATTGCTGTCAGAAGGAGCTATGCAGAACTGGAATGCTGCGAAACGAGGAATGATTGCCACAATTACCCATGCTTTATTTGCCAGCTTAGCTGGAAGACCTTTTGGTGCTATGGAAAGCACTAAGACTCTAAACTTTGTTATTGCAAGCTCTATAATGGTTAATATCCATTCATATAGTACAATTTTTCTTTCCAATCCTGTGATTTTGTCCTCATTGCATTCACATACCAATTTTGCTACTGTATGTACTACAAATTTGATGTGTCAGAAGGATCTTCCCTAGAATCAATCTGCATTATTCATTAGGTCTGAATCTGATTTAGATGCATTTTATGCACGGTGACATTTCACTAAAAAGCTGGTGATTTTGCTGCTCTGTACACAAGGGGAATATTTTGCTTTGTAATGTAAAAGCGTTTACTTATGAGATTGATAATGTTGTTATTTGAGTGCTGTGCAAGCAAGCAATACAGTATGCAGGCTAATAGAATCAACTTGTTTTTTATAGGTCTCAGGCGAGCTGGTCATAAACTACATCACGATCTGTTCTTTGATACCTTAACGATCACATGTGGATGCTCGGTCAAAGAGGTTTTGGACAGGGCAGCACTTAGACAGATAAATTTTCGCGTTTATAGTGATGGCAGGGTAAGCAACTCCCTAAACCTTTCAGGAAATTTTTAGTATGACTTCTTTGCATTAAGTTTCCAGGCATTATATGTGCTGAAGAGAACAACATTATTTAAGACTTCTTGTAATTTGCTCAGATATATCAGTCGGTTGTAAAGATAATATAAAGAATGAAGTTGTAAAGTGATGTACTGAACTTCCAGATATATTCTTTGTATTTTCATTTTATGCCTTTTAAAAAAGATTATGTAATTGTTTGATGTTAAATATGCCACTAAGGGCTAGAGTGGAGAGACTCTAAAACTTAATGATGAAATACAAGGTGACCTATAGAATTCAGGTCTTGGGGAAGTGTTTAAAAATGATTGAAATCTAAACCACATTTTGTTAGGAACTAAGGACTTTTGGCAAAGTCTAATATGTTCTGTAAAATGGGATGGGGGGTGCAGTCTTGCAGAATGGGCAATTTTCCTGTTAAATGGAAAACACTTAGCAATGTTAAAGTGAGGTCACAAGACTTGAAGCTTGTGAGCGTCTGGCTCGGATGGTTTAGCAGGGGAAAGGTAGAAGTTGGAAAACTTTATGTAAGTAAAATAAATTTATGTATTTTTTACATAAAATGAAGTGACATTAACATATTGATAGGTAGGTTGATTTTTTCCTTTTTTTTCTCTTGTGTTTCTGGAATGTTTTTTCTTGACCAGAACAAATATACTGTGCCTCTGGAATCGAGAGATTTGAATAATTACTGTTGCTTTTATCCATAGCTTGGAGTATCACTTGATGAAACTGTAAATGAAAAAGACCTTGATGACATATTATGGATTTTTGGTTGCGAGTCTTCAGCTGTAAGTAGACAATAGATCATATGGATTAAATTATCTGAATGTTTCAGAAGTTTAGTGAAAAGCAAAATTTCTCTTGGGGCAGTGGATGTCTATGTGATGAATATCTGTTAAACACTGAGCGTTTCAGATTCTCTCTTAAAGAAAGAGGCAGTATGATATAACAATGATTTATGTGACTGAATAATGCCATTTTCTTATTGTGACACTTAGTCCTTTTGATCAGCTTGGGTACCTTGCATTTGGGCTGTTATTTGTTTTGTGAGGGTTAGGACATGGTGATCAATTATTTCTCTCCCACTAGAATTTTTGTTGCATGTCATTAGTAATTAGCAAAAATATTTCTAAGGTGAGGACTGCTTAGGCATCTGTACCCAGTTTTAATATAATGCTGTTGTCATGCTAGATAAATGCAAGTATGTATGCTAATAAAGGGGGTTTTTTTAACTAAAAAACTGATGAAATCTTACAGTAAACTGGTAGTATAAACTAGTACTGATGGAAATTCACTGAAAAGAGAAAATCCTGTGGAAGTATTTGACTCCATGTTTCTTTGTGTCAAAGGAGCTAATTGCTGAGGGCATGGGCGAGGAAACCAAAGGCATCCATAGCACCCCATTTAAGAGAACTTCCAAATTCTTGACACATCAGGTTTTCAACAGGTTGGTGAAATAGCTGTATATCTGATACTCAATTGTAATTTGAAATTACCTCCTTTCAAAAGTGGTACTAGAGTCAGTTGAGGACAGTTTTGTAGCTGTACTCACACAGTTAGTTGTTACTCTGAAATAATCTATTTAGTAGCATTTTTAGATATTTTTTCACGTTTTAAATGAGCAAAGCAATACCCATGGTCACATGGGGGATGTGTTTTTCTATTAATCTGCTACATTGTACAAACTATTATTTGAGGACGTAGTATCAGCAGACTAATAATACCCCTTATATTCCATATTTACTGATAGCATTTCTGATAATAACAATAGGCTTTTTTCATCCACATTGCTATTAGCAAGCATAACGTATCAATTTGTAAATAAGTACCTAGTACATATTAAAAATCATGCTCAGTCTTAATGCTTTTTAAATGTTTTTTCCTATGTTAGAGAACAGATCAACCAGCTGCTATAGTTAATGCCTTAACACCATATTTTGTGTCCTCCAGCTATCACTCTGAGACAAATATCGTGCGGTATATGAAAAGATTAGAAAACAAAGATATTTCCCTTGTTCACAGCATGATTCCTTTGGTAGGTATTTATCAAAAAGAGAAAAAATTAGATACTTACGTATGTGTTTAGATATTTTAATAAATATTGACAAATGTGTTTGTATTTTTAGGGGTCCTGCACAATGAAGCTCAATAGTTCAGCTGAACTTACAGTAAGTTGCAATAATAATGTCTTACTTGAGACACACATGAATAAACTAATAACTAGTGTAATTATAGAGATGTAAAGACCTCTTTTCGTCTAGTACTCTAGCTGAGGAGCAGTTTCAGAAGTAGCTAAAGTCATCAGCTCCCTTTTCCACTAAGAAAAAAGCTCTGATGAGCATAGTAGGAATGCAATGGTAGCAGGAGAGTGAGTGGCTTTGAAGACTCCGTTCTGAAAAAATTGAAAATAATTTTTGGAACTAGGTATCACAGTCCTGTTCCCTTATGCAGTGTTGCAGTACCTAGCTTCTATCTGCTTTACAAATCTTACAGTCAAGTCCTCAGATACATGGAAAGAGTCAGGTGAGACTGGCAATCCATGGGTCCTTGTCAGTTTGCTGTTCCTTAGGGTAGCACCCCTTTCCTGCAGGTGAGGAGAAGGAGTTCCCAGATATCTTCATTTCTCTAGCTGACAGCAAAGGAAGCAGAGCCTTAGCCAGCCTATTTGGGTACCAAATGCCTTTTTGACTCTGAATGAGCTTTGTCTGCTTTCTCCCTGTTTGCTTCTTGCTTTCATCTTCCACTAGGTTCCCTTTGTTCCCTTTCTCTCACTGCCTTCTCTATGTCTTCTCCCTTCACTGGTTTCTGTTTTACGTATTCCCTTCTAATTCAAATGGATATCAACAAAACTGTGTGAAACAGAGTGTTATGTACCGCTCCACATGACTCCTCTCTGTTTGCCATGGGATCCCGCAGCTCTACATAAAGGTAGGTGACCTAGAATGAGAAACTAAGGATTTTTAAGCATCTTCTGAATGTTAAAAAATGGTACTGGAAATCATCATACAGTGAGTTGGGAAATTGTCTTGCTGCACAAGAAATATTTGGTTTTTATTTGAGCACAGGGCAGCTTCTTCACAGATTTTAACAACAAAACAGAGTTGTCTGCAGAATTTTTTGTTTCAGCACATGCTTTTTTTTTTTTTTTTTCCTTATAGCCTATTTCATGGAAAGAATTTGCCAACATCCACCCTTTCGTGCCTCTGGATCAAGCTCAGGGGTATCAGCAGCTTTTCAAGGATTTAGAGAAGGACCTATGTGAGATTACTGGCTATGACAAAATCTCCTTCCAACCAAACAGGTAGGAAATTTTTTTCTGAACATTTGCTCCTTAACATGAGTCCAAACTTTAAAGCAAATGTTCAAGCCAAAAATGGAGGAAGTTTCTAAAATCAAATTTGACAAAGAGAAGCCTTCAATGTGGGATTATGAAAACAAGATTTATTTTTGATGCAAGATTTGATGCACTAGGTAATACTAGGTTTGACTAAAAGAATGTTTAGATTCTGCATGCTCACTGAAATAATAGTGCTCACTCAATAAATGCTCACTGAAATAATAAAGCAGAGCTGAATGAGTACTGCTGCAGCCTGTTTATGCCTGTTAGTAGTTTTGACACAAAATCAGCAGCAAGGTCTTACTCTGACACTTAGCATGTCACAGAAAGAGTTCTTATGTTTCACTGTGTACACTTTACTATGCATTTCAGTACTAGTTTGCCTCTCTGTAGTCAGTCACGTAGTCCCCTTCTATGTGCAGAAGTGGGAATCAACTCAGTCACCAAGAGGATTTAGCATCATGGTCCAAATACCTAAAATAGCATAACTTTTTTCATCTACTATTTGCAAAAGAGGCAATGTTAATTAATGCTTCTCCATTTGTAATTTAATCCATGGGATGCGCTTCTTTTTATTTGCTGACATTTGCCTAAAGCTATTGAGAAGGGACAATTTTGAAGTTTCAGTAGAGAGCTGGCACCTTAGTTTGTGTGCTTGTGTAACAGGGTTTGTGTTCCTCTTGCAGTGGAGCCCAAGGAGAGTATGCAGGTTTGGCTGCAATCAAAGCTTATTTAAATGCAAAAGGAGAACGTCATAGAACTGTAAGTGTCAACACTCATGTGGGGAAGAAATTTGGTGGGGGTAGAGAAAAGAGCGTTGATTCAGCAGCTAGGATCTAGAGAGAAACTAGGTTGTGTATCCTCATCTGTGACAAGCTTTCAGTAGTCCCTGCTTCCCTCATCAATCATGGGTACTATCTTAAAAATCTTTCTTTACTTTATAGACAGTGGGAATGAGGGAAGGGGACTCCCTCAAAGAGTGATGGTTCTAGGTCTGGATGGGATGGAGTTAACTTTCTCCATAGCAGCCCATATGGTGCTGTGCTTTGGACCTGCATCAAAAACTGTGTTGATAACACAGGGTGTTTTGGCTATTGTTGACAAGTGCTTGCACGATGTCAAGGCTTTCTCTCTTTCCCACTCTGCCCTGCCCTCCCCACACCAAGGCAGTAGGCTGGGGGTGGGCAAGAGGTTGGGAGAGACACAACCAGGACAGCTGACCCAGACTGGAATGTTTTATGCCGTATAATGGCATACTCAGCAATAAAAGCTCAGGGAAAGGAGGCCGAAGTGGGGAAGGTCATGGTTACGGCATTTTTCTTCTCAAGCAACCATTTACACGTGCTGAGGCCCTGCTTTCCAGGAAGCGCCTAGACATCTGCCTGGTCATGGGAAGTAATCAATTAATTCCTTTTCTTGCTTCGCTTCTGCATGTGGCCTTTGTTTTCCCTATTAAACTGTCATTCTGTCAATCCATGAGTCTTCTCACCTTACTTCTATTTTCTTCTTGTCTCATGGGAGACAGGAGTGAGGGAGCAGCTGTGTGTTTGGCCATTGGCCAGGTCAACCCATTATAGTCCCTTTTAGCACCCAGCATGGAGCTTGAGGTAATGACAGTTTTGATTTGAGCATGTTAATTTCTTAATTGGCAGGCTCTTGTGTGTTTCAAGAACTTGCTTGCTTTACTGTGTATTACAGCCTAGGGCTTTATTATGGCTGCTTTCAGCTCTTGCTGTTTGCTGTGTTGCTTATCAATGTATTTTGCTGTACTTGGAAACATTTTGATAAAAGCGATGGCCGTGTGCCCAGACTGGCATGTGGCCTTGGCTGTGATGCCAGTCCTGTGCTGCATGAACTACCTTGCAGAGAGAACAAGGGATTGCATCTCCCTCTTCTCCTCTGGGGTTGGTGTGTCCAGCTCTTTTGGATGGGCTCTCGAGTTTTTTGTACATACTTACATAAGATGTTTGATCCTATTATCTAACATTTTTGGCTTGCTGTTGGGTGTGTGGAATCTGGTTTGGTCCTGGCATAAGAGTAAACAACTTGTTGAGCTGACGGAGAAATGTGGCAGTTGATGCCTGGGTGACAGTGTGTGTAAAAGGGTTTGGGAAGGTGCACAGGCTGGTATCACCTCTTATAACCTGGGTTTTACACCTGAACAGGCATGCAATCCCATTGAATTGGCACACCACTTGATGGAAGGGTGCCTTGCCTACCCCAATGAGACCCAGCAACTCCTAACACTGTTCTGGGGCTTGGCCTGTGGCTGTTGTGCCCCTGTCCAGCACCATCACAACAGCAGGGGAAAGTGGGCCTCTACCTCTAAGGACACAATGGTTGAGGCAGGGACCCAAACCTCAGCCACAGTGGTTGCCCCATTAGTAAAAAGGAAACACTGGCAGTGGAAGTCAACAGGACTGTGCCATCATAGAATCATAGAATGGTTAGAGTTGGAAGAGACCTTAGAGATTTCCAACCCCCCTGCAAGGACATCTCCACTTCGGCAGGTTGCTTAAAGGCCCATCCAGCCTGGCCTTAAACAGTTCCAGGGATGGGCCATCCACAGCTTCTCTGGCCAACCTGTTCCAGTGCCTCACCACCCTCACAGTAAAGAATTTCTTTCTAGTATCTAATCTAAACCTCCCCTCTTCCAATTTAAAACCATTACCCCTTGTCCTGTCACTACACTTCCTGACAAAGAGCCCCTCTCCGGCTCTCCTGTAGGCTCCCTTCAGATATTGGTAGGCTGCAATGAGGTCTCCCCAGAGCCTTCTCTTCTCCAGGCTGAACAACCCCAGCTCTCTCAGCCTGTCTTCGTTGGAGAGGTGCTCCAGCCCTTTGATCATCTTCATAACCCTACCTACACTGGACTCATTGCAACAGGTCCATGTCCTTCCTGTGCTGAGGACTCCAAAGCTGGACACAGTACTCCAGGTGGGGTCTCACCAGAGCAGAGTAGAGGGGCAGAATCACCTCCCTTGACCCACTGGCCACGCTGCTTTTGATGCGGCACAGAATTCAATTGGCTTTCTGGGCTGTAAGCTCGCATTGCCAGGTCATATAGAGCTTCTTATCCACCAACACCCCCAAGTCCTTCTCAGGGCTGCTCTCCATCCATTCTCTGCCCAGTCTGTATTTGCTTGGGATTGCTGTAATCCAGGTGCAGGACCTTGTACTTGGCCTGGTTGAATTTCATGAGCTTCACACAGGCCCACTTCTCAAGCCTGTCCAGGTCTCTTTAGATGGCATGCCCTCCCTCCAGTGTGTCAACCATGCCACACAGCTTGGTGTCATCGGCAAACTTGCTGAGGTGCAGCAAGTGAAGTGCAGTTAGTAAAGGAGGAACAGTAGGAAGGGTCTGATCAGGAAGGCAGTCCTTTGGCAAGGAAACATAAGGAGGAGGTGATAGAAGTCATCCAAGAGGCAGAAACTACTCCATCCCTAACCCTGAGCAAGCTCCAAGATATTCGGAAACATTGTGGCTGCCAGCCACGCAAGCATATCGCTGCCTGGTTGCTCAAATGCTGGAATGATTGAGAGGATAGTCAGGAATTGAGGGTAGGGAAGCCCAGTAGCTGGGATCCCTCGCTAGGGGCCAGGGAATCAACAGAGAAATCAGAAGAGAGTTGACAACCTGCAGCCTCTGGAGGTGGTTCCTTTTATGTGGGAGGTATCCTCTCAAGGGTCATCTTGTCAGTTTGAATGGACAAACTGTTTCAAATACATTTCTGTAGGATATGTAGAGATAACCTTGCTTCACAAGAGCCACAAAAACTGTAGGTTAATAATCAAAATCAGATTTGATTCATTGAGGATCATCTTCAGTTGGTAATGCTGCTGTCTAAAGGCTTGATTTATATTCTCTTCTATACTATCAGAAACTTTGACCTTAAGGAGTCACTTCTCATCTATGCCATTGTAACCTAACAAAAGAGAGTTCTTGTAAACCTGAGAGGTGATACAAGTGTAGTTCACCCTAAAGAGGAATCAGTTCTTACTACTACACTATGTTTAATAGAATTCTCGATTCTAATTTTCTTTTAAAGAGAATTCTTTATTTGCAATTAATGGCAGTCACTTATAGCTGAAAAATCTGAGAGTAATATTCTTCCTTTACATGCTTTCTTAACAATGTGATGCCTGGAAGAAAGTCTGTTAATCAAAGGTTTTAGATATATATTGGAAGTAAAATAGGTTGAAATATGTAAATGTAAGAAGTTGGTGGTAGCAAGTTTCATTATGGAGAGATGATTGCGTGTTTGTGGTATGAGAAGTGCCAGTACGCAGGTTAGCCAGTGTGTGTAATTATATACTTGCCCAGCATATATTGCATGTATATTGAGCCCAACACACAGCTCCAGCTTTTACATTTCTGTGATTTGTGAACTTCCTGATCCAAAGGAATCCAAAGGCACTGCTTATTCATTTTTCTGCAATTAAATCTGATCACTTGACCTCTTATGTGGAAGCTTCTGATATTTACAGTATCTTGGAGAAAACGTTTTGTCACTTCATCATCCATTATCATAAAATCATATTTCTTCATAAGAAATGCTTCCTCTTAGTCTTTTGAACTTGACAGCTTACAATTTTATCTAATGCCCTCTCACTCTTAAAAGATGACGAGCAGTTCTTCCCTCTTCACAGTTGGCATAAAATGTGTTAACTCTGAGATTTTCCTTATAGCTTTATCCATCCTTATTTCTGTCTTCCTAGTTGGATTCCAGTTATTTGTCCATCACTCTGGAAAAAGCCATCTCATAGCTTTGGTCATCCTCAGACCTCCTGCATTGCTTTTTCTTTGTTCCCTTCTAGTTTTTAATGCAGTTATTTCCCCCCCAACACTGCAAGATCTTTTGAGTGGCTATAGGTTCAAAACTACAATCCCCAGTCACGTATTGTTAAGATTTGTTTTCTTGAGTAATATTCTAGATCTATCTGGCTCCAGTATATTCTGTTTTGAATGCACCCCCTGTGCTGTGGGTCTTTTTCTGAACTATGCAATTAGTTTTAGTGACCTGGGTGATTTTGTATTAACAGGATATTTGGCATTTCACTGTACGTCTCCATTATAGACCAATTATGAGTAAGTTGAAATGCTAGGGAACCCACACAGATATTTGTAACGTTCTGTTAGGATGACCTTTCCCCACGTTGCAAACTGACTATTTATCTCTTTGTTTCTCTCCTGTGTTTTCATGAAATATTTATCTATTTGAACCTTCCTATTTATCCCACTGGAATTTAGTTTAGGGACATTTTTTGGGACCACACCAAAAACTTCTTGGAAATCGGAGATTAGTTAGAGCTTCCTCTTTCATTCACTGAAAGAGCTGGCTTTAAACAGTAGGAAAAAGTATTGTATCTTAGGCAATAATACCCATATTTTCTGAACCTGATTTTATACTTGGCTTTGGAACTCATTTGCCTTCTAAAAACGGAAGGGTCATTGTCCTGACCTCCTGGGAACTATAACCTCTCTGAGGAAACTACCTAAAATTGAATGGTGAGTGTTGTCTTGTTCTGTCTGTGTTTCTTGACTGCATTCAGATCATCTCAACTTTGTTGGACATCAGCCACTCTTTACAATTACAAGCTTTGTATTGTGAGTAGGGAAGTGAAAATAGGCTGAAAGTTAACTCCTTGGACAGTTATCTTCTGATGATCCACGTGTACTTTGCTGTTTCTCTTATTCTGCAAAAGATCCTTGGGCTTCTGTGAGTGTCTGTGGTCCTTCTATGCTCAGAAGTTAACTGCACAGAAGAGAGAGCCTGTGGGCTGCTTGGAGTTACTCACACTTAACAGATTTCAGGTGTGATAGTAAGATCAGTATAATCTTGGGGGAAAAAAGGGGGAATGAGAAAGAAAAGAAGAAAGCTCACAAAATGTCGACCTTTGAACTGCAGTGACCCTTTACTCCTGGACTGGAGGAAGTGAGTGAAAAAAGGACATTTGGATTTGGTGCCCTCTCGTGGAAAAAAAGTGTCGGCATCACCTGACCACCCACAGCTGTGCTCTTTGTTGACCGATCAATAGCTTCTGTACCTGGCACCTGCAGATGCAACCCAGCAAGACTGGGTGGCAATCGAGGCACACTTGACATTCCAGCTGTGCAGCTTCAGTGGGTGCAGCTGTGCCACGCTGCTTCCCTGCCAGCTGTGCAGCTGCACAGTAAAACATTTGACAGTTCGCTGCAAGAAGAGCAGATATCCAGGTGCTGAGGCAGGTGGATCAGTTCCTTGAAGAGCTTCTTAAGTAATTAACATCTGTCTCAGCATCTGTACGGCACACGAGCATCAAGCAGCTTCTCATGAAGACAAAGTACTGTCAACGACTTAATGCAGCTGAGTTTGAGTAACTTAATAAACTTAGTTAATTTAATCCTTCCAAGAGAGTCACAATAGACAGATGCTTCAATATCCTCATTGAATAGAAGCAAAGGATTTTTTTTTTTAGAAAAGGTGTATTTATTGTCTGTAGAAGGGGTGGAGTTCCTAGCAAATGTCTGGAAATATCCTGAGCTTGGCTTTCCTAACTATCACTATAAGAACTTACATTTATTTAAGTAAAAGTACTTCTCTTTTTTCTCTTTAAATGAACTGTAGAGAGCATGTAAGTAGCTGTCTGAAACTTCTTAGCTATAATGAAAATATTTCTGTCTAAATTTTTGCTTTGAATAGAATATAGAAGAAAACGCTTTGTAAGTCATCTGAAGATGTGGTGGAAAGTTGGAATTAGATAGTTTTTCCTTCCAAGTAATTGTATTTATTGAGGATGATTACTGTAAAAAAATAGTCTTTTTTTAAAAAGGGGGTGAGTATTTGAGGTAATATTCTGGAACTGCAGCCCTAGATATGATTTATGCAGCAAATTAAATTTTATTTCCCTAATTAATATTTAGATGCTGGTACTTGAATAGATTTTCTTCAAAGAAAAATGAGTTGCATCCTTCAGTACAAGTGGCAACTTCCCAGTAAACATTCACTGAGCATCCCTTTTGAAAACTTTGATTATGAGTTGTAGCTGACTGTAGACCATAATACTTTAAGACTTTTTAACTGGTTTCACTTTAGCCCCTGCTTCTTTTTCCCTTCCCTAAGGTTTGCCTTATTCCTAAATCTGCTCATGGTACAAATCCAGCAAGTGCACAAATGGCAGGGATGAAGATTCAACCAATTGAAGTGGATAAAAATGGGAGCATTGATCTTTCCCATTTAAAAGCAATGGTGAGTATTTAATTATCTTTCATTTACAAGGCAGGAACATTCCTTCTCTTCTACAGGTAATAGTGTTGGCAGCTGAATCAGATTTTTCTTTGGGAGAAAATAGGGAATAATACTGAATACATGCTTGAAAAGGATAAGTAATTTTCTTCCTTTTTTCTCACTCAGACACTAGCCATGTGACACTCGTGAGATTTCCTTTAATTTGAGGGTCTTTGGTGCAGGAGTGGCTCAGAGACTCTTTCTACATAGTAGTCTCTTTCATAGCAGACGTTTTTGGTCTACATCTAGTATTTGTAATAAGGGGAGCATGTTGACGAGTGTGAAGCATTTGAAACTGCACTTTACCTTTCACTTAGTGAAGTTTGAGCCCATCTCTGCTGGGGAATGTGTTGCTAGGCAACTTTTTGCACTTTTTAAAGTAGACTGGCTGCAGGTGAATCTTGAGAATCCAAGGGACTAGCAGGACACATTTCCAAAAATACATATTTGAGAATGCTTTTATGGTAGTCACGGAACTGTATTGCTGAAAGTAGGGGGATGGTCATTAGATCACTTTACCTTGAAGGCCAGATGATTCACTTGGCTTGTCTTAAGGTCCTGGAAGGGACTATTGTACATATGTCTTTTAATACCATGCCTTATTCCCTGATTTAAAGTTCTGATTTTTTGAGAAAACACCTTTTTTTCCCCCACAGATATTGCTGAAGGAAACAGCCCAGTATCTTTTGCTGACTATAAATGACCTAGACTCTCTTCTGATAGACTTGCTTCTCACCTGTAAAATACCCAATAACCTTATTTCATGGTTTTGTAAAAATCGTGTCAGAAGAAGCTTTAGAAGCCTCAATGACCTTTTTTTTTTTTTCCTCTCCCTCCCTGCCACCAGGTGGACAAGCACAAAGAGAACTTGGCAGCCATCATGATCACATACCCTTCAACCAACGGTGTGTTTGAAGAGGAAATTGGGGATGTGTGTGACCTGATTCACAAACATGGAGGCCAGGTTTACTTAGATGGAGCAAATATGAATGCCCAGGTACAAATTCTCCTAGGTAGATTTGTTACAACTGTACATCTCCTCGGAATGAAAATAGCACAGCAGTACTCAGTTCAGACCATAACACAGCTTCCTCACAAGATGGCACAGTGTTTTGGGAGAGGAGGTGACGTTTTCAAGAACAGTAATAAAAATCAGACGGTGAAAATATTTCTCTTATGTGATTTTGCCCTGAAATGTTTTGTAAGATGTATGAGTTATTCACTGAAACAGGCTTAGTCTGCCTAATCTTTGTCAAAAACGTTCTTTAAGGACATGAATAAGAGTTCCTAAAGCAAAAAATTGTATTGATTTCTTGTTTATGATGCACCACCTTAAAGAAAAACAGAAAAATATATAACATCTTTTTCAGCCTGTTCTTCTTGAATGGAGTAATAGGCCTTAAAATGGCATGTAAAGGCTATTTTGAGACAGAGTATTCCCTTCACAGGTGGGTTTGTGTCGTCCTGGAGATTACGGCTCTGATGTCTCTCATTTAAACCTTCACAAAACCTTTTGCATTCCCCATGGAGGAGGAGGACCTGGGATGGGACCAATTGGAGTGTGGGTATCTTTTTATTAGCCTCTTATTTAAAAAAAATGTAAAAATTCCATAGTGAATCTTGGGTAACAGTTCACTTAAGTATAGAGCCATGCATGGGAGAGGTGTACTAGTGTTTGTAAACTTTTGTCCTTCTCCAGGGCAGTCATGTGCTGATCTCATGAGTGGTGAGGTTCACATGTATTGCCAAACCCTGGCTTTCAGGCTGGACCTTTAGTGCATATGGGAGACCTCGCTCAGCGGTCTGGTTTCTGAGTAAATGCAGAGGTGAACTGTGGACTTTCAGGGCTGATATTGTACGTAGTCCAGAACACTGCATTGGTACATGAACTATGTGAATCTATCCTATAGAGCAATCATTTTAAAAAGCAATGATCTTAGTTTTTTTAAAAAATAATTTTTATTTGGATAGCTGCATGGATATCTTGTGGTAGGTTGAAAACTGAGTGCCATCCTCTGCTGTCACCAGTTTTGCTAATAAAACTTTCTGTTGAAGAAGACCAGACTTCCTGGAGGACTGTGTTTGGAAGGAGTGTGAAGAGAAGCTACTGCTGAAACTGTCCAGAAATGGTAACACAGAAACACACACTTAAGTTCTAAAATCAATGTTTTTGTTTTAGGAAGAAGCATTTGGCTCCCTACTTGCCTACCCACCCTGTCATCAAAATACAGCCGGATAAGGATGCATGTTCTTTGGGTACTGTCAGTGCTGCACCATGGGGTTCCAGTGCTATATTGCCAATTTCCTGGGTGTATATCAAGGTGTGTAGACTTTTGTAAGGGGTATCAGCTGAGGGTCTGTTTCTGTTTCAGCAAGTCTGAGGACCACTGGAACCACATGAACAGGTTTAAGAGCAATTAATCATAAGATATTTGCGCAGACCTAAATGCATATGACTACGGCACGGTCATAGGATATTTACATCCTTTGAACCTCCTTGTTTTCCAGAAGGACAGTGGAATGGCCTGTTGCCATCTGTTGTTATAGGAAAGGATGGCAGGACAACTGCTGTGTCTACGCAGCCTGCTTAATTCTCCTGTCTCTTGTCTGTAATAATTCTTGAGACAAGTGGACACGAGGCAGAAAGCTGCAATCAGCCTTGCACCTCCACTGTCCAAGTTTTCATGTTTAAAAGCTGCTTGATAATTGCTGTTCTTCCAAGAATATTTTTGGTTGTATGCTGCAGCATTGTTACAAGTTGACCTGTACGTAACGTTTAACTTTCCAAAATCTGTTCAATAAGAGCTTGAATTCCAGGAGATTTTACTGAATTTGAAAACTGAACTCAGTTTTGGCTTTGGACGTGCAACAATTTGATCGTGATCTGTGCAATTCTTTAATGCCTTGCACTTTAGTGATAAGCCTGCAAATATGTGATTACATATATGAAATTAACCAGCCATAGGTTCAAATTCTGAGAAGAGGGTGTGCTGGCACTCTGAGCACCATTTAAAGCTCAGAGAAAGGGCTGTAATGGCGAGCACAGGGGCAACGTCGTGCAGAGCACCCTGTTGCCAGTTTGATACTCTAACCACGGAAGTTTCCACTCCCTGGGAAACCAGCTCTTCTGAATTGGAATGAACAAACACGAGCTGGTACAACTTCCGCAGTGGCTTTTCAGCTGTGGGTAGAAGTCACTTGTGATTTTAAGCTGTTTCCTATAACAGAATATTTAAACGGTAATAAATTTTTAAGGGAAGCTGTTTCTTCGCAATGCAAAATGCCATCTGTTTAGGCTGTCCCATCTAAAGGGACCACCTTGAAGGCTGTTTTGCCTTTCTCCTTTGCCAACTTACCTTTTAAGTGCAGTGTTAAGAAACTCAACCACAGCTCAATTCCAGCACTGTCCTTTAGCAGTGACTTAACAGACAAGTAAGTGCAACCTTGTTCATTTGTCTCTGGTCTTTGCTGATGTGTGGTACCACCTGCGGGCAGAGTTTGAGTTTGCTGGGGTGATCTGCACCAGACAGCACACAGCTTTTTGGGCAGCTCCCTGGACACTCTGTCCCTGGGGGTAAGGATGGTGACAGGCAGCGTGCGCAGTTCGTGCTGACGACAGCCTCAAGGTCTGCTCACTCCTTCCTCTTCGCTTCAGAGCTTCTCGGTTCGCGGAAAGGCTTGGGTTGTTCACTTGTTGACTTTAAGCAAAAACTCTCATACAGTCAGCAGTCTCATAAGCTGCTCATACCTGCTGCTCCCAAGTAATAGCCAGTGTTCTTCTGTGAGTGTGCTGTGGGGAAGTGTAATAGCGTGACGGCCTTGCAACTAGCCAGATGCATTAAGGTGCTTTGGTCTACTGTGTTTGCCCATACAGACACACACTTTGCTTGCTGGGGAGTGGTTTTAGAGCTGTTTCTTCATTTTATTCCTCTTTCAGACAATGGGAGCAAAGGGTCTGAAACACGCTTCTGAGATTGCTATACTAAACGCAAACTACATGGCAAAGAGGCTAGAGAAGCACTACAAAATCCTTTTCAGAGGAGCAAGAGGCAAGTATTGGACAATTTGTTTTCTTCTACAAAGCTACTTTTTTTGTTCCTAGTGCATAAGTTGGTTTGCAATATGGTTCCTTTTTTAATGGTATGTGACAGCTGCATCTCAAAATTCTCTTAATGCTGTTCACAGGAAGAGAAATAACCTGCCACACTGCTTCTGTGGAGGTAGTGCAATGAAACTGAGATACTTGGAAGTAGAAGAAAAAATGCCTGTTTGTAATTAGATGAAATAATGACAAAAGATGCAGTAGCAGATTAATGAACAGCAGAAAAAGGAGAAGCAACAAAGTCAAGACCTCCAAATCTCCCATAAGCAATGGCATAACAATTTAAGAAGCAATTTTTGGACCTGTACTTCCCCTTGCACTTTTTTTCTGAAACTCCACCCCCAAGATTTCTCTCATTTCCACTCCTTATTCTCATTTGTGAGACAGGGAAGAATCCCCCTGGCAATGCAAAATACTTTAGGTACAATCTAGTTCTACAGCTCTGCAGTCTTGCATCCAGATAGATGTAATGAATAAGATGTGAAAGAATTACCTGTTACAGTAGCAAAACTATCAGAGAATGCTATTTTGCTTGTTTAAGCTGAATAGCACCAAAGAACATTTGAGTACAATATGTACGCTCTTCAAAATATATCTTAAATTTAATGGAGTACACCTTGGCTAAACCTGCAGGTTGGATTTTAAGAAAATGTATTATTTGCTCACAGAAGTGAATGGAAGTTCAGATTTTGAAGGATTCAGTAATGAAATGGAACAAGGTTCTCCAGGATCATGGATATAAATTTAGATAACGTCTTTAGCCTCTATAACACTAGATTTGAGCTCTTCTGTGCTATAACATAAAACTGATTATCTTGTACATGGATAATTGAAGATAGCCTAAGACCAAAATGGTGTGGGGCCACTGACAAATCCAGTTATTTTTCAGAGTATTTGTCAATTACAGGCACTACTTTGACCACCCTTTCCTAGTTCTGATGTTAGAAATGAGGCCTCTTCTTAACGTGACATGGGACTCAGAGGACCAGTCTTCAAATACTGAGTTGTATCTCTCTTGCCTGATAATTTCTCAGTTGTTTCTCTCACTTTTGCTCAAGTGGATTTTTTTGTCTTTTTGCCATATTCTCCACAAAACCAATCAGAATGGAATGGTTGGTAGATTGCATTATTCTCCTAGTAAATAAACCACTATGTGCACTTTTTTTGTTTACAGGTTATGTAGCCCATGAATTTATTTTGGATACGAGACCTTTCAAAAAAACAGCAAACATTGAAGCTGTAGATCTTGCTAAGAGACTTCAGGATTACGGTAAATCAAATGTCTTTTTTTTTCAAAAATAGCAGTTTAAGTGAGAATGACATAAATCTCTCCTTAAGGGAGTCAGAAACATTCTAGTCCTTTGCATCATTTAAGGTCTCCTCATGTTCATTAAGGGTTGGGAGAGAGGTATTTGCATCAGTTGAGTTGTAGTAGCTACTTACAAGTCTGCTGCAACCTCCCCAGGTTTGTAAACTGCCCCTTCAAATTTGCGATTACATGACTCCTAACCATTGGAGCAAGTGGCTTGGAGCCAAGAGCTTAGTAAGATTCCAGCAAAACAAAAAAGAAATACTTTTGAAGCAGGGTAATAGGATTTAAAGGCTTCCATCCTGATACAGTTTAGGCACTTTTGTACACGTGCTCTGAAGAATCTGATCGTGGCTACTCTTTGGGTGCCAGACAAGATGACCCATTGAACTGCCTGATCCTGTACAACTGTGCTTCTAACAAATGTGCATAAAAGCCGTTAAAACCCTAACTGATAACACATCATCAGTGAAATAATCAAAAGCCCAGTTGTGATATCAAAAACCTGCACTCTTCCTGCTCTTTGTGAGTGGGTTGCTATGGTCTTGAATAGCACGCACCACTTAAAATACCTTTTTCAGTAGGTATGGAGGTGAGTTACATGGATCAGTTTAGTAAAGTTCTCTGCTGCCCAAAGAAAAGTGTCACAAGGCTGTAATTAGCAGTAGTGCAGGAAAGGAATCACAAGAGACCACCTTTTCTTCTTACCTTGTTTACCCGTTCAGAAATCTATACCCATCTCACTTTGCCATGCTGCCTGTCATAAGAAGGTAAAGTGACAAAACACTTCTATTAAAGTGAGCAGCAGGAACAGAAGTAACCTGGGAAAGGAGCAATATACTTCAGGCCTAAAAGTAACAAAGAAAAAAGAGGAGTTTTTACGAGTGTTTCATTAAATCAGCATGTAACTCTATTGCAAATAATACTACACCCTTACCTTTCAGTGTCAAAAGCTAATATACTGTCTTACCTCTACGGTACACTGCCAATGCTACCAATGAGTTCAGTCCTGTAGACACCGTAAGACAGGGAATTTGTGAATCAATTGCTAGCTAATGCATATAGAAACAGAATTGCGTTGGTTAGAAGGGACGTTTCAGATCATCTAGTCCAACCATCAACCCAACACTGACAAAAACCATCACTAAACCATGTCCCTTAGCAGCACCTTTTAAATACCTCCAGGGATGGTGACTCAACCAATTCCCTGGGGAGCTTGTCCCAATGCTTGACAACCCTTTTGGTGTAGAAATTTTTCCTAATATCTAATCTAATCCTCCCCTGGCGCAACTTGAGGCTGTTTCCTCCTGTCCTATCACCTGTTACTTGGGAGAAGAGACCAAGCCCCATCTCTCCACGACTTCCTTTCAGGTAGTTGTAGAGACTGATAAGGTCTCTCCTTGAGCCTCCTTTTCTTTAGGCTTAACAACCCCGATTCCCTCAGCTGCTCCTCATAAGACTAGTGCTCCAGAACACAGAGTTAAATATAATAATATATATGAATTAAATATATTAACTCGTAAGCTATTGTCAGTGACTGATTTCTTCTTCTTCATCAGGTTTTCATGCTCCAACCATGTCCTGGCCAGTGGCGGGGACACTTATGATTGAACCAACAGAGTCTGAAGACAAGGCAGAACTGGACAGATTTTGTGATGCAATGATCAGTATTCGTCAGGAAATTGCTGAAATAGAGGAGGGCAGGATGGACCCTCAGATTAACCCACTAAAGGTAAAATGGCATCTAGAGCAGGTTACCAGCATCAGCTTAACCACTGAGACTTACTTGAGACTACATGAGCCTGCTTCCTGGTCTTTCGGTACTCTCAAAATTATTGTGTGTAACAGTGAACTTTTTGAAATTTGACTTTTTAAGAAACCTTAAACTTTTTCAAAATTTGAATTTTGATTTTTTCAAGTCAGAAGCCTGGCCTTTGCTGGAAGAGCAGAGGAAGTTA
The DNA here is from genome assembly GCF_001431845.1 of Calidris pugnax. NCBI lineage: Eukaryota > Metazoa > Chordata > Aves > Charadriiformes > Scolopacidae > Calidris > Calidris pugnax. The sequence continues at coordinate 2,708,569 of NW_015090986.1, read as the reverse complement.
TTTACGCAAGCGCATGATCTATAATTTTCAAGGCCATCTCAAAGTAATGCAGGAGAGATGTTTGTTTATCTGGCTTAAGAAGGGAAGTGGAATGACCTTAAAACTAACAGTAAAATAAAGTTTGAATGAATTATTTTAGCAACTGCAGTACAAAAATGCCATAGGTTCAAGTTCTGTTCAAGTCCTGCGATACTGGACTGACTTGTTAAATATCAAGGGAATTTAGTGAAAAGCTGGAAGCATATAGAAACTTCGGGTAGTATCTTCAGGCAAACTGAAAATTCCAGATAACTGACTTGGTTCTTGTCTTATATCTGCCTTTTTTCCCCCCAGATAAACAATATTCTCAAGAGAACTCTCCAGACTATATGTAGCTATGTGAAAACTTGAGGGAGGGTTCACACTGCTACATTCAACTGAATTCTGTAATTTCATGTCCTAAACGTGTCTTTTTGCTTGTAGATGTCACCACATACACTGAACTGTGTCACTTCTTCCAAGTGGGATCGTCCTTATTCTAGAGAAGTGGCAGCATTCCCACTGGTGAGTAAATAGGATCCTAGTGGTGTGGCAATACATAAATGTGCTTTCTGCTCTGTGGTTTTCTGGACAGTTGGCAATGAAGTAATCTGGCAAGAATAAAAACGTCAGAGCCATTTCTACTGTTGCTCAATTTTTATGTGTGTGAGCTCTACAGTAGTTCCATTACTTTTGTTTCTGAAGACAAGGAAAAGAGAACTGTAAAAAAAAATAAAATAGTCTCTACACATGAAGTGCAAGCTTGGATTTCTAAATCTCAGCAGTTCTGTTGGAAAGAAACTGTTCAGTTCTGACACACTGCACCACGGGCTCCCAAAACAAGAGTGCCGTGTCGACATTCAAACCACTGCTCCAAAGAACTTGGATGAAGGTTTGACAAGATGCATGGTCAGCACAGGGCAAGCCACACCAGTGAGCCTGCTGCAAATAAAGGGTCAAATTTGAGCTGGATATATCATACTTCTTCAGAGCACTACATAAAATTGCTTCCACAATCTTAACAACTAAATGTATGTGTAACTAACTTTTCTTACTTAAAACTGAATTGCATCTATTTTACTGCTGTTTCAAAGAGGAGAAATTTACCTGCACCTGTAAAGTTTGCCACCTTGTTCTATATACTGTCTTAAAAATACATTGAACTGCACAGGTCTTGGTAGTCTCCTCCATGGTTCCTTGTCTCTGAGCCAGTTTTGCAAAGGGTCACAGTTTTCTTTGATCCCATGACAACTGCTTCTTTGCAAGCATTTTTTAGAGGACATGGCTGCGCTTTTTTGAAAGTCTAAGTATTCTTTTGACTGCTATCTCTATTACACATGCTTGTTAAATTTCAGGGACTGCAAACAGAGTTGAAGTATGACTTCACTTAAAAAAATACACCTTTCCAGCAACTGTCAATCTTAAAAATCTAAAGTTTGTTACAACTATGTAGATCTGCTTGACAGAAAAATTAAAATAGTTGTTTCTTCTTCTGTACTTAGCCATTTGTGAAGCCTGAAAGCAAGTTTTGGCCCACAATTGCTCGCATCGACGACATATATGGAGATCAACACCTAGTTTGTACCTGCCCACCAATGGAAGCCTACGAGTCTCCCTTTTCTGAACAGAAGAGAGCATCTTCGTAGGACTGCTTCCAGCTGCCCGGAGTCCATCAGGATGGCCTTTTCCTCCCAGACCTGATAGGGGATTTATATACTGTGTATATTTTGGATAATTGATGTTTGTTAATTGAATCACTGCGCAGTTAAAATGTAAATACAATCAGGATGTTAGATGTAAACAAAATGTGACTGTTCCGCAGCAGTTGATGTTAAAGTTGCCTTGATTAAACATTTTTTCTGTTTTGTGCTAAAGTTTTAACAATTAACACCCGATTTGGCAAAGTGGCATGGAAGATATGGTTAAAAAAAAAAGTAGAAGTGATGCAGATGCAGAAGGCACTAGTAATGAGTATTAACTGCAGGAGTAATTGTTTATATTTTGTAAAAAAAGATGAAGTAGATTGTTTAATTTACTTCACATATTACCACTAGCATTGCTAGTGTTAATATTTCATACTGGTTTTTTTTTACCTACCAGTGTTAGTACTCTAATAAAATTGGTCAGAAATTCAAATGTTGTCATGTTCTGGATTCTAACTTCAGCTGGATTTGTCCAACAGAGCATTATGAAGGTCAAGTTCTGATTTGTCAGAACTGCCAAAGCAGTAAAAACCTCTACACAAAGCAAAACACTGGCAGAGATTAATATAACCTTAATATAACCCTCTTCTAGAAGGTCTATATGCACACTCATGCCAGGTGGCTTTCCCTGAAGGGACACAAATGAGGCTAGTGATCACAGTACAATTTTAAGTACTGTATTTTTGTGTACTTTATACTGAAAGTTTTGGGACTGCAACTTTTTCACTGCCTACCTTATGACTTCAGTGGGGGTTTTAATTACACAAAGAGACTGCATATGACAGGACACAGGAATGAATTTCATTAAAGGAACGTTAGGCCAGATACCACTTTTGATATGAAAAGCTGCACCTAGGTCCTAAAAGGTCTAAATACATAGGGAAGAAAATTGGAATTTTATACTCTAGAAGTTACTGTTGAAAAGGGTGTCTTTCAGTAGCTACTGACATAGCACTCAGGGTGTAAAAAACTGTAAAAACACACTGCAAACTTCCCACTCTGGTACCAACAATCTTCCTTCAAATGCTCAGTAGAGACCAGAGCAGCTGCATGACAGCCACTGCTATAGAGTATGTAAGAGCTTGTGGGTATCAATATCAGGCTAGCAATGGGTCTTTTCCCCTATTTAACAAGTTTTTTTTCACTGAGAAAGTAGTTAAGGAATACAAAGCCTCATCCCTGAAAACTAAGAAGCTCCCTCCTAAAGAAAGCATTTCGTAATTTGAAAAAAAAAAAAACCCTATAAAAATGTTGTGATTAAAATAAGTGGGTAATAGTAAAAACAAAATTAGCAACTTTTCTGAATCATAAAATATTTAATAAGGTATATTTTTGGGGGGGGATATATTGTATATAAAATTTCAGATCACAATATGAAGCGATTTGAACCCTCTCCAAGCTAGCACTGCCTTCAACGCCATGTAGATGTATTGCCACTGATACAAGACCTACTAAAAGCATACAGTTTAACTAATACAGAAGTGGCTTTTTATATGAAATATTTTTTACACAACTAGAGTGTCTTGAATACCCTCTTTAAGTGCAAAAAACACAGATCACTTTACACTAATGCAGCAACAATGCATTCATATTGTTCTCATTAGTCATTAGTAGTCAACTTGCATAAGATACAAGAAAAGCACAATGAAGCTCACAAAAATAGACTAAAAATCAGCCTGTTCTTGCAAAGAAAAAAAATACAGCATAATGGAAGAAAAAGACAAAAAAGGATTATGCACACCACAGAATTTGCTGTTCTTCAATCCAACTGGCTTAAGTGCTGTTTCTGTTTTTTGCTGTTTTTTGTGGGTTTTTGTTTTGGTTTGGGGGTTTTGGTTTTTTTTTGTAAATCAAACCACATGGACCAGGCACAACTAATATTCAGGAGGCAGTGTGTAGCTAAAACTTCACTTTTTGTCATCCCCACAATTTGTTTTCCTCTGTCCTGAGGTAGTTACAAAAAAACAAATCATAAATCAAGCATCAGCTAGGCCAGTAAGAGCTGAAGCTTTTTTTTTTTCTTTTCTTTAAAAATATTTCTCAACTGGCCAAAACTACCCTTGATGTTAAAAGACAGCTGAGAATTAAAGTTCTCGCTACACCAAAAAGATGGCTATGAGGGGAAGAGGGTTAGCTGCTTCAAAATGTGACAATATATCGAGTCCCATCAAGCTGGCTGGTCCACTGTTGAGTTTCCCATGTTTCTTCTCCTTTACTGTCTATAAAGTCACTGGGAGAAGTACGGAAGGATCTGAGCCCATCATCGTCCTTTACTGTAACCAGGGAAGAACTGGTCCAGTAGTGTCTGCAGTATCTTGTTAGGAACCATGGTGTAGCCCTTCCCCAGGTCGTAGCGGCAGGCAGGGCAGGTGAAGACTTCAGCTCTGAAGGAGCGCTGTAAACAACTCTAGGACATACAAAAGACAGAGAAGTAAGTTGTGAGAACTTCGTTTCAGATTGACGGCTTACCCAGCAAAAGCTAAGAAAACACTACAAAGCAAAGACACAATCTGCTCTACTACCAGGAAAAAAAAAAAAAAGAAGTCATTACCAAGCCCTCTGGTGCCTACTTCTGTTTCTGTGACTAAAACGTCCTTACCACAACGGGACTCTGCTCTAGGCCAGGATGTGAAACATTGAGCTCAGGAGGATTTAAAACAAATCACTGCTGAGATTTCCCCTTCACTTCCACTCGTGCCTTCCTGTAAATTGCAGCCACACCTGAAGCTTCCTTCCAGACTCACTACAGTTTTCCAGACCTTCATTTCAAGTGGAAGGTGAGCATACCAGGTATACTGCTTACGTAACTATCTCCACCTACATCATCAGATGAGATTTGGTTTAGCCTTAAAGACAAACGTGGAATAACACAATCACTAACATGTTAGCATTAGTGCTGCCCTCCTTGCTATGTTACCACAGGCTGCAGATAGCCCAAGCATGTGAGCTGAGTATCAGAAAGTCTTCAGGGCAAACCTGTGCCCAAACAGCAATAGCAGCTTACTATCAAACTACTCCTTACAACTTCAGCTGGATGTTATTTTCTATTTACAAATATTTACTGACATCTTCAAAATCTGTGCTTGCTGAGTTCGTTGCCATTCAGCTTTCTCTTCTCCATCATCTTCTAATTTCCATAATTCTACATATTAACCCCTTCCTCCTTAAGTTTTTTAAGGAGCTATAACCATTCCATGTGTGAGGCCATCCATAACACCACAGTGATTTTTACTGGAGTGATACATATCTTCTTGAACAGCAAACTTGCATTATCAGATATTGTATTTGGATGATAAATTCTGAGTCCTTTTAGGCTCTTAGGGATTAAAACTAGGTACGGCAGGAACAATTAAAATATGCACAATCCCTTTATACAATTGTAAACTCTGGTTTTATTCTTTAACTATGTAAAATTATATTATTGTTACTGTACCAACATCTAGCTCCTGGACCAAACCAATTCCCGGTGTAACTCCACTGATCACAAAGGATGACAGCACAGCAACGGTAAACTTCACGCATTATGTCTGTCAGGAGCTACACTAAATGTACTTCCATTCTTTATTACATAAAAACAAGGTTACACAGCAATCACCAAATCCAAACTTGTTGCATGTTTTTTCTCAGATTGTTAGGCAATAATTATTGTCTTTCTAAAACACATATGGCTTTGGTGACTGGTGTCTCAGAGCCAAGAAAACAGCCCAGAGCAAGACCAAGTTTATTCTTACTTTACAGACGTTGTGGAGGCACTCTGTTGTCACTGGCTGGTAAACCAGCTCCTGGCAGCAGACACACATAAAGGATTGTTCCAGTTTCTTCAGAAAATTCTAGTGTAAGGCAAAGGAATAAAAAAGACAAAAATCTATTACAGTCCTTGTAAATGCCACTTATTACATAAAGATGATGAGCTTCCAGAAGTTCTTAAGTCCCCCATATCCATTACTGCAGCTTTCTAAAAGAAATCAGGAAGCAAGCCCATAACTGGCCTCATTTCCCTGCTCTTTCACAAATCAGAGAACTAACGTTTTAAAGATTATTAACTTGTTTGTATGAGTATTGTTATAAACAAAATGAAACAGACCGGAGGGCCCCTCATGTCTGATTCTTAGCATAGGTGAGAAAAGTTAGCAATTGTGTTTAGTAACTGCTTCTGGACACTTGCATGTCTCTGCTCCTCTGCCAAGGCAACTTCTTCTGCTAAGAAAGCTACCTCTGCTCATGGATTGTGGCTACTCTCCATGGCTACTCTCCTCAGGCCAAATTCTCTGCAGCGTGTAAACTGACCTCCCTGGCTTTTAAATCTTCTCAGGACATCTCTGAGGAATCTCAAGATACACTTGTATCAGGTGTTTTACACACACAAGCATGCTAATCTCTGGCATGCCAGTGATCTCCAAACATGTCAAGAATACAAGCTTGGTATAGAAAAAAAAAAGCAAATCTATAGGTAATCAAATTGCAGTTCTTTGTAATAATTTTCAAAATACCAGATTTATCTTAAACCATGTTTTATTTTGTTAAAAGGGAAGGTGGTTGTTTCAAGCAGAAAGATTTATGTTTTCAGAGTAGCAACCCAAAGCTACCAGTGATTTCTATTGCCTTTAATGGGAACCAAACAGAAATTTTACCAAAATTATGAGTAGGAATCTGTAGAAAAATTACTTCTCAATAACTCAACCACTTTTAAGTTACTGTTTTCTCATTTTTACAAGCACATATCTCTATTGCCTGTCATCATGCAGAATTTTAAGAGCTGAAACTCCTTCTAATCATTACTGACACTGGATAGAAGACAGATTACACTATCAGTTCCTACACAAAGACAACTGCAGCAGCATTAAGGCAGAAACTAGTACCGTAAGTGGAAGAACAGGAAGTTAGTTATAGATGCTTTTTCTGTTACAGAAGCACCACAAAGAGCCAATGGCAATTCTCAAACAAAATAATTATGTATGTCCATTTTCAGATATCCATTTTCCAACTGATGGTTTGGTTTCCACCAAGTTGAGTTTTATTAAGTTATTTCAACTTCTTAGTGCTTTGATTTCTTCTACAAAATGGGTAAAAGAACTATGAGCTCAACATTGGTAATACTAGCTATCACTGAAAGATGCAATATTTCAGGCGATATTCCTTTTGTGGACATTTTTATGCTAGTGTCTCTTCAATCTTGAGCTATTCTTGCTATTTTCTTGACATTTAGGGGGTCAGAAAGTATTTTCTCTCTCACTTAAGGTTCCCTCTCTTCAGAGTGGGATAATCTAGATTTGGATGAAAATACTTTCATTTCATTTCTAAATTTAAAGATGACAGTACTTCTGTCTTCTTAAACAAAGCAAGCAAGCTGTATTTTCTGTCATAAAATTTTCTGCCTAAACAAAAAGAAGTGACTAGAACCACCTTTCCTCATGTCTAATTTCTCACATCAGCACAGCACAAAAATACACTTACTGTTTCAGACAAAACATGATCCCTTCAAAAATGGAAATGGTAAAAACAAAAAGCCACTTCTAACTTCAAAATGATTTTTAAGCAAGAAAAGATCTCTATTACACCGGTGTAAACCAAGCTATCAATAGCAAATTGTACAAATCAAGATTATATTCTTGAAATAAAAGTCCTACAAATAAAAATAATGCTAGACACAGTCTGTATTCTGCAGAAGACCAACAAGCAAATTAGGTTTTAAGAAAGTCAAGATTTCTCCCAACAGTCTAAAGAAAAGGTAAAAATGTTAGAAATGATGCATGCAGCAAACATACTGGTCCTTCCTTAAGAGAAGCAAGTACTTCATCCCACAGTTTCTGGTTCATACAGTCTTCTCTAATCAGCCATTGCTGCTCTTGGGTCAGCTGGAAAGCCTCTCCTTTCCCTCCATCTCCCATCCTCATGGCTTTGGGTGTATTCGTAGGTTCCTCTATACCTGCTTACGGTTATGACCATCAGATGCAGTAACAACAGAGTGTTAGTCTGAACTAATAAAAGGGGAAGACAAAACTATTTCTAGAAGGCTAAAACATGTATTACACTCATGAAATGCAGCAATCAAACCCCTACTCCAACTCATACTGTTCAGCATTGCTTTGGACTGCAGCACACAAACTTGCACAGAAGAATGTTCATTTTTTTCTACAGAGCTTAAGATAAAAAAAAAAAACAACAAACATAAGAGTAATAAATAAGATCCCTACACTACTACTTCATTCCAGAGCATGTGCTTATCAATTTACATTAGTATTCCAAATAACTTCACACACTCACAAAGTTTTCATGCTACTGGCTTAATAGACATAACACAACAAACTTTGTTGATGAATGCTAAAAAAGTAAAAAGAAATACCATCATCAATCGTCCTTTTCTGATTTCCATTACTCTGGCTGTTTGGCTCCTGCTTCACAGTTTGCTTTTTAACCTTATCTTTCTTCTCCTTACTAGCCATGGCTTCCAAATAACCTTCTGGATACTAAAATAAAAAAGCATAGATTTAAAACAAAACCCACTGACATACAGGAATACCAACAAGACTAATTTCTGAAAGATTTTAAAACCCTGTGACTACATATTGAAATAACTACAAAATAATTTTTTAAACCCTATGCAACGGAGAAAGCATTTAAATTAGTATCTATTATTAAGAGAGTGCAGTCAAGTCAAAGACTCTAATCCAGACTCAAATTTATTAAAAAGAACCCAATGCCTATATCTGTGCCCTTACAACTATACATATCAGTTGGGCAAAGCTGAAGATGATGGTATGCTGTAAGTTACACCATTGCCTTGCTAAGAAACAGTATGTTAATTCTTTGCTTTCATGGATTCTGACATGCCCAGGTCCTGGATCAGTTTATTTCTGTGCCTGAAATATGTGACCCTTATGAGCTCCTCAGTTACATGGAGAGAAAAAAAACGGGTTTTTTGATTTCTCAGACAGACTCAGCTATACCAACAGTCACTTGTAGAAACTATTTCCAACCTAAGGACCTACGGATCAAAAAACTAGATTCAAACTCTTAATTTTCCAATTCATATATGCAAAGCAGTTCACTGCTAAGGCAAAAAGCTTCATTGACTGTTCCTCCTGCTATGTCAATCTTAGAGGGTTCTTTCAGTTTGCAGATAATCTGTAGTGTGTTTTGGCATTAAATCCTGCCATATTGAAGTACAAGAAAAAAACTGGGGCTTTAATTTAAGTTATTTCTATTTCTGGAATTTGTTTACTAGAACTGAGAATAAAAACAACTCTGCGAATCCTGATTCGAACCTGTACACTCAGGCCCAGCTTCTTTGACCGCTCCATTCCTTCTGAAGTCCAAGGTGCAGGCTCAACATCATCTCTCCTCAGAAGATAGCGCCAAACTAAAAATCCACATTTTCCAATTTCTGGCCAATATTTCACCACCTAACAAACAATTTTAAAATTACTGTGATTTTTTTATCACAAGCCAAACACATGCATATAGTTATACTTCAACTGTTCAAGAAGAAATGAGAAAGCTAAGTTATACATTACTATTATATAGCAATCTTGCCTCAGGTGCAAACTTTTTGTATTTTTGATAAATACAGTGCTCTTAAACGGCACACACCTTAGTTTCAGATGCTTAGAAGTCATTAAATGCACAAAAAGCTAAGATATGGTTGGAAGGAGAAAGGAAATAATTTGATTTCCAGGGATGAACATTACTCGGTTAGTACATACAAAGTAGCTTACCATATTCAACTTTATATATCCTATTATGGATTATTTTCTGTTATCATTGCTCTGAATAATTTCAGTTCAGTTCTTTGCAGAATAAGCTAAGACTAAAAAGCTATCATGGAGAAAAAAAGAATTATTTCTTTTAGGTAATAATGAAGAATTTGCCATGTAACACATACGGGACTTTTTAAAAACAGCTGAAGAAAAATGTTACATTGTGCTCAATAGAACTCAGAATACCTTGTAAATGCCATCGTATCTGTTGCCTTCCTCTGGGGCATATTTACTGATCCGCCGTCCTTTTGAACTGCGAACTACTCTAACTGGCTTACCAGCTCTCCAATTCTTTGACTCTGCTCCATTTTTGTCATCCAATGGGGCATCACAGTTAAGGGCCAATGCCCTAGAAAGAGATTTAAAATATTCATAAACTAGATTGCTTCACACAACGGATTTTTGAAAATTAATGTAATTAAGTCATGTTTATTTCCATTGTCTAATTATGCTTTATCAAGCAGCACAGAACTTTTCAGTATTTTCATTTTTATAACTGCAGAACTGATGGAAGCAATGAGATCCACGCTACCATGTATGCTGAGAAAAAACATGGGAACACAAAATATTTCGTTGTCAAGGTTACAGATGAAAACTCAGTTGATACTGCTAAATAAACCAAATCAATCCTTTTAGATTTAATATTCTTCATTTTTTAAAATAATCCTTTCCTAAATAGCATTGAGGGAATTACAAGAAAATTACAACAAAAGGCAAACTTTCCCTATCGCTATTCCCCATTAGCTGCAAGTTTTAGGGCTTTTTAAGTGTGTACCCAAAAGTAATGAATATAATTAAAAACACTATAGAGAAAAAAGTAGACAGTAACCATAAAAAAAAAAATTGTAAGTAACTGAAATACCTCATGTAATACATACATTGTCTCGGAATAGTCATTAAGTAATAACTCAAGGACAAGCAAACCCCTTTATCCACTAACTACATAAAGACCCTCTTCTAGAAACCTGAAGTGAGACAGTATGAATACCTAACCTAGACCAAGCTGCCATAATGCACAGTATTTCTACTACCACAGGCTAATTTGACCAGGGATTGAAAACCCTCCAGAATCAAATCAAACCATGGATCTCAGAATTATAAACAGCTATGATATGAGTATGAAACCCACACTATGCAGGACACTAAGAGACAGGCTGTTTAATGCTGACCTTAAAAACGTTTCTCATATAAAAAGAAAACTTAAAAAAGGAAGGATATCTGGACAAGCAAAACTAATACTGATTCAACTACATGGGATCATCATAATTTTCAGTATCAAAATGCTTGAAAACTTGTACCAAAAATCAGTAACTGACAGTAACTCACAGCAATACCTTGTTATACTCCATGTGCACTAACACCTGTAAAGCTACAAAGCAAGCTTTGCCAGTGGACTTCTCATTTGCTAAGACTAGAGAAATGCTGAGACTAAGGAGTCCTGCTTTTAATTCTGTTTCCCAAAGCAAGTTTGCTCTATTCAGTAAATATGCTCGTAAACCTATTGCTTACACCTACTTCCAGCTTCCTTCCCTCCTTGTTCTTATTCACATCATTACTACTCTCTCCCTCCCTCCCTCTGTCCATCTCCTTCTCAGTGGCCAAGTTAGGATTTTCCTTTCTCTCCTCCGAGTACCACCAAAAAGCTTAAACAAACCCTCTTCCCTCTGCTTGACAGCAGCACATCATACATAAAAGCAAACCTGGCAAAGAAAAGGTCTCAGTGAATCTCAGCGCTCCCCAGGTGCTAAGTGGTCAGTTGCATAACAGAGGTTATGCTCCTAAAAACAAAAAAGGGTACAGAACTCTTTGTTCCAACAGGCTTTTAGAAGACATAAACCACTTTAAGCAGACTTCTAATTCATGTTTTGCACACAGATTTTCTTCTTCAAACACCTGTTTTTGATAAAGCAACACCCTAACTCCTTGCTTTTCATAGAAAACTATAATGGAAGAAAGGGCTAGCAAAACAGGAAAGATTTCCTTTAACATGGGAAAAGGAACATGCTTGCTTTCTACTTAAATCTTGCAATTGATTCAACCGTTGAAGAAGAAATTCAAACAAACACCCAGAGTTGCAAAATTCCACACAGGAGTTTTGACAAACTTCTTATTAAATTCAGAGTCCTATGAAGGAAACTGTAGGACAATTTCAAGCAGAGACATGACTACTAGCTACACCAGCAATACCGAACGCATTTCCATTGAGTTGCAAGTGTTTCTTTAAATCAACAAAACATATTGCTTGATGAAATGCCTCATAACAGCAAGAGACACCATTTTTTACAAAAGTAGCACGTACAAGAATGAATGAATACGGCAAAATATCAGTTTTAAATTAAAGCACTATAACCCAGCTCTTTGTTTTGGAATACCTTTTTGTCTTCAAAACTTACCTATTCATGTGTGTTAATGTCTGATCAAATGAATGTTCTCCAATCCTTTTATTCCCAGAAAGATCTCTACCTCCACTCCCAGTGTAAGTGAATTCATCTCCTCGATCCTGTGCAAGAAGATTACCCTTTGTTTCAACATTCCAAAGTAAAGCAACTCAATTTGAAAAAAAAAAAAAAAAAAAAGGCAACTTAATTTGTTCTGTTTACTCAGAGAAGAACTATACTCCAAGGCACGGAAAGATGTGTTTTCAATTTCAGCATCACTGTCCTTCTACAGTAGTTGTGCCAGCACAAAGCTGGATGCAACATGATCACCAGAAAATTCTTACTAAGAAAGTGCCTCCCTTAAAAAATTGGACTTTCACACCTTTTAAAAAGCTGGTTTAACAACAAAAAAAAGCCACAAACCCCAGGAAGGGAATACATTAGCAAGTGGTTACTTGCCCTAGAGCTTTAATTTGGTTTACAAGAATATTGTGTTTGTAAAAGACATATTAAATACCTTGGAGCAATCACTTCACCTTGTGCAAGGGGCTAAGTGCTAATACATACAAACAGCTCTGCCTTGCATACAATGCAGGTGCTTTAAGTCAATAATAATCCCAGCTCTTCTGAAATAGTAAGATCTTAAACTCACTTAGATTTGCATTTTGTAAGGTGATGTAATTCTGTAGTACTTTTCCGACACAGAATTTTCTTTAAATTGAAAGAAGGCTGATAAAATCTTTTACCATGAACCATAAAAACAGTCAAAACCTACATAACCTAAGTAAACCCAGTATTATTACTTTCTTCAGAAAATGTGTCATAGAAATTCATGTTAGTCCTGGCAAATTGAAGTATTTCTAGAAAGATGCAAATATATTTAATACGGTATCTCCTTGGATATGCAACAAACAAACAACAACAAAGCAGGAAGCAACAGAAGGTGATAAATACTTTATAAGAAAATGTTTATATGAATTTTTATAGAAAAAATCTGACCATACTTGTACACAGTAGTAAAATTCAGTCAATTTCTTACCACTATTTAAAGTCTGACATTATTAAGGATCCAGTGCAAGACTGTTACACATATTTCATGACTGACAACAGCAGAAAAAAAAGAAGTTAGAAAGAGAAATGCTGGTTGAACAAGGCCATACATTAATTATAGAAAATATGTTTATTTTATTCTGTGTACAGAAAATCTAACAAATTCATCTGCAGTATTAGAGTATTTCTTGTTCAAAATTTATCTAGACATAATAACAAGCAAGTGCTATGAAGTTGAAAAAATACTCAAAGCCTAACAACAACATGTATAAACTTTGGTATATCCTTTCTTAGAATAGTCTACTTATTTTGCTCAATGAATCTCTAAAAAAAATAACAGAAATTGAATGATGTTGTACAAGGACAATATATGAAACAACTTCATAAGAATGAAAGACCAACAAGACAAGAACTATTTACTATGAAAGAACATAAAATAAATTGTATAAAATAAGGTATTACAGAATTGAGTTATGCTTATTTTTTGTGATTGTGAAGGCAAACAAAACGCACAGATCACACAAAGATGACTGTGATAACAACAACATGAATAGGGATGCATTTGCTTGATGAACCTGGCCCATTCAAACAATTTTAACACCGAGTAAGAGGCTTGTGCCAATTTCAAAAACCAGAAAGATGTATCTTGGGAAGTCACGAATCCAGAATTGAGTTTCACAACAAAAAAGAAACTGAACACATGTTCAGGTGTGGCAGAGGAGAAAATTGCTACAGTTGATTTTTTTTGATGTACAAATGGAAATAAACTGAAACTGGAAGGTGATTTTCCCCTCTTTTTAGAATATAATATTGAGACAAATATTGAAATAACATACATAGAAGAATTTTCAAAAATAGAGAAAAAACGGAAATACTACATATGGAGAAAATTATTACAAGACATAGAAATGGAGAAAAATTATTTACTAGACAAGACAGGCTCTTGACAAACAGTTTTGTCTATCAACAACTACGTAGAACAATCTTCACAAGAAGGAAGTACTGAGCAGACTTTTTTTGGTGTAACTGACAAACAGAAATCAAGGACAAATCACTATAGGCTTAAGCCCCCCAAAATTAAGTGAGATGGCATAAATGCAACAGTATTCATAATTAACTACTGAAACACACTTCTACAAAAAACTCAAGGAGAGCCATCAACCTACCAGCTCAGCCAAAAAGTCAGCCCCTTTAGCCACCCAGCTGAAGTGCCTATACACAAATGCACGCAGCATGGGGAATAAGCAAGAGGAATTAGAGACGTGTGCACACCTCCAAGGCTACGACCTTATTGGTATCACTGAGACATGGTGGGATGGCTCTTATGACTGGAGTGTTGGAATGGAGGGTTACAGGCTCTTCGGGAAGGACAGGATGGGCAGAAGGGGAGGGGGTGTTGCCCTCTATGTCAAGGACCACCTGGAATGTATGGAGCTCCACCTGGGGACGGAGGAAGACACAACAGAGACTTTATGGGTGAGGATTAAAGGGAGCACAGGGGCAGGTGAAGTTACAGTAGGAGTCTGCTACAGGCCACCAGATCAAAGTGACAGTGAGGATGCAGCCCTCTATAAACAGATAGGGGCAGCATCGCGCTCACACACTCTGGTACTCATGGGGTACTCGGGGTGGTACTTCAACCACCCCGACATCTGTTGGAAAGACAACACAGCGGAGCACAGGAAATCCAGGAAGTTCTTGGAATGTGTTGACGACAACTTTCTTTTTCAAATAATTGAAGAACCAACGAGGAAAGGAGCAGTGCTGGACCTTGTCTTTACCAACAAGGAGGGGCTGGTTGGGAATGTCAAATTCAAGGGTAGCCTCGGCTGCAGTGATCACGAGATGATAGAATTCAAGATTCATAACGCAGTAAGGAGGATGTGCAGCAAGGTGGCTACCCTGGACTTCAAAAGAGCGGACTTTGATCTCCTGAGAGATCTGATTGGCAAGGTAGCATGGGAAAAAGAACTAGAGGGGAGAGGGGCCCAGGAGAGCTGGGTGGTATTTAGGGATTGCCTCCTCCAAGCTCAGGAGAGGTGCATCCCAAAAAAGAAGAAGTCGGGCAGAGTAGCTGGCAGGCCTGCATGGATGAGCAGGGAACTGCTGGGCAAGCTTAGGACCAAGAGGGAGGCCTATAGAGGGTGGAAGCAGGGAAAGATGGACTGGGTAGACTACAGAGAAACTGTGCGAGTCACCAGAAACCAGATCAGGCAAGCGAAAGCCCAGGCAGAACTAAATCTAGCCAGGGATGTGAAAAATAACAAGAAGAACTTCTATAGATATATCAGGGATAAGGGTAAGACGAGGGAAGCTGTGGGTCCCCTCTGGAGCGAAGCAGGAGACCTGGTCACCCAGGATGCAGACAAGGCTGAGCTACTGAATGAGTTTTTTGCCTCAGTCTTCACTAGCAGGAGCCCTGGCCACACTGAACAAGTCACGGAGAGCAAGTACAGGGGCTCGGAGAATGAAGAACCACCCACAGTACAAGAAGATGAGGTTCGTGACCTCTTAAGGAACCTGAAGGTGCATAAGTCCATGGGACCTGATGAAATCCATCCACGGGTCCTGAGAGAGCTGGCAGATGAAGTTGCTAAGCCCCTCTCCATCATATTTGAGAAATCGTGGCAGTCTGGTGAAGTTCCCACTGATTGGAAAAAAGGGAACATAACTCCAATATTCAAAAAAGGAAACAAAGAAGACCCGGGGAACTACAGGCCGGTCAGTCTCACCTCTGTGCCTGGCAAGATCATGGAGCAGATCCTCCTGAAATCTCTGCTAAGGCACATGGAAAATAAGGAGGTGATTGGAGACAGCCAACATGGCTTCACCAAGGGCAAATCGTGCCTGACAAATTTGGTGGCCTTTTACGATACTGCCACAGACTTGGTAGACAAGGGCAGAGCAACTGACGTCATCTACCTGGACTTATGCAAAGCATTTGACACTGTCCCACATGACATCCTGGTCTCAAAATTGGAAACCCATGGATTCGATGGATGGACCACTCGGTGGATAAGGAGCTGGCTGGACGGCCGCACCCAAAGGGTGGCAGTCAACGGCTCAATGTCCAGGTGGAGGCCAGTTACGAGTGGTGTTCCGCAGGGGTCGGTATTGGGACCAGTACTATTTAACATCTTTGTTGGAGACATGGACAGTGGGATAGAGTGCACCCTCAGCAAGTTTGCTGATGACACCAAGCTTGGTGGCGCAGTTGACACGCTGGAGGGAAGGGATGCCATCCAGAGGGACCTGGACAGGCTGGAGAGGTGGGCTCGTGCAAATTGCATGAGGTTCAACCAAGCCAAGTGCAGGGTCCTGCACCTGGGACGTGGCAACCCCAGGCACAAATAGAGGTTGGGTGGAGAATGGCTGGAGAGCAGCCCTGAGGAGAAGGACTTGGGAGTGCTTATGGACGAGAAGCTCAACATGAGCCGGCAGTGCGCGCTGGCAGCCCAGAGAGCCAACCGTGTCCTGGGCTGCATCAGGAGAAGTGTGGCCAGCAGGTCTCGGGAGGTGATTCTGCCCCTCTACTCTGCACTCGTGAGACCCCACCTGGAATACTGTGTCCAGCTTTGGAGTCCTCAACACAGAAAAGACATGGACCAGCTGGAACAGGTGCAGTGCAGGGCCACGAAGATGATCAGAGGGATGGAGCACCTCTCCTATGAAGACAGGCTGAGGGAGCTGGGATTGTTCTGCCTGGAGAAGAGGAGGCTCCGGGGAGACCTTAGAGTGGCCTTTCAATATCTGAAGGGTGCCTATAGAAGAGCTGGGGCGGGACTCTTTGCCAGGAAGGGTAATGATAAACAGGGGGATGACAAGGGGAAACGGTTTTAAATTGGAAGAAAAATGATTCAGATTAGATATCAGAAAGAAATTTTTTACTATGAGGGTGGTGAGACACTGGAACAGGTTGCCCAGGGAAGTTGTGGATGCCCCATCCCTGGAAGTGTTCAAGACCAGGCTGGATGTGGCCTTGAGCAACCTGCTCTAGTGGGAGGTGTCCCTGCCCATGGCAGGGGGGTTGGAACTCGATGATCTTTGAGGTCCCTTCCAACCCTAACCATTCTATGATTCTATGATTCTACAGAAACTGGGTTAAATATAAAAGGGATAAAACCATCAAACTTCCAATGTCTTCAGAGAAAGGGTTCTCTGGGCGGTACTCTTTCACCACAGGCAACTAGAAAACGTCGTGCTTGAAGAAGTAGCATGGATCTAAGGCTGCCTATGCCTATGCAGACATGCTGACTTCTTGAACAGGTTCCACACTTGATAGGTTACATTTGCATCTCTTCAATTATCCCAAGTTTTCTATGCGTAAATAGGCAAAAACATATGGATCTGTGGGAAACTGGAAATCCAGAGAAGGAAAATGGAGGAGAAATGGAACAACAGTGGAGCATAATTGTTAAAGGTCAAATAACAAGAAGATGGCATCTTCTAACACCCTCCAGCATAAGGAAGGCTCATTTCTGCTCTGCTTCCCAGAAGAACTACACTCACTTATTTCATGTCAGATATATTAAGTGGATAAAAAAAAAAAGAAAAAAGGAAAAAGAAAGGATTGCAGGGAATAAAGACACACAGTTCCTAGAACTGGAGGAAGATGACAGCAATCTTGCCATAAAGGGCACTGATCTGGACTGGACGAAGAGAAATGGGCAGGACATTTGAACCTCTAATATGAGAGCAACTCTTTAACAAGGAGAGGAAGAAAGCTCAGGAGAATACATAACTTCTTGCAAAGAGAGAAAATCTAGAATGCCAAGAGTTAAGTGATGCACTGACATAGCGTCCTTAGAGTGGATTAAATGTAGATATGAACACAGTCCATAATAAGCAGAAGTAAAATGGGGATAGTGGTAGTCTGGAGACCTAATGGGAGATGTACAGAAATTACTTCCATCGTGGTTACGGTGTTTTACTTTGAAAGTGGAGTCTGCAAGGAATATTCACACAGCTTATTATATGGGTTCTTTTGATGAATAATAACTCATTAAAACAATTTCCTAATAGCTTTGAGTTCTGAGTCTATCTATAGACAATGAAGGACCCTCCTACTACCCATAACAATACTCAACCTGTATGTGACAGGTAAAGGTGGAAAGTTATTTTTTTCTCAGGAGGATCAGAAAGCAGAACTTAAGATAGTGATACTGCTATAAACTCTGCATTCAACAGTTAAAGTTGGCAAAAGGAATTATTGATGTTTGTATGTTCTCCTTTAAGAAATAAAATAACTGTCAAAAAAAAAGGCTATTAAAACAGTGGTGTCTTTTCCCTTCTATTCCTTCTTCCTACCTTTTCTCCATTTTCTTACCTTAAAATATGTTATTCTGCAATTTCTCTTCTGCTTTCCACAGGTTAATTCAACTTCCTTGCACCAAAACTTTCAACAGCTAGTAAGACCTTTATTACTGTCTTCTCTTAATGCCTTCTGTGTATCTTTTTTTCTGATGTTGTCTCCATAAAGTTATTTCTTAACTGTCCTGTTTGTAAAGTTTGATCATGTTATAGAGCAAATGAACTTCACCCACAGTAGGATTGACCCAGTATTGCATATTGACACATCTGAGTGGAAGGTGAGCCTAGCTCTAGTACTGTAGGCCAGTCAGCCTTACTGACAGCCTTACATAGAACAGAATGATCAGTTGCATTAAATCATACTCCACTATTTCAATGTTGTTACATAATCACTCATAAATCTAACAAAGAGAGAATGGAAAATTAACGAAGATTCTGAAGTCCACCTAAGCGTTCAACCACGTTATTTCTATGGCTTGCCTTTATGCTGCAGCTGACAAGGGCATTAACTACTTCAAGTTACTGGAATATCATGTATCTCAAGACAGCTCTCAATTATTTTCTCTTTCCATTACCACCTCTGGTATTATGCTCAGATTTCAGTCTATTCCCAACACATACATAAAGATCCCATTTATGAATTACTAAAATACACTATTAGAGCATAAACACATTTTCTAGTTCAGCTTCAACCTTCAGTTTGAACAACAAAAAAAGTCTTACTGGCTTTTTTGATACAAGAAACCCCAAAATTTCATCAGTTCATCAACCTCTCAATTCACCAGTTTTACCTCAGTAAAACGTGATGAATAAAGGCTAATATTTTGATTAATATGACAAAGCAAAATAACAAAGCACTAAGCCTTTAAAAATGAAGTTGATAAATTCAAGACAAATGTTAACTATCAGACAATTATATTTGAAAGGATTTTCTTTCCCTGGTATTCGGTATACCTGAAACTGAATTATGTCATCATTCATCTCCATTAAAGTCTCACAGGCCTGTATGTACATAAGTACTGACAGAATTCGTCTATCTGCCCAATTGTCTGATTTATTTTTGGTAATTTCATGGTCTAGCATTGCAGTAAAAGGTGCCAATTAAAAAAGAAAGGCACCTATAAATTACATATTTAATTTATATATTAATAAAAATCCCCTTCCATTAAGTGCAGAGCTTGAATATATCATCATTAGTGTTTCTGACTCTTCCTTGCAACCACCCTTGAGGGCAAGAATGCAACAGTATTGTGGCACGTTCCACTGTGATAAAAGCATTTAACCATTTTAATGTTAGCCAATCTGGGTCTCTGAACACTGAGTAAGACAGCTTCAAAGCAAAAACCAGCAGAAGGTGTCTAACTGGCCATGGAAGTAACTCAACATTTTGAAAAATAACTCCTAAATCAAAGTACTACACAACTACTGTACGTACACCACTTTCTGTGGTTTTTCTTATTCCTTTCAATGTTCAGGGCCAAAACAGTGGATTTCCAGACCTTTTAACTAAACGTTAATATGTAAATAATTCAGGCTACCCAATGTGGATTTATTATCTTTTGCTCCATTCAAAATCAGTTCCAACTTCAAACCAGGTTCATCAAGATGTAAGACACAGAAAGCCTTTTCAGGTCAAAGATTCTTTTCTGTAGTGGGAGATTACTCAGGAGATACAACAGTTTTTTTTCAGACAACATTTTTTAATTCCAATTGCATTTGACTATCTGCTG
Source organism: Calidris pugnax (assembly GCF_001431845.1). NCBI lineage: Eukaryota > Metazoa > Chordata > Aves > Charadriiformes > Scolopacidae > Calidris > Calidris pugnax. The sequence continues at coordinate 2,688,623 of NW_015090986.1, read as the reverse complement.
GCGAACACTGATCAACTGTTTTTCTGAGCATAAGAAATCCTGCAAACTGTGTAAGTTATTTAATTAGCCCACTATAATCCTAGTTAAAGCAAGGCAAGGGAAATCTTGCCTGTCTAAAAGACATGCACTTACTATTTGATATTCATTTATCTCTACACATATAATTAGAATTTCTAACTTTCATTTTTCTTTTATTTCCTGTAATATGATAAGAATTAATTTTTATAAGTGTTCACACAAAAAAAAATATCTATGAAGTCCAGCAAGAAATTCATGGTTTGACACAACAAAGACTAGCAGAGTTATGCTGATCTTTCAGTATTTTATGAAGGGAACAGTATGATTATACTCCATATATTGTACTAATATGACTAACGTCTCTTGAAAATGTATGAATTTCAGAAAGAAAGTATCTGAGTATGTTAGACATTCACAAACAGAAACCAAGGCCTACGTCCTTGACCTACGGCACCTACTCCAGACAGATTGTTTCTTGGAAAGCATGAATTATAAAAAATTGCTAAATGGCACTTTGCTGAGCATTCACAACATTAATTTCTATTTCTGAATCAGCTTTGCCATTGTGTCAAATGGGTTCTTCAACACTTTAGAAACAACCAGATATGCAAAGTCCTGCAAATGGACTTTGGAAAAGCATAGACAGAAGGAGTATAGACACAGATTCCACACCTCATTTTGAAAAAAGCTGACAAACAGGCAGGTAAGTCTGCTTTGACAGATGTAGTACTAGCAGTAAAAAAAAAAATGACAAGGAGCATCTGTATAACAAAATAAGCTTTGCAGAACGTGAAAGGAATTCTGCATATAATGCAGGTACACAGCAGACAATGAAACTCAGAAAATAATGAACAAGAGGTAATTTTTTGTATGAATTAGCATTTTGTATGGACTGATAGCTAACAATATGGAATAACAGAAAAGATGGCAAGGAGACTGTTGCAGAATAGGAGCTGTCCTGCAAATCTGAGAAACTGGGAGAAGTATTAAAGCCACTGACCTACTTGGAGGTAACAAGAGTGGACAAATAACACATTTGAGTGAAAAGGATGATAATTGGTAGCTACTGTACAGTGCAATAGTCTAATTTTTTCACATTATGTTGTAGCTCAAGCAGGTCCTAAACTAGTAGGACGCTTAGACCTTGGAATCATGACAGCTTTTGAAAGTAGCATGTTTCCTGGCACCAAGCATCAGGTGTTCAGGTACATACTCAATCCAGGTGACTCACAATGGAGAAACTCTCATTGTAATGGCTATAATGAACTTGTTATGCTGGATACTCAGTACTATATACAGTGGTGGAAAAATCTGCAAGGAACTGTTCCTTTGGTAATGCAGTCAGCATGGCATGATAATTAAGAAAATTCATATAGGATACCGTATCTCTTTTGTACAAGGGCTCACACTGGACTCAGTTGACACAGGTAAACCCAGCAAACTGCTTAATAAAGCAACAAGTCATAGACACATATCTAGGTAAACTGCTAGTCACAATGGTCTTTGGAGATAAACACTTAGATTCAGACACGAGGCTCCTATTGCCACTTGATTTGGATTAAAAGCTGTTTAAGTATGGAATTCACTACAGTACTGGCACTGCACCTTTGGCACTGCTGGAACTGATTGAGTGCTTTTCATTGTGCAATTCACACTAAGCAGAGGTTCTGAAAGGCTACATCCTCATCACAGGGCTTGGGCAAATCTAGTGACCTAATACTGCAATTGGACTATTTCAAGCAAGTGGAATAACAGTTTACTTGTTACTTCCAGTCACCTTGGAACTGATTATCCACAGGCAAGATTAATGCAAAGGGTCAGAATGTTTAAAAGGAACTGCGAGCCATTTCATGAAGTGTTTTGTGAATTACATGTTCCATGCACTGAACTGGTTTGATATAAAAATAACCAATGAACTTAAGTAATTAGTGTATTTGCCTGGGGTCCCTTTTGAGTCATTAGAGATGCTATTCTCTTTTTTACTCCCAGAATCTTTTACAAGAGGATGTTAACAATCACAGAAGTAATATTATTCTCCAAGAGATTCTGAATTTAAAACTCTGAAATGCTTAGATGCAAAAGCATTTAAAGAAGACACAATCTTTGTTCAGGTTACACTAAGCACACCGCACAATTAATTTACCATCTTTGCAACACTATCTCAACTCAGCAAAGTGGTTCTTGAAATTTTTGAAAATAAACAGCAGTTTGAATCCTGATATCTAAAAATAATGACATAAAATAGAAGGGCAATTTTTCAACATAAAAGTGACATTTCTTCAGGTACTTGGTTTGATGAATAGACAAGTCAAAGTATTTTTATCAAGAACACTGTGATTGCACAACCACTGTTCAAGTCCAATATCTAGATTTTAAATGTTAGTGTATTATGAAATAATTCTTAGACTCTAAATTCCTGAAAGACTTCTCAATTTCTTCAGCTAATGTTCCTATTATGGTTACTATCAAGAATAAGACCAGGAGATCAGAAATTAAGGTATTCAAGACTCTAAAGCTAACTATTGTAATATTTTATCTTAAATAGGTAAGCCATGTAACTTGTCACTAAAATTCAGTATTAAACATTTACAAGACAGATTAATGTGCAAACATTTTATATGTATGTAATTAAAAATGAGGTTAAGTTTCATATGCAAAACGATTTCATCCAATGCTTATTTTGTACACTATGAATGTACTCCTTATCAATCTTAAGGGCAGGTCCTGTACCGACAGAACTTGTTGTTACTGAGCACTCCAATACATCCAGAACATCCCAACCTGAGCAAGTCTGGGTCAGCAGGATTGTAAGCCTCCGAAGGCACTGCATAAAAATGGCATGGTCTGAAAGCTCAACAGTGAATTCTATTTCCTGCAATATATTTTTGCAATTATTTATTTCACTCCAATACTAAACTGTTAATTTAAAGCTACAAGCAGAGCACTAAGATGGCACATCAGCAGTGTGCATAAATAGTGCATCAAGTGTATAAACATACAGTAAAACAGTCTTCCAAAACGCATTTATTTCTCAATTTTGTAAAAACTTACAAGCACTTATGTCATACCACTGAAATAGGTATCTGAAAAATGGAATCTGCAGCATCCCAACATCGTAGGTACAACTACTGACCAACAATACTCTTAGAATCCACTAGGTAACAGGCCTAGAGCTTGGGTTAGGTACTAAGGTACTTGGTGTAGTAGTGTATCCAACACCAAGTACCTCCTCATGTGACTTGCTAAAGAAAGACACAAACTCCTCCAGAGGCAGTACTCTGCAGCAGCAGCAGCCAGTAGGTGCTGTTGGCAAAGAATCTATCACATTTTGATGCTTTTTCCAATGCTTCTTTTTTTTCCCCTAGTGCTTTCTTCCTTGTGATTAACAGCTATGCATGTTTTAAGAAACTGGATTGCTTACTGCTTTATCCTTCACCTGATGCATGATTCAAAATTCCACCTGATGGAGCAGAACTGCAGGAAAGGATGTAACTCTGTGTACACTTTATTCAATTGCAGAGAACAGTAATCTATTCATAAATAAACGCTGGTCAACATGAGACGACAGTCAGACGCAGTTACTGTTCAGTGTAGGACCATAATTGCTTTCATTATGTTACTTAGATGTTAACACCAAAGCAGAATTTTTTTCCAGCACTTTTGGGGATCATAACACAAGCTACTGAGACTTTCTTAAGAAGTTCAGAAAGCGCTCATCAGTAGGAGCCAAGAACCTTCAGAACTTCATAGAACCAAGTACGATGTGCCTTTTACTCTTGGTTCATTAAAGTAAAGGTATCACATATTTAGAAATACAACAAACCCAAAGGAAGAAGCATCTATTTGTGTTGAAAGCAATAAAAAACATGACCAAAGCAGAACATAAAATGTACAATTTGCATATAATTACACTATGAGATTTTAAATAACACGAAATTCAGACTCTGAAAGTATACTGAAATTTAACTACCCTAAACAATGTAAAATTCAGCTGTAATTGAGGTATTTTGCTGAAGTATGAGCATAAGCATTCTTTAAGAAAGAGTTGCTTACATATGTCTCCCCAAAATACACAGAACTATTAAGTTTGTTATTAGTAGTAGTTATTTTTTTAACAGTCATATTTGCACAAGCATTAGTTTCAGGACATAACTCTATCTTTACAAACATTGATACATTAGAAGAGCAAAACCATTGCTTGTATAAATGACATACCACTTCATCTTCAAATCCTCCAGCTAATACAAGTGAATAAGCTCCATCATTACTGCGTCCGTGGATTCCACCCACATGTGGTCTGTGAACACCTGCTTCACTCACCTGGCAACAGAAAAAAGCCAGTTTCTAGCACTTTTTTCAAACAATGAGACACCTACAATCACTTTTAACAATCAACTTTCTGCTTAAAATATTGTACAGGGGTATCTGTATAAATACTTAATGTAAGATTGCCATTAAAGGTGGGAATTCCACTTGTTTTTAAGGAAGAAAATCCAAAAAATGGAAGGACAATGTAGGACAGTGGTGACACTGGAAGATGTAAAGGTACTGTCTTCTTTGGGAAAAATCTCCACAACTCTTTCCATAAGCAGTATTCCTCCTACCTTTCTATCTTCCTTCAGACTTTGCCTTTGCCTGTTTTTCTCATTCTGCCTGTCCCAGTCCTGAACTCCTTTTCCCAACCTACACTTTCAAGCAACTTGCATGGAATTTTACATTGTTCACTATAGTTTTGTACTTTCATAATACAATACATCAGATCAAAGGTCCAGCTGGCCAAAAATGCTGTCTCTAACAAGACAAAAACCATGCACAGTACGAAAACTATACAAGAACACAATGATACTTCCCTGCACAATCCTCAGCGTCCAGCTGTCTGTGACTCAGACTTCCTAAACTACTTAAAACTTTTGGATCCAAAGGATCAAAGAGAGAAAAGGAGTTCACAGCAGTACCACTTGTAATATGAACTAATATTACTTTTGCTCATTTTGAAGTGAGCAGCCGACCTTTTCTTTTTGATGACCCCTTTCTGAATTGCAAAATTATGTATATTGGTCCCTAACCACTTTTTCCCATACTGTACATCATTTTGCAACTATCTACACTGCATCACAATTTCAATCTTCTTGGAGAATGAAAAGTCTTTCCAGTTGAATGAAAACCATTCCACTCCTTTCATCATCCTGATTGTTGTTCATCATAATAAATTTTATTTTCCTGACTCTTCCATTCACAATAACTTAACACGATTATTTTTTTTTTAATCACTATTGGCAACTAAGATGACATATTTTCAAAATCAGCTATTAGAAGGTCTCTTTCCTAAATAATAAGAAGAATAAGTATCTGAAAGCCCATTATAAATTATATAGTTAGAACTGTTCCCCACCCCACATTTACTATCCACAACAACTTAGCACTCTCACCTAACTTTATCAGCTATTTGCCAATTTTTCCAGACCACTTATAAGTATGCTGAATAAAAAGGCCCCACTATTGCGCTTCTCTTTCCTGCTGTATGAAACATTCTTTCATTCATTCCTCCCTCCCTTCTTTCATTTCCAGGTTTTATCAATTAAATTTAGGTTTCTGGTAGGTGATTCACCCCAAAGATGAACTCTGGTAAGTAATTCATGCCAAAGATGCTCTTCAGATGCTCTCTCCAGAAGCAATACTTAGTCAATTTCCTTCTAGGGAAAAGAGAGTTTGTGTCATAAAAAACTAGGCAAATCAGAAATAAAGAAACTACAGTCTCTAAATTCTCATAGATTTGCTGAGACAAACTCATTTCTCATACAGCAGACTAGTCATATGAGAAACAAAAGTGTAATTTCACTTTCTATGTAGTAAACATTTCAGTCTTTAAAAAAAATAAAAAAGGACAAAGTATTTCATTTTTATGCAAAATTAAATAATTATGTAGAAATGGTAGCTGACTTTTGATGTCTAGTCCACACTTAAACATATAAGAATTGGCATTCTCTGCTTAATTTTCTGACAAAGGCAGCACTCTAATTTGGTTCCTTTGTCCTATCAGCTCTAGAAAGATCTGAAAACTATTAGCTTTGGTGTCATCAATGCAGTTCCTAAAAAAAGGTGAACTAATAATTTCAATTATTGTCGAAGCACTGAAAATAAAACCTGATTTTGAGATTTTGCATTTGCATAAGGGATTTTAGAAACTCCTCTTACTTATGAGGCTTAATCTGGAAGCCACCAAAACCCTAACTATTTATTTTAATTGCCTTCACAAAAATAAATTCTCCAAAGACAGGAGAGGTCAATGAAATAACCCAAAGAATCAAAACTGAATTCCTCCCTGTTAAGCAAGCCAGCTCGTATAAAATATCTGTTGCGACGAACAGCATAATTTTACATTTCAAATTTAATTTGCTTCGTCTTAAGACTCGTATTGATGGTAGTGTTGACAATGGACATCAAGGTGAGAAAGGATCAAAAGAATAAGTTTAGATTTTGACTGCTTCACTGCTATTTCTACCAAGGAGACAAACTGAAAGCTGTTGCTAAGGGGAGAATGTCTGCTGCTATCCTTATCACCCTTACAAGTTGCATGGCCTTCCAAATCCAGAATTCTTCACTGGAAGATGCCACCAGCAGAGGGGAAGTGTTCTTTCTACTAATGGAAGAATAAAATATCTGTCGTCTTCTCATGAGAAAGCATCTTCATGATTAAAAGTTCAGAAAACAAATCAGAAGAGGCTTTTGATTCTTGGCTTACCCGTCCTCGAGCACTTTAAAAAAACCCTGTTTCTAGTCTTCCAAATATGATGGAAAACATCCAAATACAACCCTTTACACATGTAAGAGAAAAAAGAACTAACTGATTTTAAAAATAAAGAATTATTTCCCCGACTAAAAACGGCAATAGAAAAATTCAAAGATGAAACAAAAAAACAGTGCTATCAGATAAGGCTGGAGAAAAAGGAAGTAACCTGGCAGTTTGCTGGAGACTTCAAAACGACAAAAAATCAGTACTTGCACGAAATGAGGTTGTGCTATCCTCCTTGCTTTTTTGCCTGTCTCTATGAGTATTGGCACTGTGCTTATATAACCAAAATGTGAAATGGATTGGGAAAATTAACTCCCTTCCTACCCCAGATGGGATTATTTTCCTGCCAGTTTTTTTTAATCAATCTAGTTTACCATAGAGCCCAATAAATAGTTCCAATAAAAAAATGAGACAGTGCAAGAAAGTGCACAAACAGCAAAGGCCGGATAGACAGCTAATTTTAGCAGCAGTACAAGCTTACACTGGTTTAAGCTGTTCATCAGCCTAAAAGAAGATTTGGACATCCGTTATGCATAACCAAAAACACCAGCAGGGAGCGAATTTACAGTGATATCATCTAACATTTTAAAAATCTGCATTCTCCATCTCTTAAGTGGGATAAACAGTTCATGTGAAGTACACTTTAGAAAATACTTGACTCTTTTCATTACGTCTCCCACTTGGAATTTTAACATGTGGAATTTGTTTATGCTAATGACAATAGACTTCTTACTAAGTTGTATTGCAAAATTAGTATACTCCAACCTTCACTAATAACAGCATCACTTCCAGTATTAGAATCATAGTATATTTTCTTTGTTTAGTCCTGGTGAAAATGGCAATTGTCAATGCAAATTTATTTTAGTGCCCAACCCATTCGTTATTATTCTTACTTCAACTACAGCTAATACTGAAAGAACATACCTGAACTCTGAATTTCCAGGTTGTCCCAACAGGAACACCAGGTATAGGTCCATAATGATTTGAAGGAACGATAGTGCATTCCTTAGTGCGACCAACACAGGCCATACCCTAGAAATACATTAGACAAAATCAATTAGTTTTATAATATTGAAGACTACTTGCAAATTCAATGCAGATATAAGGAAATCTGATCATTATAACAAACATACTTTAAAATATGTTAACAATTGTTAAAAAGAATGTTAATCAAGTAATAATGTGTTTAAGGGTTGTTTTTCTTTGTTTTTACTTCTAGTCACCTTAATTCTTCCACTACTTTACCTGCTGGTAGACAGTGGGCAGGATTAAGCATTGTTTTATTGTCTGTGCAACCCAGTACTGAATTTTGTGTTGTGCACATATAAGTAGAATTATAGATGTAACACATACATGAACAATTACACTAACAGCTATTTCTCAAATACACTCTACCTTGCCCCAGTCTCTCTGGCTTTCAGTACTGGCAGATGGCATCTTTGCTTTCTTTTTACTCTGTTTGAGCTTTTCTCCAGCCTTTACAACTTCATTAGAATCATTTTTGCAGGAAGGACAATACCTAAAAAAAGGTTTTAGTAAATTCTCAATTACTTCATCATAACGGCAACACATTTCTTGTAGCCAAAATAGTTTCAATTTGTTTATCTTGACTGAATACTTCAAGCTAGCAAACATATACCAGTCTTAAGCAGCTGAAGCCCATGGCTTAAAAAATGAACCCAACATGAACAAATACTGTCAACTTATAAAAAAGGGCACTTCAATATGTTTGCAGGTAGAGTGCAGGTGGCAAAACATTCTTCCTCACATGGTATGTGAAAGGTCCCCATGTCTGTATTCTCTGTTCATTCTGTCCTCTTTCATTTAGATTGTGGAAAGGAGAAGATAGCCAAGACTGGAATACACTGCTAACCAGTATTCATGGTCTATTTCTACATCCTGCCCGCTCTACCCTTATTTTTTGCTTCTAGTACGACAAATTTCACTGCAGACAGCTGAATGTCAAACAGGACCAAGCTACCATGTACCGTGTGTAGACACAGACACACATACACACACACACCTGTATGCACACACTCACTTCACAACACCGAAGCCATTTGGAACATAGTGCTGAGACCCACTCCAGCTAACAAAAAGCCATCCTGATAGGAAAGTAGGAGATAGTCTTATGCAGTGACTACAGCAGAGAGAGAAAGGGAGTACAGTGGTACTTTTTCTGCTTCTACTAACTTTTTAATCCCACTCCAGGAATGCCAATGCAAGGCAATCATCCATGTTTCTGGCTCGCATAGGCTGGGTTTGACCCACATGCCACTAGCAGAGGAAGCCTGATCTACACTGATAACTTAATTTAGATAACTACCACTAGTTCTACTACTACCATTTTGCACTTACTAACTTTTGTATGTGGATATGAGTAGAAGAATTAATGATTAACGTTCATAGGAACAGATTTCACTATGTCAATAATGGTGTTGAACCATTAAGACAATGAAGCTATGTAGATCAAAAGAAATTAAAAATAATAGAAGATGCTGAAACTGTCTAACAGTAAGACTTTGAATAACACTATGGTTGTTTAAAAAAAAAAAAAAGAGTATGCAATGACCAATTAAAAGAAGGAACATGACATAGTGCAAATTCACAAGATGAACTAAGTATGGCATTCCCTGCTTCTCTGAGTTTTGTATGGAATATTAAATACTGTTTGCATATAGAGTGACTTAATCTCCACAAGGGAAACTTATAACCCTTTCTCAAATTGCAGCCTTAGCCTCTGCAGAGAGTTTGCCAAATTTTATACTATAGAAATAATAAATGGGAATTTTTCCACTTCTAAAGCAAATAAAATCTCTCAGGAAGTTAAGAATCAGACAGCCATGACTCTTTGCTAGTATGCAAGAAGATGAAAGAACACAGACCTCCTCTTTGGTGGGAGACACTGCTTTGCTCAGCATAACTGCACTCCTTCTACATACAACCAGGCATTAAGACTGCACAGGGCTGGCACCACTAAGTATCTCCAAATTAACTGTCACAAGCCATGGATAAATCTCAAGGCTCCTATGACTACAGAAGCAACCAGAAACAAACTAAAAAGCTTGACAGCCATTTTCCAAGACATTATAATTATATGAATTAAACTTCTACTACATGTGGAAATACATAAATTTTTGGTCTGAAATGTAAGCAGAAGGGTCTAAAAGCGCACTTAACATATGATCTGGAGGACACTAAAGACCATGCTTTCAGCCAATTAATTCTTTTGTGGTTGTCTGCAGAGCACTGAATCTTCTGTATGGAGGAAAACGGTCCTCGGGAGCTATGCAGTGCAGTTATAGTGATATTAATGGAAGAGAGTAGGGAGTCTGGGCAGCAAGGGCAACACTGAAAAAATTTCTATTCTTTTAACTTTCTCTGTATACCTCTGAAATAGGACAATTCACATTTCATAAGAAGTTTTTGAAACCAAATGAGCACCAGTGAAGACTAGAACACTAACACCTAATCTGAAAAACATTTTGAAGCAGGCAGCAAGCTAAGATAATCTTAGCACACTAGCCAAACCAGAGAGACACTGATGGCTGATGAGACTTCAATATCAATATCCTGCAATGCCTATCAAACCTTCTGTGCATTTGAGAATGTAGAAGAAAACAGAGTGAATAAATTATTTTCAAGGTGTAAGAAGGATTTGAAGGTTTTGTGGAACGGGGTCACTGACTTGAAGCATGTACATTATCACAAGCCTTTCTGTGACTAGTACTGGCAAACAGTTGGGACTTCCTTGTTGCTGGAATACTGAGTTAGAGCTGGTTCTGAGAGTAACAGGCAACTGAAAAATGGACGGACAGAACAGATGTGTACTTCCAAACAGATGGTCTCAATGAATATTCTGCATGAAGGAAGTCAAAAAAGAACTTCTCATCTGCTATATCCAAAGATCAGGTGCAACCAGGTAAAAATATTGCTTATGGATTGCAGTCAGTAATAAACCACTTGTGTGCTGAGAATGGCTTCCAACATGTAACATCAACTCACTTATGTTGACAAATAGTAGGAAGCAAGAAGATGTCATGCACTGAAGACCAGTCTGCCCTGACTGTAGAAGACTTGGGGATAGTTCAGACTAAAATGCTGTCTAATAAACATTGCTGATTAAGCACTGTAATCATTTTGCACATGCAAGAAGTGGAAAGCACATACAAAATATTAAAATAAATGCTATTTTTAGTTTCAATTACCCATACATATTTCTAGCAGGTAATGAAAGTATTTTTTAGATAGTGTTTCAAACCAGCAGTTCCTCCACAAACAGCAAATGCAACTCTTCCCAGGGCAGAAATTTCATGGGAAAAGATTAAGATCCAACAACAATATCCCTGTGGCCAAATGTACACACTTAGAAAGAGCTATCAATATTAATGGTCTCAATCACTAAGTCACACATTGGCATAAACACAGGAGGAGTTCAGAAAAAACACAATGCTCCAGAAAACACACAGACCATTAAGCATGGACCAATAAACAAACCTAATATGGCATCCACTATGGTATAGGAAATTATTTATTTTCAGAGAATGTTAAAACTTCCAAAGCACTCACACAGATTTTACATAAAATTTAATCACAAGGTCCAAAGAGATTCCATAAAATGTATCCATAGACATCTTAGATATTTATTGATGTCTATGTAATGTAAAAATTTCTTAGAATAAAGTCCTATTTAATACTCATTTATAAAGAGGATTAGCTTCCCATCTAAGTCACAGGCAGGTGATAAATATGAACAGTGTAAATTGTAGATCACTAAAAAGACAAAAAATGGTACAGAACCCAAGATAATTTAATGGGCTGCTAATGGGTCCATGCAGATTCACTTCAAAATACAGTTATCATCATTTAACAATGCCGGTTAGCTTGGTTTTCCTACTGGTAGAACCAGAGACAGAGGAAATGACAGGTATCAAGGTGGTGGTCTTCCCACAGTAGGAGAAATGAATGGAGTAGAGGCAACAATAGATACATGAAGGGCATAAGGGCAGCAACAGGGACATAGGATGAAGAGAAAGAGAAGGGTGAGTGTAAGAGAACAGTTCAAGCAGTGAAGCTTGAACAAAAATAAAAGGCTGGGAAACAACCACTGTTGATAAATGCAATCAGATCAGATAATGTCGCAGAAGGTCATAATGAATAAAATGAACATACCAGTTTTGAAACTGCACAATGGTCATTAAAGCTACTAATCCTTTGTCAACGGATTTGAAAGAATTACCTTGACAAAAAACTTAAGGTTTATATTAAGTAGATGGATGAAAAACACAGCAGTATAAAAATTCTTCAGCATTCTCTCTCATGAGGTACAAGTAACAAAATAGTACCATGTATAGAATGGCAATATAGGTAAGTAAATCATCCTTGTATATTTACCAGTCCTCATCTTCTGGTATCTTGCTTAAGGGAGGGTTCAGGCAGTATATATGATAAGCCATATTACATTCATCACACAGGAGTTGCATGTGAGCATCCTGTTTTCCACCACACAAATAACATGAACAAAAACGGCACTCCTTCTCTGGATCAGCCCTACAGTGCTTGCATTCAGGGCCACTTTTTCCTGTCAAAAACAAAACAAAAGTCAAATGCCATGTATCTTAGAAAAGTACAGCAAAAAATTATTTCTGCCCATGAACACTGCCCTCTTGAAAATGCTTTTCTCCTAGAATTAAATATTTGACTATCTAGGATAAAGGGATTTTTTTCTGCTGTATAAACAAGCAGTAAAGAAAATGACTAAGCAGCAGCATCTCTTATTTTCTCCCCTCCCGTTTCCAACATGCCACCTGCACACTCTCCCTACAGATGGAGCCTTTCACAATCTCTAGCTGGAGTCTTCTTAAATAGAGCCATGAAGAAATTCCGATTAGGTAACTAGTAACAGTCAAAGGAAGATGAAACCACAATCTGGAACAGTTCTCTTCCCCTGAAATTAAATTTACAGTTGGATAGAAGAATTAGGAGTCTGACACCACAGACAACCCCAAAACACCAGTTGTTTCATAGCAGCAGTCAAGTTCACACACAAAGAAACACTAACTTTCTGTTTCATCTCGCTTGGAAATTCAGACCCATGAAGCAAAACCATTGGCATTGACTCCTCAACCAGAGAAAAAAAAATTGTTTTTATACAAGCAAGAGATAAAACAAAAAGAAAATATTTAGTAGCCTAAACTAGATATGAAAGAGGAAAGGGAAGAAACACTGAATACTTGTAGCAGCATAAACATTTACATGAGAAATGTTTGAAACAAGTTTGAAACAAGAAGGTCCAGAGAAATAAGATCAGACTTCAGAAGAGAACTTAATAGCTCAAAGAATTCCAACATTAAAATTAAAAAAACCCCATGTATATGTTCTGTGCGAAAGTCTTCTAGAAACGCCACAGAAATGAATTCGAGCTTAAGCTAGTCTAAATACAATAATTAATAAAATAGTTCCAAATGTCTGGAAATAGTATTTCATCTGAAAGAAGTAGTTGGCTTTGAATCAGAAGACAAGGAAGACTATTTGAGAGTGTGGAGTTGGAAGTAGGAAGCCGGAGAATCTAGTAGCCTGAGATAAAAGAACATTTTTCTTAAAGTTTAGAATGGGCCAGAAAAAGTTATTTTGAGTACCACTCTGGAAGAAAAAAAAAATAAGCACAGCTTACAGAAGTTCAGAAACTGAAGGAGCTGGAATATCAACACTTGGAAGAAATGTTCTTGTAAGTCCGCAAGCAAACTACCTGAACCATTTGATAATGCCTATTCAAAAGGGCAATTGGCCTGGAAGGACAGTGTAATAAGGACAGATAAACTTATCCTTGTCATAACCTCTGCCAAAAGTACCCAAAAGGCATTAGTCGTACAAAAAATAACACTTTCATTCTCTGGGACAAAACCTTCCTGAGTATGTCCATGATGTCACAAGCAAGTTCATTAATAAGGAATTTGAAGAGCAATCCCACTACAAAAATGAAAACAAACTACTCCTGCAAATCCCCCTACAGCCCTTCAGAGACAGCATAAACATCATATCCTTCCACAACTGCTAAACAGAGAGAACACGAGACAACAAGAAAAGGGCACAAGCAAAAAATCATAATATTTAAGAAAGCACTGCCTATTCCCATGAAAGATTTAACCCTTAGGAAAACACAGATTATTCTTTTTCATACTGCTGCCTGATACATTTTTAGTGGAGACTAGAATTTTTCAAACCCCATACACAACTACTGAATTTCACTGAATTTCACTGAATTTCTAGAGTTGGAAGGGACCATAGAGATCATCTAGTCCAACTCCCCTGCTGAAGCAGGATTGCCTAGAGCTAGAGCATGTTACTCAGGACTACATCCAGGCGGGTTTTGAAAATCTCCAAAGAAGGGGACTCCACAACCTCCCTGGGCAGCCTGTTCCAGGGTTCCGTCACCCTCACCGTGAAGAAGTTTCTCCTCATATTTGAGTGGAACCTCTTATGTTCCAACTTGTGCCCGTTGCCCCTCGTCCTCTCGGTGGGAACCACTGAAAAGAGTCTGGCTCCCTCCTCCTTCAACCCTCCCTTGAGATACTTGTAGGCGTTGATAAGGTCTCCCCTCAGCCTTCTCTTCTCCAGACTAAAGAGTCCCAGCTCTCTCAGTCTCTCCTCATAAGGGAGATGCTCCAATCCCTGAATCATCTTTGTAGCCCTACGCTGGACTCTTTCTAGTAGTTCCCTGTCCCTCTTGAACTGGGGAGCCCAGAACTGGACACAGTACTCCAGTTGTGGCCTCACCAGTGCAGAGTAGAGGGGGAGAATGACTTCCCTTGACCTGCTGGCTACACTCTTCCCTATACAACCCAAGATACCATTGGCCTTCCTGGCCGCAAGAGCACACTGTTTACTCATTGCCATTTTACTGTCCACCAGGACCCCTAGATCTTTCTCTTCAGTAGTTGCCTCTAGCGGGTCCACCCCTAACCTGTATTGGTGCCTGACATTCTTCTTCCCCAGGTGCAGGACCCTACACTTTTCCCTGTTGAACCTCATGAGGTTCTTCTTTGCCCAGCCCTCCAGCCTGTCCAAGTCTCGCTGGATGGCAGCACAGCCCTCCGGGGTGTCAGCCACTCCTCCCAGTTTGGTATCATCAGCAAACTTGCTGAGGATACACTCTGTCCCCTCGTCCAGGTCACTGATGAATATATTAAACAGCACGGGTCCAAGTATTGACCCCTGGGGGACTCCACTGGTTACAGGCTTCCAACTTGAACCTGCTCCATTAATAATTACCCTTTGGGTCCTGTCACACAGCCAGTTCTCAATCCACCTCACTGTCCCCTCATCCAGCCCATACTGCCTCAGTTTCCCAATGAGGATGTTATGGGAGACAGTGTCAAAAGCCTTGCTGAAGTCAAGGTAGATGACATCTGCTGCCCTCCCCTCATCCAACCAACCGGTTATGGCATCATAGAAGGCTATCAGATTGGTCATACATGATTTACCCTTGGTAAACCCGTGTTGCCCACTTCCAATAACCCCCCACTCTTCAACTTGTTTGGAGATGACATCTAGTATGAGTCTCTCCATCACCCCTAGCACAAGAGAACAATATTCAAGGACCAGCTTACATACTCTCTCAGCTTTATTTTTCAGTTTTTCTTCACAATGAGTCACTACCTAAGTTGCTGCCTTCAGTGGCTATATAGCCTGTAAGTTAGTTTGCTTGGATAACATAAGCAATCAAAGTAAGTATTTCTTTCAGCAGCTGATTCTTCAACAGAAAGATGAGGTGGATCCCTGATGCATCCAGAGGAGTTCCAGATACATTTACACTTTCCTAAGCATACTGAGAAGTAAAGGAAAGGCTATGGGTTTGTAGAAATCCAGCCCCTTCCTGCTGAGGAAAAAATTGCCCTCCCAACTGAACAGACTTTACAGAAAATTTGAAAGAGCAGTATGTAATGTCTGTGAGAGAAACTTCAGACTGAAAGTCTTGTAAGAAAGGGGGACTGGAATGCCAAGTGCTGTGTGTATCTGCAGTCTTTCTGGAGGACCTTGAAGAATACTTCTATCTTGAAAGGTGGAAGCAACGGGACTTAGAGAGGAAAGGGGAAGGAGTTTTGAGTAACAAAGAAGAGTCAGGGGCTGCTGATGTATTAGGAACCAACAGGGAAACACCTGTGAAATGCCTCAAAGGAATTATGGCTTTTTCCTCTAAAAAGGTGACACAGTCGATAGCCCACCTGAAATGTCACTACACCAACGCATGCAGCACGTATAACAAACAGGAGGAATTAGAAGCGGCTCCACAGATGGAAAGCCATGATCTAATCACCATCACTGGAACCAGGTGGGATGAATCCCATGACTGGAGTGCTGGAACTGAAGGAGGGGTGGGCAATTTGCACACATTTGATGGACTGATTGCACAGAGCTGTCTTTGAAAAACAGTGATGAACAGGTTAAGAGCTTATGGGTAAAAATCCAAGTCAACAAAGGAAACGTCATGGATGGTGCTTACCACCCACCACCCCAGCAAGAGGACCCTGTTGATGAAGTGTTCTTACTTCGACTACAGGAAGTATGACGCTTGCAGGCTCTGATCCAGCTGGGGAACTTCAGTCACCCTGACATCTGCTGGAAAAGCAGCACAGCAAGCTGTAAGCAGTCCAGGAGGCCCTTGGAGAGCATTAAGGAGAATTTCTTAATCCAAGTGATACACAGCCCAATCAGAGGAGAAGCATTACTGGGCCAGTTGCCTACCAACAGAGAGGAACTAATTATAGAGGTCAAGATGTCTGGCAGCCTGGGCTGAAGTTACCATGCACTCATGAAATTCAGTCTTCAGGGATACGCACCAGGTAAAGAGTAAAGTCAAGATCTTGAACTTCAGGAGAGTGAACTTCCATTTGTTTAGGTAATTACAGCATGGGACCTCCTGGGAAACCGCCCTCAGGGCTAAAGTAGAAGAACAGAGCTAGCAGCTCTTTAAGGACATTTTTCCTACAACAGGAGAGATCTCAGTTCTCATGTGTAAGCGATCACGCAAGAAGGGTGGGACATCAGCATGGCTGAGTAAGGACCTCCTGGTCAAACTGAAGTGTAAGAAGGGAAATGCACAGACAGGAAGCAGGGACATGTATCCTGAAAAGAATATAGGGATGCTGCCTGGATGTGTAGGGATGGGAATAAGAAAGCTAAGGCACAGCTGGAGCTGGATTTGGCAAGGGATGCAAAGAATAGTAATGGCTTCTACAGGTACCTTGCTCAGAAAAGGAAACTTAAAGAAAATGTACCCGTCCCCCATCCACCTCACTGCCCCCATAAATGAGACGGAACTATTGAGAACCAATATGGGGAAGGCTGAAGAAGGCAGCAAATTTTTGGCCTCAGTTTTCACTCTCCTCACATCTCTTAAGTCCCTAAATTTCAAGGCAGTGACTAGGGGAGCAAAGCCCCTCCCACTGTAAAAGATCAGGTTTGTGACCACCTGAGGAACCTGAACATACATAAGTCTATGGTACCTGACAAGATGCATCCCAGAGACCTGAGGGAATTGTCTTATGTAGTTGCTAAGCCACTCTCCATCATATCTGAAAAGTCATGGCAGTCAGGGAAAGGCCCCACTGACTACAGGAAAAAGCATATTGAACCTTTCTTTAAAAAAGGCAAAAGGAAAACCCTGGGAATTATTGACCAGTCAGCTTCACCTCAGTGCTCAGTAAGACCATAGAACAGACTCCTGGAAAACACGTTGAAGTATATGGAAGACAGGGAGGTACTTAAAGACAGCCAACATGGCTTCACCAAGGGCCAATCATGCCTGAAGAATTGCCCTCTACAATGGACTGAATGCATCAGTGGACAAGGGAGGAACTACAGATGTCATCTGCCTGGGCTCCTATAAAGCCTTTGATGCAGTCCCCCACAATATTCTTCCTGCTAAATTGGAGAGATATGGGTTTGATGGATGAACTATTAGGTAGGTAGATAAGGACTTGGCTGGATGACCACATCCAACAAGCGGATGGTCCACATTCAATGGCTCAACGTCCAAGTGGAAACCAGTAACAAGCAGTGTCCCTCAAAAGTCCACAATGGGAACTATACTACTTAATATCTTCATCAATGATATAGATAGTCATTGATTGGTTATCAATGGTTGAAAAAATTTAGTTATGAGCCAGCAATGTGCCCTTGCAGCTCAGAAAGCCAATCATACCCTGGGCTGCCTAAAAAGAAGTGTGGCCAGCAAATCAAGGGAGGGGATTCAGTTAAACAATACCTGGAGTTTTCAACTTTCCTCAGTACACAAACAAATTACAAACTGTCATTTTCATGACATGACTTTAATTTTTCACATTTCTGCTTTAACCATACTGTAAGTCAAATGCCCTGCTTATATCTGCACTATTGGTCACATGAAGACAAGTCTGTTCACCCCTACCAACACTAACTAAAGTTGCATGTACCATTTCATGTTCTCTCTTCTTCGGTGGGAAGAGTTACCTGATATTTATAGCACAAATTTGTATTCTGATGGAAGTAATATAGGTTGATATACAGGTCTTACTTCCATTTTGCATATAAATATTTGCAATAGATTTGCAAATATGTAACTTCCAAGTTTTCTACTTTTCTGGTAGGATTAGTTCTACTTTTTTCCTGGGCTGCAGAATTCAGATTTTCATTAAATAATCTGAAAATAGCTACCTTATTTTTAACTGTAAATGCTAAATTTAATGTTTACATTTTTATGTAATTCATACGTGTAAAACCTAACTTACATATGGTCATGTATTGTTGTTTATAGTGTGAACACATTATGTTTGACTGTTTTCAAAGCAGGCATTCTATCTTCTGGAAAGCACATGTAGCTGTAAAAAACACAGCCAGGGTATGTTCTGATTGTGCTTACAACAATCCCATAGAATATTTAAGGCAAATTAATTCTTTGAATTTCATCCAACATTGTTCTAACAAAAGTCTGCAGCTTTTCATAGCATATAAGCCATGGTAGCTGTGTGCATTTATAGGTATATGCATATATGTTTTAAAATTTTAAATACAAAGTGTGAATAGGGATGTAAGTTCAGTCCAGCCGTACAGGGTATACTGCTTACGGCATACAGCTCAACTGATGTGCACTCTGCATAAGTGAACAAAGGCAAGACAGCTTACCAAAAAAATCAGAATCACATGAACAGAAGAAATGAAAAGGGCAGTGTGGTGAGAAAGTTGGCATCAGGAAAAAGAGCAGTTCAAAACAAGAAATAAGGCTAAATTGCCAGATTGATTAAGTTTTAAGGGTTACAATTTTAAAGATTATATGTCTGTGTCACATTTATTTATGAAGATTTGTAAATGATATCCTGAAATGAATAAAGTTGGGACCAGGAACAGAATGAAACAAAACAGATACCTCTACACAGAGTAGTTTAAGCAAAGAGGTTACAAACAGCGAAATAGCTGTTAAAACAGGAGGGAAAAAGCTGTAATTTAAAGAGCTTGACTTTGAAACAATAGAGGTGCCAATCAGTGTACAAAATACAGAATAGTGAGGCTGCACCTCAAACACTTTCAGCTTTGGGCCCCTCATGACAAGAAAGACATTGAGGTGCTGGAGTGTGTCCATAGAAGGGCAATGAAGCTGGTGAAGGGTCTAGAGCACAAGTCTTATGAGGAGCGGCTGAGGAAGCTGGGGTTGTTCAGCCTGGAGAAAAGCTTATAACTCTCTGCAACTACCTGAAAAGAGGCTGAAGAGAAAAGCTTATAACTCTCTGCAACTACCTGAAAAGAGGTTGAAAAGAGATGAAGGGTCCTTCTCTTCTCCCAAGTAACAAGTAATAGGACAAGAGGAAATTACCTCAAGTTGTGCCAGGGGAAGTTTAGATTGGATATTAGGAAAAACTTCTTCACCAAAAAAGAGTTGTCAAGCATTGGAACAGGCTGCCCAAGGAATTGGTTGAATCACCCTGGGTGTGATTTAAATATCCTTTTAAATACCCCTGGAGGTATTTAAAAGATGTGGTACGTAGGGACATGGTTTAATAGTAAGCCTGGCAGTGATAGGTTTACCATTAGCCTCGATCTTAAGGATCTTTTCCAGCCTAAATGATTCTATGATTAATCTATAGTCATGTCACATCAAATGTTGCCATTGTAGATAATTTTGCAGAGTCAGCAATAAACATTCACTTCCTTAACACACATAATTTTAAAAACTCATTCAGCGCAGTTCATTTAGAATGTTATCAGCTGTTCCCCTTTTTACTTATTACTGGTAGCAGTAAGATGTTACTAGTTTCCAACTGTAAATAATAGAGCCACCTTACTGTAAATATACTTTTAGAACAGAAATCTAAAAAGAATTCTATGTTATTACTTTCCTGAACACACAAAACAATTATTATTACTTCTGGATGCTGATCCTTCTACTTTTAAAAAGAAACATAACTCAATTTGTACTTCAAATAATAAAAAAAGCATACTTTTGAAATCTCCATCCCCAAATGTCAATGGATACGCTCCTGGCTTTTCAATCTTGTACATTTCCTCTATAAAAAGGATTTTACAATCATTTATTGTGTCTTCTGGGCCTCTGAAAAACAAGAATAAAAAGTACATTCAACTTAGTTCCTCAGATCTAGATTCTGTACTTCATGAATGCAAAGCAATGAGATAAAGCTACCTAGCACCTTTTTTCCATCACTGATAGGACACTTTATTTCAACTCACACACAAAATTCAGTCTAGTACTGTAACTTCTAAGAAAACCAAAACACATACTTAATGCTTGCATAACTAAAAGACTACTCCACTACCCTCAGACTACCTGGCAGCTGAGTATATCCTTATTGAGAGCCAACCATAACTTTCTAATTCTATTTCTAAAACACAAAAATGTTTTGAGTTTTTCTGGCTGAACACAGCAGACCAGACAAAATCATATCCTCTCAAATACAACATATACATTATAAAAGTATAGAGTCAGAAACGAATCAGAAACATGACATGTAAGACACAATAACAGATGCTACTTGGAACCCACAGAGTAAGAAAAGCAATAGAAAGCTTCAAAAGCTGTTCTATGACTTCCAAATGTTTTGGAAACCTAAAATCCATCCCTGTGAAGACACATAACAATACTGAATTATGTACTGTGAGTAGTCCTATTTATGTCAGGTTTCAGCGCAAAATCAGTTCACCATATCTCAGTGATGAGTAACAAATACTCCACAACTCCACAACACTAATACAGAAAGAATTCTAGAGAAGGATTAGGAAATAATAAACGTAAAGGCTTTCACCTCCTCTTATTATAATCTCTTTGTATTTCCTAAAATTCTAATTCAAATGTAAACATATCTAGGAAGAAAAGGCCATGAAGAACACAAACAGTTTTAAAACACTGCCTTTTCTTCCCCCCTCAGCATGATATTGTGCCTTCTTCAAGTGCCTGTTCTAAGACTTTCAATTTCCTACTTAATCTAGAAATAAGCAGGAATTTTCAGTATAAACGGTATTGGAAGTATTAATTACTGAACATAAGCCTCACTGATTTAATTGAATCAGATGTCTCATTACCGATTTCAGAATTGAGCAGTTTGACATGACAAAAAGGAGTTGACTAGCTAGAGAACTTTATTTCTTGCAGGGTAAGACCCAGCTATTAAAAAAGAAAAACAAAAATCTAAAGGAGAGTACGATTTGTTGTACTTCTTTCTTCTTCAAAAGTTACTTTAATTCTGCTGCACTGCTGCAGTCCCTGTTTTGGTTCTCGAAAAACACTTCAAAATCTGAAACTACACAAGCAACTAAATGAACAGAGATCACAAATTACCATAGCTTGAATTATTGAGATTATAAAATTAACATTTACCAAGACTGTGATGTTTGTAGTTAAAATGTCCAGTGAGCATCCTGCAACACAAGAAATAAAATAGGTATTTTTTTCTTTCCTATATAGACATCAGATGTGCTGGACATAATAGAGTAGTAGCAGCACACAGCCTAATTCCAAGTTAGGAAAGAGTGAAGATTATCCAGTTTTCTGAAGGCTTTATTATGAATGAAAAAACAAACTGCAGTATTGGTTACTGTTCAGTATTTGAAGGAGGTTGGGAAAGATTCTGCTAAGCATAGCTGAAGTGTACTGCAACCCTACAAGTGTCTCTTCAGAAGAAGGGATATAATGAAAATTAATAACTGTAAGGATAATGCTTAAATATTGCCACACTGGAGACCATATTCCAGGCAAAGACCACCAGGAAGTTAAAATGCTATTGTCTTTCTAATATTTAGAGTGTAGAAAGGCCCAAGAAGATGTCCGAATCAGGTGAACAAGTCTTCTAACCCCTATCTGTAGGATATCTGGAAGAAACAATCACAGGGGTGACTTGAAAATCCTTTTGAAGGAAGTCAGCCTGCTGGCATTTCCCTATAAAAAGATAGAGACTGCAAAACTAAATCAAACTATAAACAGATAGGGAAACAAGACATTAGGCCCCTATTAAATACAGATAACTGCAATAATGGAACACTGCCACAAACACCAGGTCTGGGATCTGTTCTTCCACACTCTACGTCTTTAGCTGCTCTCACCACTTCCCTTGTGCTGTCTCCAGTTCTTGGACTCTGCCACATGCTGACTTAACCACGGCAGAAAAAAACTAAGCCAGGAAAAAACCCACAGGCAACAAAACACATTCTTGGTGGCTCTGAGCACTACAGTGTTTAGGTCTCCATGGAAATGCAGTTGAGAGGACACAAACTTGAACACAGGAAGTTCCATCTAAACATGAGGAGGAACTTCTTTACTTTGAGGGTGGCAGAGCCCTGGAAGAGGCTGCCCAGAGAGGTGGTGGAGTCTCCGTCTCTGAAGACATTCAAAACCCGCCTGGACACATTCCTGTGCAACCTGCTCTTGGTGGACCTGCTCTGGGACAGGGGTTGGACTAGATGATCTCTTGATTGACTATAATTTTCTTCTAAGTGTACCAACAGCTGTTTACTTTGGCATCTGTATTTATTTTGACCCTTTTTCTTCCCTGAAGTTTTCAAAGGGAAAATATTCCCAATTGTTGGTCATATGCATAAACAGAAAATGCTATATAACAGAAAATTCTAAGATCTGGGTTATTTTAACAGAACATACAAACGCTACATCAATTAACTACATCCACCAACAGAGAACTGCTTGTTTTCCTGACAAGTAAAATAATGTCTTTAAGATAATCTTCATTTGCACACTAGGGGGCATTACTTAAAAGCAGTTCTGGCCATTGTTGGTAACATGTCTCAGATTTATTTAGGTTTCCTTAGAGTGCAGTGAATATAGGAAGTCTGTTTTTCTGTACCTCAATCTGGATGAGGCTGCATGGTCCAACCACCCACACTAGAATGCTGGACACCAGCTTCTGTTATAACAAAGTATGCCTCTGACAACCTAAGATTATGAAGATACTTCCAATCTGTGAATAGCTACAGCACGTAAATTCCTCCAGCTGTTACCAAAACTGCAGCTCTACTTAGGCCATAATTTCCAGGTTTGATTTAAAGTGAACTATTTAACTAGAAAACTAAAAAGTGACAGAAGAGCGCTCCGACTACCTCTTAAAAGGACTGTGGGTGCCAGTACACCTCTGCAGAAAAGGTGAGAGCAGAAGCCTCTCTTTTCTGTGGTAGCATGCAAAGACACTTTGAATTATCTACAACACATATCCACTAATTCACAGGCATAAAAGCACTGTACATTCAAATAGAGAGAGGACAAACTGCAAATATAATCTCTGGCAGGAAAACTGAATGAACAAATACAGGCTGAGCTTCCCAAAGCATCAAGGTCTCTTTCTTTATTTTCTATACCTTGGAGAGTGTTCTCTTAACTGTCCTACACTTTCTATTAGTCCAAGATTTTTTAAAGGTTTTTAAAAAAAAAAAAAAACACCAAACAAACAAACAACAAAACAAATTTTAATACACTCATTAATACTATAAAGCTAGTTATGCAAGAACCTTCCTTAGTTATAACACTGCTTGCCTGTCTATCCAGCTAGATTCCTCTAGGACTTATTTCTAACATAACTCAAAAGCAGTGAATCTATTTAAAAATCAAAATATAGAATTATGTCTTTTTTTACCTAAGTAACATGAAGTTTTATATTCATATAGAAATACTTGTATTGGTGTGTATATCAGTATGACTAAAAAGAAAAAGATGAAAAATAAACAAGCACACCTTAAACAGATCTGTATGGAAAAGCCAAAATAGTCATAGCAGTTGAATAATTTGCCGAATATTAGTAAGCATACCGCTCCAATGTGCATCCACAGAAAATCTGAAGCTTAACCTAAATTAAAATCTTACCAAGAATCAATAGTGACAGCCTCAAGTTAGCAGCTTTGACAAGACTCTACCCATGCCATGGGATATAAAGATATTCTCAAACTCCAGTGCACTTCCGACAAATATCAACATATTTGCAGAGCATATTTTTCCCCATTTTTTGCATCTTGCAAATCTTCAATGTGTATGCAGTCTAAATATGCTATCCCTACTATGACCAAAACTGCACCTAGGAAAAACTTGCAACATTTCCTCCCCTCTCCCTACACTTCCTTATTGTTTAGAGCTGTTTTACTTTAATTTACCCTCTTTTCAACTGCATTTTCTCCAGAAATTTAGGAAGTAGTTGTTTTAAAAAAAAAAAAAAAAGCCCTTTTCTTTACATTCTGTGCATACAGCCTTTAGACAAGATGGAAGGTAACAGAACACCATAAAACTGTAGTCACACATCTAGAGACACTTGTGTTGCTGCTATCCGTATCTTTCAGAAACAAGCCAAACCTGAGCTCAGTAGAATATTCATTAGGAGTAAATTCCACTGCTGACATTTCAACTATTAAAATAACTTTTAACTACACTGATTATCACATTGTTTCCTTGAAAGACACCACTAAAAGATATGTAAATTGGTTCACTGGTGCTACCACCACAGCAAAAAGTTTTTGCAAAGTATGCAGAAGCATGGATTTTTATCAATCTTATTACAAAAAAAATCACATGTATATTATCTCAACCTCAAAGTGCTGAAGCACAACCTTTTTTTTTTCATATAGCTGGTTAAATAAAACAACTCCTGTAATTAATGCTAGAAAACACAGAAATCTCAAAATAAAAAAAATTAATTCAGTTACATGGAGGTAACAATTGTTAAAAACATACTTTTCTCTCATAGCACCGCAATCCTACTGACGTAAGCAGTATTATTCCTGTATCTAGATGGAGCTTATAAAATAGACAGAATTCATCATTTCTGTACCACATACTAGGTCATGGTAGACATTCTTTCTCTTTTGGATGCCTCCTGTATTTTTCCTTTTGGGATACGGGCATTCAGAAAGTAACTTTCAGACTAAGTTTTTCCTAAAAGATAGCCAATATTTGAACCAGAGTAAACATTTTGTTTTCCACTATGAGTTACAGCAGGAGCAAGCAAATACTATAAAATAACTTTACAAAGCTGGTATGTTCCAATAAATGCCACAGCTACATATATGGAACTACAGAGGAAGATCAACTACCATTGTGACAAATGATGGCTAGTAATAAATGGTTAAGCCTTACCAAAGCTAACAATCTCTGCTCAGCTAGTTAGTTGCTCTTAAAAGACTAATTCCTCTGCCACATTAGACATACAATAGGTTGAGTAATGATAAGTCAACACATCATTTGTCTAAAAAAATCATGGTTTTCTAACAAAATTGTGGTTAAATTACTGTCAAATATACACAGGAAATATCACCTTTCTTCATTTCTTCACCTTATCACACAATACGCGAGATTAAGAAAAAAAATCTTGAGTTATACATTACCCATGGTAAGCAGGACTACATTTCTATTTCATGTAAGTACACTAAATCCTTTAAAGAAATTAAATCCCAAAACAGAGCCAGACCCTTCAATACAACAGAATTCCTAACATAAGCTTTCCTGATAGGTTAGCCATAAACAGATAGAAATCTTCAGTTGAACCTTCTTACAGCTGAACTTTTATTCCCTCCCCTCGCCCCGTCTTTTTTTTTTTTTTTTTTTAACCCTTCAGGTTGCCAAACAATCTAGACATACATAATCACAGCTGAGTAGAATTATGACAACTGGGCATTATCCTGGATATTTCAAAGGTCAACTTTCAAGAAAATAAAAGCTGCTAGATGACAATTAGCGCACTGTGAAAACTTTATCAGCTCTTGTGGTCTGAGAGAATCAGCTACAATTGCCAGATCCCTCCCTGGAATTTTCTGGTTCTATCACTTTATCATACTGAAATTCAAAGAAAAATATTTCAACACACACTAAGAGTCAAAATACAATGCTGAATAAAAGCAGGGGAACATTCACCAATGAAAAAACACACACATTATATTCACACAAAGAATCATAAAGAAAAGTGTCTAACAACAATTTATCTTTAGGCATCCTAAGAGCAAAACCTTACTCACACTAAGTCACATTTACCACAGGCAACTAATTCATTTGTCAGCTTCTGTGGTTACTGTCAAAGGGTGTTGTCCAGGTCACCAGAGAAACAGCCACAATCAGAATAAAACCTAACTGAACATGATGTTGGCTATGTTCTCCAAATGTACGGATTCAGTTAACAAACAATATAAAAATCAAAACAGGACCAAATTTACTATCACTTTCAGTATTTATCTTCTCATATGCCCTACTTTGTTTACATCCCATTTATGATCAATCAGCCTCTATTCTGCTTTTTCAAAGCTTTCAGCAGCAACTCTATTTTCTCCCACATCATACAACAGTTGGATAACTTTTTAAGAAATATGCAAACAATCTTTTCAATATTACCATTCAAAATGCTTGTTAGAATTTTTACAATCATGCCCTTAGAAGCAGCTGAGCTGTTAGAATTCACGTCTAGTGTATGTATGAAAAGCATTACATTGCATCTTTACACTTGGTGCTTTCACTTTTAACAGCTGCACGAACTTGTATCCTGACTTACTCAATACACACTTTT
This sequence comes from Calidris pugnax, assembly GCF_001431845.1. Lineage (NCBI taxonomy): Eukaryota > Metazoa > Chordata > Aves > Charadriiformes > Scolopacidae > Calidris > Calidris pugnax. Next base: position 2,661,785 of record NW_015090986.1, on the reverse strand, counting down.
AAAGTGAGGACTGTTTTTCAAACACATTTCTTTGCTTTTGAAACAAGAGCTCCTGAAATAAGGTGACAAACAACTCTTTATCAACTTTTATTACAAAAATATCAAATTATAAATATGTTAAAATCATTAGGCTAGAGAATAAAGTATGTGATATTGTAACAAATAATCTCATCTACTCTCAAAAAACAGAACTATGTTGTGATGTTCACTTCAATATATTGACTCTAAGCCACTATCAGCCAAAAGCATGTTTTGAAACTAAAGCAGATGCATGTAACAGCGTGCATATTTGAAAAGATAGCCACTATCAGCCAAAAGCATGTTTTGAAATTAAAGCAGATACATGTAACAGCGTGCATATTTGAAAAAAAAAAAAAAATTAAGTAGAAAATACCTCAATCTGATTTAAAATATTGCAATATGAAAATTATTACTGGTCACTTTCATTAAACATGAACTATAACTTAGGCTGAACTGTAGTTGCAACAAACTGCACACACACATTATCTAGACAGAATGAAACAAAGGCTAAAACATACCCGATAAAACAATTAGATCCTCAGCAAACATAACTAGAGATTTGATTTTAAACAGGCTTGTCTTAAAGGTAACTTACAAAATCTTCCCACACGAAGACAGCACATTATATTGATAATTTGACCAAATTCTGCTAGGTTGCACTGAATGATATAGGGATTCTTTTATTTCGTATTGCATGTAAGCAGAAAAAAAGACAGTATTTTCAAGATTTTCTCAGAACATTCCATACCCATTTGGTTTATCATGAAAATACAAATCCACAGGTACAAAATGGGACAGTATTAGCTGTGCTTGTAATTCAACTTTATGTGGTTTTATTACACAAGGCACTATAATGATAAAGACACAAGACAACTTTTCAAATATGCAAAGATTTTATTACTATATATAGCACTTAAAAAAAAAAACCAACCAAAACTAAAAAAGACCTATTTCCCAGGGTATGTTGAAGACCTTACCATCAAAACCATCATAAGCTAATATGAATTGTTAAGGCCTGTTAAAAACAAAACCAACCAACCAAAACACACACACTTTCAACTCCCAAGCCTACAAATCTACATTGTGCAAACACACCCAAGCCAGCCAGGGCATTATTTTTTTTATTTTTTATTTTTTTAAAATCTCAGTAGTAGGCATAACGCTTGATATGTTTATAAAACAGTACATTATAGTTCATGGTACCAGACTCTGGAAGCAGAGATTTGGACACAGGGTCTATCCTTCCATCCTTAGCATGGCATCTGTAAAGGAGATGAACATTAGAAAAGCAAGCATAAACTTAGTACCCGAGATAAGAGGAAAGCCACGGAGAGAATAGCAAGTCACATTGTCAGATCCTGGTAATCTATTTACTGTAGTAGGTCAGCTGCAAGACTTTACCCTACAGCACGAAATCCACCAAGGAGACGGAGTAAAAAGCAGCCAAGGAAGATGGCTCCCACCCACCCAGCAGCGACAGCACCTGAGATCTGGCAGTGGCATTGCCATCTGCGGACCTGTCCATGGTCCTGCAGGAGAGCCAATGGTTCCAACTGGGGAGCAGGCACCATCTCCAACCACTACACCTACTCCCTTCTTGAACTCCATCATTAAGTTTGTGGCTGCCACTATCACAATGCTAAATGGGCATCCACAGTTTGCAAATCCAGGTTCAAACCTGCAAATGTCAACCCACTTGACCAAATGCCCATGAAGAACCAGGTAAGAAGAGGTAGTTGAAGACCCACAAAGATGGAACCCCAAAGGCTTCACATATGAAAAAGAAAGCTACAGGAGCTGTGCTTGATTCCACAAAGCATGGTCTAAGATCATTCCACTTCTCCATGTGTTTGCAGATTAATTGCAAGATGCAGAACAATGCAAAGAGTCTGCTCAAGACATCATTCCAGGGGCCTGGACGCGTCAATAGATCTTTTATGCTAGGAAGAGGCAGGGCTACAAACAAGTGATTCTTACTAGAAGAGAATAAAAGTGTCTTCCCGGATTTTACACTATATTACAATTCTAAGCATAGATGCAGCACACATACTTATCATGACACAGTTATAGAAGACCAATCTGTGTACCCAGCTGAATTAAGTGAGAAGCTCAATTAAAAAAAAAAAAAAAAAAAAAAAAAAAACAACAGGAGAAGAGGCCCCCTTCATAACAAAAACTCCCAGGGATACTCTCAGGATGGAAAGGCCTTCCGGAAAACAAAGAACAGCAAAGAAAGAGTCTTGAAAACACTGAAACACAGCTAAGTACTCTGTACAATAATAAAAATAATATTAAGTGAATCAATAAATAAAAAACTTTTAAGGTGCTTTAAAACCAACCAAAACAAACAACCAAAAACCCAACAAACAAAAAAAAAATCCAAGAAAGGGAAAGATCTGAAGGTATCCACCATAAAATAGTAAATGCAAAAATGCAAAGACACAAAGACATTTCCCGTAGAATGCTTCATATCGAACCAAAGGCAAATGAGAATTGCCTGCAAACAAGGCCAAAACCTCATTTCTAGCCCAGAAAGTTAATAATGAATGGATCATCACAGTTTGATAGTACTACTTTAATGAAAGAGCTTGGCATCCAGAGATGCTCCTGTTCAGAATGGGATTAATCTCATCACCATGAATGCCTGAATATAAGAAAGTACACGGTGACCTACAGAGAGAAAAAGTGTTAATTAACTCAGCATTTAGATGGCAGTTGCTCATTTTGGAATGTCTTCATTCCTTGTATTGACCAATTCTCTTCAGACAAATTACATCTGCCATGGTTTAACCCCAGCTGACAGCCAGAACCACACAGCCACTTGTTCACTCCCAATTCAGATGGGGCGAGAATCAGAACAGTAAAAATAAGGAAAAACTCATGGGTTGGAACGGACAGTTTTATAGGAAAAGCAAAAACCACGCACACAAGCAAAGCAAAACATAGAATTCATTCACTGCTTCCCATCAGCAGCCAGGTGTTCAGCCATCTCCAGGAATCAGGACCCCATTACATGTAACGGTTACTTGGGAAGATAAACGCCTTAACTCCAAACATCCTCCCCTTCTTTCTTCTTTCCCCAGCTTTATATACAAAGCGTGACATCATATGGTATGAAAAGCCCTTTGGCCAGCTGTGATCAGCTGTCCTAGTTGTATCCCTTCCCAACTTCTTGTGCCTTCCCAGCCTGCTTGCTGGTGGGGCAGTATAAGGAGCAGAAGAGGCCTTTACTGTCTTAGCAACAACCAAAACCATGAGTACACTATCATCAGTGTTTCTTATCCTAAAACATAGCACTACAACAACTGCTAGCAAAAAAGTGAACTCCACCCCTGCTGAAAGCATGGCACATCAAATATCTGTGCCATGATGTCCTCATGATATTAAATGCTCCACTTAAGTTCCCAATGGATATTGCATAATGGCAATACAGCTTTTCTAGGCCTTATGTGTATGTTTGGAATCTGTGATGGTTCCAATTTATTAATTTTTGTGTAGATATATATATATATATATATATCTCTAAAAATGTTCATAGACTTTTAGGTAAAACTGTTGGACAGATTCCTCAACAAATAAGGAACTGTGCATGGGGTAGGCGAGCAAAGGGCCAGGGGTTATCAGAAGATAAGGAACATAGCAATCAACAAAAAAAAAAAAAGCATAGAAGCAAAATCACTTGAAGCGTAGGCCTGTAAAGAAAGAACTGCCCTTTCTGGGTAATCAGCATAATTTGATGCCTCCCTGAAACACCTATCAATGCATACAGCATGGGGAAGGAACACGAGGAATTTCAGAAGTTTGTGTAATTACTGCAGGTCCATGACCTCACTGGGATCATGGAGACATGGAGGGATAACTTACATGACTGGAGTGCTGTGACAAATGCGTATGGGCTCTTCAGGAAGGACAGGATAGATAGACAGGCAAGGAGGGGGAGTTGCCCCTTATGTGAGGACAGGTCAGAAGCCGGTTGAGAGCTTACAGATCAAGACTAGCAGACAGAACAACACAGGTTCTGTAGCAGTTGCCACGGGTCTGCAGCAGATGCCCACTACAGACCTCCTAATCAGGGATAAGTATATGAGGTATATGAGACCTTCTTCAGACAACTGGAAGAACTTTCATGTTTACAGACATGGTTCCCTCGTTCTCCCAGGGAACTTGAAGCACCCTAATATCTGCTCAAAGGACAACAGAGAACACCGCAAACAACCCAGGAAATTTCTGGAGTGCAGTGATAACAACTTCTTGACACAGGTGATCAAGGAGAGGTGCACTGCTTAGACCTGATACTTACAAACTAGGAAGAATTGGTCATTGGACAATAAAGTCAGGACAGCTTGGCTGCAAGATGGAGTTCAGAATCTTTAGAGAAGGGAGCAAGGTAAAAAGCAAGACAAGGCCAGGCTTCAGGAGAGGAGACACTAATCTCTTCAAAGATCTGCTTGGAAAAATCCCACAGCACACAACCCTGGAGAGAAAAGGGTCCAGTAGAGCCAGCTGATATTCAAGGATCAAGTCCTGCAAGCTCAAGAATGATCTATCACCATACGCAGGAAATCAAAGGCAGCAGGAGGCCTGCATGGATGAGCAAGGAGCTACCAAACTAAACTCAGACATTAAAAAGAAGTATGTAAGAGGTGGAAGCAGAGTCAGCAGACCCAGGGGAGTATGGATTTCCTGTCCAATTGTGCGGGCATAGGGCTGGGAAAGCCAAGGCTCACTTGTATTTGAATCTGGCAAGAGATGTGAAGGGAAACAAGGAAAGATTCTACAACTACTAGAACAGAAAAGGAAAACTAGAGAAAATGTGCGTCCACCGCTAAATACAGTGGGCCCCCTGATGACAATAAACATAGAAAAGGTCAAGGTATAATCAGCACTTTCTTTACCTCAGTGTTTGCTAGTAAGACCTGTGTTTAGGAATCCCAGGTCCAAGACAACAATCTCAAAGAAGCTCTTAGCCTCGGAGGAGGGAGAGTAGGTTATGGAACAGTTAAACTGGACATATATGTCTATGGCGCCTAACAGGTTGTACCCATGAGTGCTAAAGGAGCTGCCTGACCTCTGGTCAAGGCATTTTTGGTCATCTTTGAAAGGTCCTGACAACGGAGACACCTTCCTGAGAACTGAAAGAGAGAAAGCGTCACTAATCTTCAAGTAAACAAATCTGCTGACAGAGGGGTCAGCCTCAACTAAATTTCTGGGAAGGTGCTGAAGCAAATAATCCCAGAAATTATTTCTAGATACAAGGACAAGAAGGTGACTGTGAACTGAGAGCATGGACTTCCAAAGAGGAAATCACGCTTAACTACCCTGAGAGTCTTCTACAATCAGGGGACTTGCTTGGAAGCTGAGAGGAGAGCAGGAGATGTTCATGTCCACTTTAGCAAGGCTTTTGATGCTGTCTCTCACAATATCCTCACACATAAGCTGACCTGATCCTGACATGTAAGTATGGGTTAGTTAAGTGTAAAGAGGACTGAAAACTAGCTGAATCCACAGGATTGTGGCACAAAGTTGGAGGCAAGTTATTAGCACCCAGGGGTTGACCCTGGGGCCAGTACTGTTTATCATCCTCATTATTGACCAGAATGATGGAAACAGAGTGGACTCTCTTCAAGTTCACAGATGATACAGAACCTGGAATAGCTGCGAATGTAACAGATGATATGCCACACTTCAGAATGACCTGCAGAGCTGGACAGAGAGAAACTTCATTATGTTCAACAAAGAGAAATGCAAAGGCATGCACATAGGGAATACTCCACGCACCAGTACATGCCGAGCGCTGACTGGCTGGAGAGCAGCTTGGTAGAAAAAGGACTTGAACTCGAGAACAACAAGCTGACCATAAACCAGCAATGTGCCCTTGTAACCAAAGAAGCTGAACAGCCTCCTGGATTACATTAAGAACACTGCCAGCATGTGAAGGGAAGATGAACATTCCCCACTGCTCAGCACTGGTGAGTCCAAGTCTGGGATCCCCAGGATAAGACAGACATGGACTTACAGGAGTGATTCTAGAAAAGGTCCACAAAAATGATTAAGGGACTAGAGTATCTTTGTATGGCAGTGTTTAGCCTGGAGAAAAGGCTTGTGTGTATAGGGCTCTTACTTGTATGTATTAACAGGGAGCCAGACCCGTGTCACCAGTGCCTTCTGCCAGGACAAAAGGCAAAAGGCACAAACAGAAACACTTGAAATTCCCTCTGACCACACTAAATACATTTTCACAGTGATCATCCAGAGAGGTTGTTGAGTCTCCACCCATAAAGACATTTAAAACCCAACTAGACATGCCCCAGGCAGTCCAACTAACCCTGCAACCTCAAGAGCTCCTTCTATCCTTAATCTCTTAAATGTATACATATACTTCAACACCACTATTTATTTATTTTCATAATGCTTTTCTTAATACTGTGCTCACCACTGTTTTTTTTCCATGCACATTGTTTGCCTTTTTGCACTTGTTTGTTTTATTCCTGTTTTTCCTCTACTGTTTGGAATTACTTTCCTCAGTGGGAACAAACTAAACTTCTACACACTTCTAAAAATCACCCCCTAGAAAGCAAGTCAAAAGACTCCTTAGTTCCAAGTCTGCATGTTTATTAGAGAATGGATACTGTTACAAATACTGAAGATACAGTTTGTGTTCTGGGAAAACAAAGATTTCAAGATGCAACTCAACCCATTCTTCACCTTCAAAAGACAATTTTGTCTTATGGTAATTCTGAAATGGTTATGAAACCCAAAACATTCCAACTTTTAACACTGGTACTTACGCCTTTTTTTTTTTTGGTTAAAGCAATTAATGCTTTAACATAAAACAATTAAGTAATTGAAAAGGTAAGCTATGGAACTGATTTCCTCCCCTCTGGTCTGCCTGCCACTTACCACTGTGCTTCCCAAACAACCTCAGCAGCCCTCTGCTGAATTCACTCTAATTTATGTGTCTCTCTTTTGTGCATTGATGTAGGGCGTGCGTGTGTTTGAGGGTGGGTGGAATCTAGTATTCTTAATGCAGTCTAATTACTGCTTTGTAAAGGGGAATAAATCACTTCCTCCAGTCTTCTGATTATACTCCTTATCATACAGTCTGAATACTGTTAAACCTTCATTACATACTGCTGGCTCATGTTCAGCTTGTGGTCTACCAAGACACAAAGGTCTTTCTCATCAGCTACTTCCCAGCCAGCTAAAGTTGCTGCAAGGGGCTCTGCCTTCCCGGGTGCAAGAAAGTGCTTATCCTTGTTGAATTTCATGAGGTTCTTGGCAGCCCATTCCTCCTGCCTGTTTAGGTCCCTCTGACTGGCACTACTACCCTTGAGTTTCCATCAGTTTGGTGTCTCAACTTGGTAAGAGTGCACTGCGTTGCCACTGCCACACTCTGGCTTAAGATATTGAACAGTACAGGGCCCAGGATACACCACTGCAGTTCCCTGCTTGTTATCACTGCCCAGGTAGCATACAACTCATTAAGCACTGTCTTCTGAGCTTGATCATTAAATCTTACGTTTTTTTAAACCCGTCTACTTGCCCATCCACCCACATCACAACATCCTAATTGGGATAGGATATTATGAGATACAACAAGTTGAAGTAAATCTGTTGCTCTCCTCTTGGCCACAGAGCTAATAATTTTATCATAGAAGGCAGTCAGGCTTGTACGGCATGATTTGCTCTTGAAAAAAATCCACCCTGGCTATTCCAAATCATCTTTAAATGACCAAAGCTTCCAAGAGGACTGTCCTATGGTTTTCCTCACACTGAAATAAGGCCAACAGCCTACTTTGAAGACGTAGGCAACATTTGCCCTTGTCAGTGACCTCCCTGACGTCCATAACTTTTCAAATACAGTACAGAGGAGCATCACTACAACATCAGAGAGTTCCTTTGGCATGCAACTCCTCTGATCCCATAGACTTGCATTGGTCAAGCTCTTGCAAGCACTCCTTGACTCATGCCTCATTCACTGCTGATGACTCTCCTTGAATGGTTTCACTAGGCACAGCTACGAGAGAGCTTATCAGTGAAGACTATGGCAGTAAAGACAACGTCTGCTGATACTGAATCATCTGTTTTTTTCATCAATAGATCTTTATTTTCCTTGTTAAGCCTTCTACTACCAAAGCAGTGGGTAAAAGCTCTCTGTGTTGCCGCTGATGTCTCTTACGAGTGTCAACTCTAGATGAGCTTTGGCTCTCCAAACTCCTATATACTGATTTTTTGCAATGGAGCAAAGTCAGGAGTCTCCTGTTCAGCCTTGCCAGTCTCCCGATGCTTCTTTCAGTTTCCTGAGTGTCAAGATGAACTGTCTTGACAGGTGCTTAAGGACAACATCCTCCAAACGCAAAGTCTGCTGAGTTTCTTTACCCTTCATAGTTGCCTCCTATGGGATCCCATTAAGCAGTTCCTTGAATGAAACTGAAGTCTGCTCTACTGAATTGCAGAATCTGCTCTGCTACTCTCCTTCCTTAGTTACAAGGCTTTGGTATCTACTGTTTCAGTTAGTATAGCCAAGGCTACCACTGAACATCTGATCCCCAAGCTGTTGTTGATAATAGTAATGAATAAACAGCATATCCAGTTGTGTATCACCCTGTTGACCTATCCAGTACCTGTATCAAGAAGTCATTCCCAGAATCCTTCAGAAAGCTTCTTGACTGCTGGCATTCCAGTGTTATCCTACCAGCAAATGTCAGGGAATTTCAGCCTTCCATGAAAATCAGTGCCTGTGATTCAGACTTTTAAAGAAGGCTTTGTCCTCTTCCTCACATTGATTGGGTGACCTACCACCACTTTCTGGCCTCTCTCATCTTCATCCACCAGCTCGCATGCAAACCACTATCACCCCACTGAAGAACTCTCTATATCCAAACTTCTTCGTGTCTTGGTAGCCCCACCCTTTTTATCTTTGCCTTTCTTGAGAAGTTTGTTGCCATCCATCTCTCACACCTGATATGTGAGCTGTCCCATTGTGTCTCCACAATACCAACAGTGTCATAGTTCTGTAACTTATGCAGACCTAACTCCTCCTTGCTTGTTTCCCAGGCTGTATATATTTGCATACATGCACTTGAGATGAGTACCCTTCTTTCACCAATCCCAAGATCCCTCTTGTTCCCACCATCTCATACGCTTTGCTTCCCATGCACATGCCAATACGTCCCTTAACCAGGGATCATAACGTCCCTTCATCAACTCAAAGCTCTACTCACCAGGCCGGCCAGCCTGTTGGCATAGATGCTGTTGTCTTACTTGAGGATCAAGGACTTCTAGGGACTGATGGGAAGCAAACTGATATTAAAAGCCAAATGCCTGTTGACACAAGCTGTGCAATTAACCAGGTTTTGCTCCACAGGATTTGCCTGCTTCTTTCTTCTGGGAGGATTTGTCCTCCAAGGTCTTACCCTTTCACCAGCAGGACTGAGACACTCTTAAAGAACACTCACTTAGCTTGAGAGATAACATTATCTCTAGTAACACAGATTGGGTTTGCAATTCAAATTTTAAAATTTCAAGACAAAAGAACAGTATATTCACAGCCCAAAAGACTCAACATGTTACAAGCACCAAGCTACTTTACCTCCATTTTGGGAAAGCAAACCGAAACACTCAATCAAATATCAGAACAGGCAATGTGCAGGGAAATGGCATAAAGAACAAATATATTACTTTTATGCTCTCTCTGTAGGAATCTGTAAGAGGGAAGTATGAAGAGATAAAAAGTAAGAGAAATAATTACAGGTAAGCAATCTTAAAACTGCAATCCTTCCACTCCTGTCTGCACAATGGAATCTTCTGAAGATTTGTGCTCTTTAAACCAAGAAAACAAAGTATGTAGGAAAACAAAGCACATGGAGGAAATAGCTACGATCTTTGTAGAACCTGACCATAATTATTCAGAGAGTGTTTGTAACATGGAAATTTTTGTCATAGATAAAGAAAGGAAATGAGAAAGAGAAAACAGGAAAAGGATATCTGTAATAACAAGTCAGCTAAATACTCTTCAAATGTACTCTTTCAGTTCTTTTTAAACTTCCAGGTTTTGATTTCATAGGTGTTGAACCAAGGTACTATATCTTATTTATGACCTTGTTGGAGAGGTCACAACACAGCAAATTATTAAACTATTCACTCTGTTGATGCTCTCTTCCTGAGCTATTCTCAGTCAGATATTGTTGTTCTGTCTCTCACATTTGACCAAAACAACACAGCCTGACACCAACCTTTTTCCAATCCAAGTGGATCAACCTTTCTCCAGTTTCAGTAACTGACAGTGTGCTCCAATACCTTCTGGGCAGTTTGTCCTGCACCCCAGACTCCTTTTTTAGCATACGAGGAGGCACCATATGCTAATCAAAAGTCTCTTCAATAATATTATGTCCTCATGTTCATTCTATCTTAATTCTTGAGTTTTTCCTCAAGAATTAAACTACAACTGAAGCAAGAACAAAAATCTTATCTGGAATGTAAAAACAAACAGTTTGATTTCCAGTGAACTTCACTACTTATGTTCAAACAAATCATTATTTCCACACACCCCCTCCTCAAACATGAGTTCTTTTGTCCAACAGGATAGTTAAGTGGGACCCAAAACACTCTTCCTATGGTTAGTCAATCTTGCAGTTCTTAACAGGAATATTACCTAAGGCTGTGTATCTCAAAAAGTGCCATCTCTAGCTGTAGAGATTAGGGAAAAGCAGTTCACAAAAGTGCTTAAGAAGTTCTAGGCATCACCTCTACAGAATCGTCATGAAAAATCCCAGAAGTCTTCTTGGACAATCAGAATCTATCTTGATTTGAAACAGTTGCGTTGATTCAAAAGGAGGTCTCTTCTTCAAAGGAGGTGACCAGCTCCACTGAAGTCATAAGGAGAAGAGGAAAGAGGGAGACACAAATTCACCCTTTCAGAAGTTTTGTTGCCTAGAAAAAATATGCCATTTTTATGTCTGTGCAAGAAAGCTGCAGGCAAGTTCTTCAGCAACTAGAATTCTTATTATTAGGATACCTGTTGTTACAACATGAGGCTATTTTTTAAAATAGCTTTCAGTAAATCTTGTTAATATTCCACATATCAGCGAAACAATGTCTCCCCAAATCAACCAACAATAGTCCAAGTTGCTATTTAAAAAAAGTTAAACCGGGAAGTTATTTTGTGTAGAAAGTTACACCACAACGGTATATAAGCATCAGTAAGGGATAAGCCACACAGACAGAAATTCCAGGCCTAAAGAAGAAATACATTATGAGAGCTACACTACTGGGCACCTACGAAGTATGACAACAGCAACTGAGACATGTTGAATATCACAATGTATACTGAGAGGGATAGGAAGTATGGTAATTTTTGAAATGTCAAAACAATGTACAACTGCCAATAGTATTTTTTCCGACCAGCTAGATGGAAATGCACAGAAGCACAAGAACTCTTGAAATCAACCAGAAGAATGCGCAAGACTTGCTTCACTGTTAGTCTGCTATTCTGTGATATGCTTAAATTCTGTATCTTTGTAAAGCTTTAAAAACAAATATAATGTATTACTTCAAAAATCAGAAGTTAAACATAAATAGAAAAACTTGTTCAAAAGTAGTAAAAGGAGCAGCTAAAATTAAAATCTGTATAGGCACAGATACATAAAGACCATGGTCTTTACATAAAGACCATATGAAAACACCATATTGCCTTCTGTGAGACCAAGAACATGCCAGACAAATAAAAAGAATCTAGAAGATAAACAGGAACGTAACCTAAAAAAAAAAAAGAAAAAAAGCAGAAATTGTTTTCAAAAGAGGAAGAGAAGCCCCAGATCTGGCAGGTTACACAGAAAAAACATAATGAGCCTATTTTAAAATTAGAGACTTTGGTCTGAAAACAAAACAATCCTTCCTTTTGGGGAACAAGAAGCTTCACACAAAAGCCTGCAGAACTAAAAGATAATAAATATGAAACTGAAAATTTAGGACATTTTCTGTCACTTTCATTACTGCCGTTTAGTTAAAAGACCTCAAATTCATTAAATATTTACATAGTCAAAGAGGTACGAAATCTGAAAAGTGAAGAGATTTTTCTGATATTCTCGTACAAAGGCTTAACAAAATACAACTCCTGTATTGGCAGAGTCCGTGCTAAACTCAAAATTTCAAAGGCTGACTGAAGAAGAGTAAGAGCTGATTCTGTCTGTTTATCTTGAAGTCTAGCAAGGAGAGAACACAAACAAAGCATCATTTGAACTACTTTGGATTGTTCCAGTGTGGTGACTTCTATCATGTCAGCCAGCTCTGACATTAAACTAAATTGTGAACAGTTTGCTTCACAACTACTCACCAGTAACAGGCATTCAACACACGCCTTTTAAAGTGCAAAGATGAGTCCTATTACTCTGGATTACAAATAACTGCTTTCACCGTGAAACAGAAGATACTCCCAAAAAAGAAAAATAGAGGATTTTCAAGAGGTACACCCTGCAAATTTAGTTAAAATCAGTTCAGAGCTATCACACACAAAAAGACCATTATGAACTGTAAGCATGCACACACAGTCACGAAAGGCCTACAGTCCTAAGTTCATGGATATTCATGACTGAAGCACTACTGTTTCCCTAGTGTTTTTATCTGAGACACAGTCCAGTTTGGACAGGTTTTAGACATCCTGCAATTACAAATTTCAGTAGCAATGCAAATACAGTACAAATGACAGTTATTATATGGTCAATTCTTCCGTACAAGCAATGTCTTTTTCTCCCCTGTTCAGTCTCACTCCTCTATTTTATAACATTCTCTAATCCGCATTTGTTTTCCAAAAGATAAACTAATGATGACAGACTATACAGAACGTTTCTTTTAGATTATGACTGAGACATGAGTAAAATTAACACCTAACAAACATGCATGTCAACAGATACAGTGAAAAAGAAGTACTCATCAGGTGTTCTACCAGCTCCAAAGCATTACTATATGGTACATGTTCTTGTTATTTCCTGCCATTGTACCAACAGCTTCACAAAATCTTTGTCAAAAACAATCAAGACCAATAAATCATACATTCTACTATTGCTTACCACAGTTTTATACAAAGCCTCTTTGACATAATACCAGAAAAGGAAAAAACTCCAAGCCATGAATATATCCAGAGCAATCCTAAGAACTCTCCCTCCCTTTACTGCCTGCTAAGGTTGTACTTCAGTAGTAGGCAAAGAATTAGTTATTAACATACAATCAATTAATCATTAACTTATACTCATAAAATGTTTTAATAGATTTCATCTTTATTTAAAACAATTAACTAAAGCTAACATTGTGGTAAGAATTTATGATAGCATATCAAGAATATATTAAAGAATATTCATTAATTGTATTATTCTAGACTAAAATAATACTATAACAATTACATTATAATTCTAAACTAATTTATATTACTATATTTTCTATTATGTATTACATACTTATATTATATTAGTATATTAATATATATAAATAAACATTGATGCACTAAGAGGTTGGTTTATATTTTGGAGATAAACATACCTGAAATGTGAAGTGATTCTTGCTGCACCATGCTCCTTGCACAACTTTATGAATGCTAGCAGATTTATTTTGTACTTTCACTGCTAACTGAGAGGAATGACTTAGGTAGTACAGGTGATACAGAATTATTCCTTGATAAATTTCAGAAATGGTAGGGCTCAAATAACCTTACTTCCTGCAAACTAGTTGATTACTGCACATACAATCTATCAACATGTAAATGAAGCCTGAATTCTTAGTCAGGAAGAAAATTCACTGAAATAAGATTCCATTTGAAAAATGAACTTAAATTCACCACTTTAGAATAAGATATTTCTCAACTGTACCTTCTCTCCCCAAAACTCCTTTCAGAGGATATTAAGTGTCAATACTATGGGGCATCTTATGGTACCTGCCACAGTACAGACAGTATTTGAAGTTACCATCTTGAAATTTCAAGTATAACTATCAGTTTATTTATGTTAAAAAAAACACTATCCTATTGAGTTCCAACAAGAATGAACAGAATTTTTTATTTGCCACCATGTGCTTACTTTTGACAATATAAAACAGATATTGATTATCATACTTTAATGAATGAGAAAAAATCTGAAAGAATCCATGCAGACAGCAGTTTTAAATAACATTATCAATTGATATTTGAACTTCAAGTAAACCAGTATCTGGACAGTTCTGACTGTAGAAGGTTATGAAGTCCATCTCTGATTCACCAAATGCCATACACATACTCAATGCATTACAATGAAAACCTTCATCTCTCTAGACTAGCCTCCATTTCTTAATGTTTTCTCCCTCCCAAGTTAATACTTCAAACTACCTACTCAATTTCTTCTTACTTTACATTTGAAGTGTTTTTTTGCTTTGCCTACAAAACAATTCCATGTGCCTGCTCTACTTAACACAAGACAACCATAATGCACTGAGATTGCTTATTAAAACTGCAGTTATTCTAAAATTAAACGCCATCCACAAAACAGATTTTGATTTACTTGCATGATTCACCAAGTCAAGGTCTTTCCTGTTTCCCGCTACTAGGTATGATTGCTTTTTCTTTTTTTTTTAAAACACAAAATATTGAATTGCATCTGATCATATCTTCTGTGTCTCTCTTCCAATTAACCACATCCTACACTGTGAGTCTTCCTACAGATAGAACAATTCTCCTTTCTCAAAGAAAACTACACTGATGCACGAATAGTCCAATTTCTTCTAAGGTATACACTCCCAGAACAACGATACTGAGTAAATGGGGGACAATGCCACCACTAAATTAATAATTTCTTAAGCAAAAAGAAATTTCACTTTAGTTCCAGTTCAATTTTATAATCAGTTTACTCCCAACATGTAAGTACCCATACATCCCCCTCCTCTCCAGGGATGGAGGTGGGAGACTGGACCCACTTAATATTATCCTTTTCTGACAGAAAAGAACTAAAAGCAAAGGAACGAGGAGAGCTAACGAGGAGGAGAAAGAAGGTTACAGTGAATCCTTTAAGGAGACTACCAGTAACAACTGGTCATTTGTTCTTCCCTAAAGCAGCAATCACACCACTGACAGCAGTATCACGCAGATTTCTGCAGAAAACACACTTCCTAAAGAACTGTACACATCTTCTTAAATTAAATAGGAAAACAAACCAAAGATGCTCAGGTGAGTTCAGCCATATGAAAACTTGTAATTTCCACATCGCGCAGTTCCACATTTTACTCATCAGAAGCTGTAATACCCACATAAATATTTTATTCTTTAAAAATTCCATTAGCCAGTTCAGACACTTACTCAAATTGTCAGATATGTCTAATATTCAGTGAGACCTAGGGGTTCCCAATTAACTTAAAAATTACTGAAAACAAATTTATCAGTTTTCAACATAATTGAACATATAATATATATAAATTAATATAAATGTATAAATATATAACAAATATAAAAAATATAAATAAAAACACACTCTGATCAACTTGAATCACAGATAATAGACGAAACCTTATGCTTGCCTCCAGCAATCCCAGGAAATGTAACAGTTCTGACTCATAGCTAAGTCTGCACACCGTAAAAGCCATGCAGTGTAATTCCATGACTCAGAAAGTTTTAGAATTGGAGTATGACATAAATTTTAATCTAGAAATTACTAGTACACAAAAAATACCCCAACAAACATACAAAAATACTTTATATAAGAAGTAGAGATTTTATGAGTTGGTCAAACAAATCTTACCCCAGCAGAATTTTAGCATGAACCTCTTTGTTAGTCCTTGAGATTTCTCTCAAAGAGGTAATTTCTGCATCGAACCAAAATCCTCTTTCTTCTGGAGTCTCAACATTGTAGTTAACCATCACCACATCACCCACTTTTAGTTCACTCCACTTCAGAATGGTTCTTGCTCGGGGTCGAAGATTACTGGTGTCCATTTCTACTATGCCATTCTCTGGGTACCTTGAAAAGTAAAGCCAACAACAGTAACGATTACAACTCTCATAACAGTAAGAAGTCAGTCATAGACACCGTTTACAAAAGTATAAATTTTTAAATGTGCTTCAGGCACATAAGAAACAGACCATAAAAATATGACTTAATATCTTTTTGGAAGTATAATTTTCACATAAACACAGACCAGGAATTTGACTAATCTCAGATGGAAAAACAACCTGAGTTTTCTCTCTCTCAAAAAAAAAAAATATCAAAAAATATGTAAATCTATAAGCACTAGATGACTTTTTGATTGGAATGCAACCAAGTTCAAGATTTTGGCACACATATGGCCCTGGTTTGCTTGCAATAAAATCAGTGTTCCAATTAAAATGACAACGGAAAGTAATGAAGATTAAAACCTACGATTTTCAACTCAGCACATTTCTAATTTAGCTTTGCTATCATGCATTTGTTACACTGCTACCAACTTCAACATCAACACAATTAGGGATTTTTTTCAAAAACTTGACCCAACATACACAGTACATCAAATTCATGTGGTGAATATAGTCCAAGTCCACATCCCATGCACCATGTTTAAGAAAAAGGTTAACTACAAAATGTAGCAAGAAACAAAACTAAGACCCTCAATGAGATACATGAACTAACAAATTTAAAATATTTCTCTCTTTAAATTACAAACTAAAAAACTCTAGAAGGATAAATATAAGAATCATTCCTTCTCTTGACAACACATTTCTCTTGGCCAGCACAGAGACATAGTAAGCCCGCAATACAGAAACAAATTAATTGTTCACTGAATCATAAAATTTTGGTTGATTTATTTTTCACTGAAAACTTGGTGACTTTTTACACAGTATCTTACATAATATTATCCAAAAAATGCTATGGTTAATAAGAGATTGCTTTTTTCCTCCTGTGCTGGTGTATGCTATCACAGCACATATAAAAAAAAATTAAAAATCAGAGCAATGAACAATTTCTGAAAAGCTCCAATTCCTTTCAAGTTGAGAAAGTCTCCTATAGCAAAATTACATCAGTGATATTTGACAGTACTAGAACTAAAATCCCAGTGCCAGAAAGCAAGCTTTTTAAGATTTGAGATGTTAACTTTTCGGTTTACCACCACAGCTTGCTTAAATCCTCTGTATAAGGCAATTATTTAATGATAGTAGAGCCTGTGTATTTTGCACACGCCAGAAAAATAGCACGGTATGAACATGATGAAAACATTGCTTGCAGAAAAAGTCTGGCCTGCTACTAAAAGCAAAAAGTAAGCCAGACTAAGACGGTGAAGTTCCTTTCTGATACTGTGTGTACGCAAATTAAGAATCTTCCATCACTAACTAACTCCGGATGAAGTCACGGTACAATTTAACAGAGAAAATGAAATAAGTCTACTGCCTGTAAACAAGTGCTATTAAAAGTATTCATTTTTCCTTCTTAACAAACATTGCTGAGGATGATATGATTGTGGGAGGTGTCCCTGCCAATGGCAGGGGAGCTGGAACTTGATGATCTTTAAGGCGCCTTCCAAGCTAAACCATTTGATGATATATCTTAAATTACATTTCCATCATGCATTTATTGGTATTCACATGCAACTGTGCAATTGTAATGGCAAAATTCTACACTAATACAAGTATGGCTCTGTCACTTTCCAGCATGCCTCCCATTAGCAAACAAGATAATTTCAAGATTTTGGGGAAATAACACATTGTTACTTACTTCATTATCACGCAAATACTAAAACTACTATCATTAACAGCATGACACTCTGAGAGACTACAGACTGAAATCAGGAGATCTGCTCCTAAACAGTTGACTGAAAGCCTACTGATGTAATTTGAGACATTTTAAACAAGTTCATTTTGCCTCGTTTGATGCCTTCTACTAAGCCTAACACACCAGGTTAGCTAGTACAGATAAGGTATGGGGTGGGACTAGACCTGCCATTCTATCTCCAGGCATTTCTTTGTCCTGTACCACACAGATACGTGGAGTGTGCCTTAAACTTGTGGGAAGATTTACCAATGATTTTTTCTTAAAAGAAACACAAACCAACAGAGTTCAAAAGTGCCTATACCTTTACATAAACCAATAGCTAAGTAAAAAACCCATGCCCTTAACTTACAAAAGTTAAATCTAAAGTGTTGTTTTTATCCCCAACATTTTCAGATCCTAATGATAAAAATCTGCATGACAGGAATTATATCAGACAAAGACAGGTGCTTGAGATTGAGCCATTACCCAAATGACAGTCTCATATGATATAACTCTCCACAGTTCCTACATTTCCTTGGTTTTGTTTCCAATTTGAGTGTATACTGCAAAGCTAACATTTGTGGCTTTACCGTTATGTTGTGTAACTTTCCCTTAAAAGAATTATTATACAACTCTACTATAATAATTATGAACATTATAACTGTAATATCCATAAAAACCGTAAGACAGATTCATCTACAGGTAATAAGACAAAGCAAAAAAGCGACTACAGAGATAACGTCTATTTTATTGAGTGCCTGAATAATGACATCACGTTATGGTACAACAGGCTACTGAAATCTTAAGACGGCTATGTTTTAGCTACTAGTCAGTTCCAATCTTACAATAAACCCTTCCTAAAATCTGGAGATGACAGCAAGTAGCACACAGTAAATGAAGACTCAGTTTACTTGAACTCCAAAACAAAAATAGGGCTTAAACATCAGGAAACTAAAGAAGATAGATTTTTTAAAAAAAAAAAAAAAGACATCACATGCTATATGCAGTGAAATAATCAAGAAAGAAGTACATATGGGATCAGCTGGACTGTAAAAATAACCAGTATACATTAAAAAAAAGTTCCAGTGTTGCTATCAAGAAAAAAAAAAAAAAAAGGTGTGACTTACAACAGTTTACACTGATAGAAACTTAACTTTCACCTGAAAAATCCATTCTCTCCTAAAAATAAAATCTCTTCGTGTTCTGCTTTTCCTTAATGATTGAGAAATGTTTTTTTCCCAAATTCAGATTTGTGTGATCTTTCTCATCCTTATGCAACTCAGAACGGAATTTTTCCTACTGTAGTGCTGAGGAACTTTAAAGGTTGTTGTTATTAATAATGACTCCACCTCTGATCTTGCAAGTGTCTGAAGAAAGAACCCATATAGAGAAGATTGCTTATCAGCAAAGTCCCTTTTTACAGGCAGAAAGAAAAGTTCCCAAAAAGATTGCCGACCCCAAAGTTCCCCTTTTACAAGCAGAAAGAAAGTAGCTGCTTTCCAAAGAAAGAAAAGGAAGGCAGACTCTTCACTGAGTGAATTCTTCCTCTTATTGGCTGCTCAGAAACATTGAAGGAAAAAGATAGCTTACAAACAGGTGAGATTTTCCACACTGGAATGCACCTCTCTTTTTCATCAGGTTCCAGACATTGAATGTTTTGGTGCTATGCCTTCGCACACAGAAACACGCTTTTATGGATATCAGTCAATTCTGGCAGATATTCAACCATTCATGTTCATCCATAACTGACACCCCAGTAGAAACAATGTCACAAGCTTTTGAGTTAGGCTCAGAATTTCAGAGTCACAAATATATATGTTAAGCACACTACTACTAAGTAATAGGTTAACAGTACTTTCACAGTAAACTTGTGCCCTCAAATCTATCAAATGCCACAATTTACCTAAATATGGAAAAAACCCACTCACATTAGAAAATGCTACCTCCATGTTTGTTTACCCAAAGTTTAACATGTTATTTGTAAAAATCCCACATTAACTTACAGCCTAATTTCTTAAATATGTGAGAATAATATTTAAATATAATATCACAAAATGGGAATACATGAACTTACGTAGATAAACCAAAACATAAAGAGAATAAGATATTTTAATAAGCCTCAAGAATGAAGTGAAAAACTAATTCCAGCAAGCTATAACAAAGAATACTGTTAGACATGAATGTTTACTAAAAGTTTTTTCTTATTTATTGAGTTACTTCCAAAATCCTAAGATGACCCTCAAGAGAAAAAAGGAACATTTTCACAGCAGTGTTCTAATTAGACTAGTGTAAACTTGGTACAGTCGAAATGAAGGTTATATGACACAATTCAACTTTTACACTTAAAACAATTGTAGACATTTTCTTGGATTTCCACGCCTTTCACGACACTTGGCACCTAAAATTGGAAAAAGCAGACATCATAACAATAAGCATAACCACAACAGTTTAATGAATACTGCCCATTAGAAGTCTTGTGTTCACCATTAAGCTGTATTCCTCTGTAATGTAGTTTTTCCCTGTAACACTTCTAATTGTAAATACTAACTCTAGCATAACAAGGATTTCTCAGAATTTTCTCTCTGTGTAAATAGTTTCCATAGCAAAGAATCATCCATGAAGTAAAAATTCCAGTGTTTCTTGGCTATGGTCAGTATCTGCTCCTTCCTAAAATGCTCAAGTACCAAAAAACATTAGCTCTGTGTCAGAATATACGCCAGTCTGTTCAGTTTACTGAGAACTTGCAACACGTACTTTAACACTTTTCCCAGCTGCTACCAGAACAACTGGAACTGGAAAGATTAAATTCTTGAAACGAAAGTCTAGACTTCCCCATCCCCTCTCCACACTAGTATGGTAATAAACGTTAGGGCAGATGTGCAATTTCTGAAATTGTTATTTCCCAAACAACAAACTCAGAAAAGAGTTGTACAATATACACCCAGAAATGAAGGAATAGAGAGGCACAAATAAAAGAAAGGGAATGGACTCACAGAAGAGGTAAGCATGATTAAGAAGGTAAACCAGAATAAAAACTACATTCACACACACACCCCAGATAATTTGCTAATTGAGCAAATAAAGAGCATAATTTGCTGCAGTGCTCTGAGAAAGTAAATGACACTATACTGGCAGAGCACCTAAGCCACAACTATGACTGAAAACAAACAAACCAACCAACCACTAGGATAACCAGGTTATGTATTTGCACTTCCAAAAGAAGACCAGCAGATTTGGTAATTTGTTACTGCAAGAAAAAAGTTAACATATTTCGAAAGACAGACTGGAAGGAATAATAAGTATCAGTAAAGATAAAAATCAGTCACACGGAACATAAACAAGATCTTGAACACCTTGCCTAACTAATAATTATGGAATTCAGTAGCTTAAACACTGAGAAACCACATTAATAGCCTCAAGAGGAACATCTTCCTTTCCTAATGATTCTAGTTCTAAGAAAAATTAACTTCCAGAGGTACACCATTGCACTGTGTGGACAACATGGATGCTCTAAAAGAGAGCAAACTGGAAACAGAGTATCAAGACAGAAGCTCACAGCCGGTAAGGAAAACATATGAAGTTGAATTTTTAATACAAAACTGCTGTACTGTAAGTCTGAATACTGTGAATGTAACAAAAAACGTATTTACTTCTCTAGCTAGCACACAGGATGTCAAGTCACATAATTACTTTTTGAAAAACCTTTCCTCAGGTGTTCAAGCCTGTGACTGTCAAGAAGAACAATTAAAGCTAATAAAAGACAAATAAATAAGAAGCAGGAAGAGTTCAATCACATTCTCACTGACCACAAGACTTTTTTCAGCCAAGTTTGCATTTTAAAGGAAAAAAACCTAAAACTATAAGGCATTTTGTTTGAAAGACTGTGATAGCCTAGTACTCTAAAGTGCTCTGTCCTGCTCTAGCCATTATCCTTACCAAAAGAGTCTTAACATGTTTCAGGCCAGTTTCATTTGTAATGTGCAAGAACACTTCACTGCTCAGCCACACAACCACCAAACTCAATGCAACTTCACCGTAACAGGTAGTTACGTAGTTGGAAAGTAAGGTAAGAGAAAGAAGCTGCGGTCACCTCATCTGACAATGGCCAGTAACGTCTTTTGGTCTCCAAAATCACTTTATTAACAGTGCCACCTGTGTGAATTCTCAGATACATTCTATTAAATCCCAGCCTACTACTGTTATTTTCACATTAAAAATATTCTGAAAAATATACCTGTTAAGTAAGTCTGATCTTCAAGCCATTCCTTGAGAAAGGAATAGCAAGTTTAAGACTATTACCCTCTTGACAATCTATCTCTTCAGCTAAGAAGACACTTTCAAGGAGAAAGTGATTATTTTTCTTTACCAGGTACTACTTAGAACTTTTCTTCTCATTTCCTAAAAATATTCTGCAGACTCCAACTATCAACCTGTCTCTTGCATGTTACTTACACAGGATGACTAAAATTTGCTTCACCACAGTGAAATCCTTATTTTCCATGTATATGTATGTGTGTGTTGTATATATTTTTGTATATATACACATTTTCCATGTATATGTATGTGTGTGTTGTATATATTTTTGTATACATACACACACACTTTTTAAGAAAAGGCAAAATTGTTATTTTTCATGCATTATTTTTCAAAGGTTAATGACAGTCTGGACTACAAATGAAACTTACCTGAAATAGGTAAGACTATTTTGGTCAGGATAATGGCTAGAGCAGGACAGAGCGTTTTAGAATGTTAGGCTATCATAGTCTTTCAAATGAAATGCCTTTAGTTTTAGTTTAGTTTTGTCTCCTCCCTTTATAAAAAGGATGATCAGTAATACCTTGAGCCTTCATTGGGAACTGTTTCTCCTCACACCACTTTCAAGGTGAACTTCTCTTACTGTCTGCAACCCTGATTAGCCCTGAATAAACAGAATAGACGTGTAAGAAAAAAAGGTTTAAATAATGTAATCTTCTTGACAATGATAACTCCCGTTTTACATAAAGACCTTCTCCTCCTGCATTTAAGGATTTTTCAAAGCTCCCACAACATGAAATAATACAAGAATAAATGTTTCAAATTTGAGCAGGGTAAGACCTGGGGAATGAATGAACATTTAAAGAAAAGAAAAAAAAAAAAAAAGTATTTCCAGTTGGATCCCTCTCAAGTTTTTTCTTCCTAAACTGCTTCTTCATCTAGCATCTGTCCAAACAAAGTTTCTTGCCCAAGTTCCTATTTTTGTGTCTCTTTCAGCTAGCATAAGGCATCTATACCCTCATCATGACTTAAACACTTCAAAAGCAGAAGCAAATAAAATGGTAAAAGGAAAAAAGACAGCCAGTCTTACAAATGCTTCCCAGGCAGAAGCAGAAACAAAAATGAAAACACAGGAGTATTACTGAGCTGACGGGTCAGTGCACGTTAGCAGTGTTCAACAGCAAACTTTCCACCTTGAAATGACAGCTACCACTGACAGATTGATACAACTGAATTAGTTCAGTTTACATGTAGGAACGCAGGAATGCAATACATGTCCCAGATCACTAAGATCAGTCTCTTTATTACAGGCACCACGTACACTAAGCTTTTCCTGGACTCCATTTATGATCTGAGGGTTTAAGATTAGCATAGTGTTTTACATAATATTTTTTTTCATGGCATTTTACACAGCTTATGGAAGACTAACAGGCTAATAAGAAAGACATATGGACTGAGGCTTATAAGTGTAGTAATGGCATATTCTTATGTGCCTTCACCTTCAAAGCAGGCTGTAACCTCACCAGGTTAAGGACTGTCTTTTTGTTAAATGGTTCTACGAAGATAAGCACAATGGTTAAGTGAATTTATTATTGAGAACTACAGGTCCAAATTAGCATTAATATGTGATAAAAGCATATCCAGTACATCCACACTAGCTCTTTATTTAGATGCAACAGCATCAGCAACTTAAGGACAGAATCAGTAAAAACAGACATCTCACTAGATACCAAGGAAAATTAACATTGTTCTTACTTCTGCATGCTGAAGAATGAAATGGACTACCATTCAGAAATTTTATTTCAGAGAAATGCATTACTCATGTTTATTCAGTAAATAAAACTGCCTCTGTAACAGGCATAGATCTGCACACATTCTCTCTCCTCTTCCTCCTCCCATTCCCATTTTGGTACAGGGAGTGCACACCAATGCATCACTAGCAGTAACTACATAATTGAGTTCCCTACAAGAAAAAAGGGTCAGCATACCCAGAGTGCAAATTAGTGCCACCCTAGGAAAGTCACATTCATGATCATGCCTGCTTTGCCAGGCTGTGTGCAACGAAGTTCATCTCTTCAAAGCTGACTGTTTTGGCTGCACAAAACAGCTGTTGGTTTTCTACTCAGCTTCAAAATCCCAACAGCATACAGGCTCCAGGACAGATAAATGCCAAACATGCACACAAGAAATTATAACACAGAGGAACTAGTTGCTCATAAGTACCCCTCTTAACTACCTACACATCAGTCCACAGGCACAGTCAGTAGCTCCACACACACAGAGTTAGGGTTTCCAATTTCTTCCTTACACAGTCATTACTGTAGGATTGTGCCAAAGGACATCATAGTTTCTAAACACATGCAACATCCAGTACTAATGTTTTACAGATACCCTGAATGGTGGCATACTTAAATAATGCCAGAGTTAAAAGTATATTGCAATTTAAGCTCTGCCTTAGCAGTTTTGCAACAGATTTTCAAATTACCAGCATCCACTGAGACCATCTCTAAGATCCTAGTATCCCTTGGTCTTCTAGCTAGCAGCATAAAGAGACATAGGGACCATCTGAAGTAACTGGTCCCAAGCCAAGTCAGACAATGCGTGTTCTATGCAACTTATGAAGTTACACAATTTAGGGAGAATATAGGAAAACTAGTTTTCTAACCAAAATCACAAGCAGGTTGAATACTGTTTTAAGTCAAATCCCAGAGTAGGTCCCAAAATAAATCTTGTAGTATTGAAAACAAAAACCCCCAAAACGTGAAGTCCACATGCAGGCTGTCATTCTCCCTGTAGAAGAGAGAAATCATGACAGTTGTCTTGCTGAAGAGTAGAAGTAGCAAGCTGGTTGCCACTGGCTATGAACATTAACATCCCCTATCAGTTTTCTATTCTATTAATGACAAGGATCCCTCAGAGACTGCAAGATTCTCACTATACCCAGAAGAAACATTAACTTTAGCAAAGTGCAAGGAAAGAAGCCCGGGACCCCCCACCGAAAGTTAGTGTACTATTATGGAAGCAAGGACTAACGTAATAATCCTAAAGATCCATCAGACTCACAAAAATGTCAACCAAAGAGATGCTCTTTGAAAAAGGACACTAATGGACAACAAGAACCCTAATGTATTTGGAAACTTAAGTCCATCAGGTTAAAATATTCCTGTTCAACAACAAAGTTCGCTTTCATAAAATGAAACATTAAGAACTGGGAGAAAAAAAATAATCTACTATTAAAAATACTCTAACTTCTGTGTGTACAGACAGAAGGAACTTGGTAAAGCTTTTAAGGATCCTCACTAATAGTAATGGCCATTTAGGTACCTAAATTACCAGAATCAGGCTGGGCAATGTGACTCCCTTACAGTGCAACCCACCTCACATTGCTTTTCAGACGGGCTCTTTACAGCATCAAAGAATTTTGTGTAAATTCTTACAGAGCATAAAAACTTCCAACACTCATACTACACTGAACAGATACAGACTTGACCACAACCTCTTGGGCGAGAAACAAAGATGGATGGAGTAGACCGATTCAGTGCACTACAGGTGACCTATCCTTCAACTGTAACCTTTCTTTTGGTCATTTTTTTTCCCCCAAACTGGAAGAATGTAACAGGCAGAGAGGGAAAACCAGTCTGGAAACTGAACATCAGTGATATCTGAGAAATTGTGGACCTGTGTCCACCTGTGACACATAGTGCTTCCTATGTACTCAACTAATTTTGATGCCTTCACAAGTACCAGCCATATGTAAATCTGTAAATCATTTTTATTCTGTTTCAAATGACATCAAGTGTTTGGACGTCTTGTAAGACTATACCTGTCATAGGCAAGGCAGAGCTGAAACTATGCCACCTAAGAGCATCACCTTCTTTAGGATATAAAACGGAAAAAGGCTTCTCAAAACAACATGGCAAGGACAGACTACAGAATGCCAAGTACATCTGGCAGCACAGTCCAAACATAAAGAGCAAAACACCCAGGAACAGGTAACTATGCAGAAGATTTTACTAGCAGTAGAATATGAACCTTGAAGAACAGAAGTGAAGAGACAAATTAAATGAAACAATTTCTGCAGGAGAAAACGACTGTGTGGCAAAGCACACCATGACGTCCCTATTTACCCACATCAAATATAGGGGTGTGTCCTGGTTTGAGTGAAACAGGACTAATTTCTCTTGTAATGCAGGGAAAGCTGCACTTTTAGAAGACTCTAGAGTCTGAATTTATGAAAATATTTACTTAATAGCGAGGTAGCCTACGTAGGATTCAAGGTCTTGGCGTTTTCAAGCCTTGCCTGGTGCAGGGATGAGAAGAAGTGAGACCTGGGCACTTGACGCTGGCTGGCCAACAGGATTACTTCATACCACAAACATCACATTCAATATCAAAAGATAGTTTGCTGTGCAGCTCTCTCTCTCCCTTGATGGCAGCTGTCCAGAGAACTTCTTGCCCAGTGCTGGACACCTAAGCAGTGTTCACAGTGTCTGACATTTGCTGTCCACTGCTGAGAATGCATAGATTCCTACTGATCTAAGTGGCCGAGTATAATCCTTGTACATTTTATATTAGTATTGGGATCAATACTGTTCTTTAGAATTATGGTTAATTATGTAGTATTATCCTGTTAAATCTATTTTTATTTCAAGCCTCATGTTTCTTTGTTTTTCCTGATTCCCCTTGCTGGGTGGGGAGGGGGTCACTGGGTGATAAAATAATTGTCTAAATGGCAATAAATTGTTATGGGTTTCTCAAACCATAACAAGGTGGCAGGATACACGTGGCCTACAGACACCAAAAAGGTAAACCCTAATGTAAGAAAAAGTGGTATGAACGCACACATAGCTACCATATGAACAAGAATGTTAGTTAACACTAAGACAAAAAAAGTGAGGCCTTGAAAGATACGTAACAAAAGTCAGTAACATTCATCAAAAACCCAATCACTGATAAACAAGTCTCACTCTCCAGAAAGCCTTTCAACAGTTTTTCCTCCAAAAGCTCAAACTTCCAATATGTTTCTTAAATAATAATGACTTCAATGATTGTCTTGCATCATTGTTTTTCTGTGCCTTACCTAATTTTTTTAGCTAAGAATATACAACTGCTATACATAATCTCTAGTAACAGTAAAAAAAAGACTGTCTACACCTCCTGCTGAAAGGAAACAGCTAGATCCTGAAATACACATAAAAAGAAGTCAATCCTCTTTTTTCTTTAGTATGGATGTGCCAAAGAAAGAACAGACCTGTTGTGAAATATTTTCTACTTCTGTACTTTTAAGTCAGGAAAAACAACAATATGTGCAAAAAGGAACACAATTTCACTGCAACAGTTAAAAACACTGTTTCTCAGAAATGTTTGCCCATGGCTAACTTACATATACCCACAGCATTATTGTAGGTACTCTGAGAGCCAGGCCTTTGAAATCACACCACAACAGATGCGTAGTTTCAAGAGAAGCTGTTTTTGTTTTGATCATACTGGTTGGCTAAGTTATGCTCATGTATTTCTTGCAACAGTCAATGGAAGACTTACATTTCTACTTCCACCTTCATAATTCTCTAACATTAAGTAGAAAATGTACAGAGTTTCAGATACAAAGTCCGAACACAACACAGAATTTAAAAAGTGCATTAAGTTGTATCTGCTACTAGTAAAAGAAATAAAAAAGTGCTCTACGCAAGTCAGATTCACAGATATATATTAAAATAACTAAAATTAAAATAGCTGCTTTAAGAATGTATTTTGGATATCTACATTTAGCTAATACTGAATATACCTTGCATTCTTCTACCTTAATCATACATTGCACAAACTACAGTACTTTTACTAATCTCCACACCAAAAATTAAAAATCCCTAATCCTTGCTTGTTTAGAAGCTAAACTTTATGCTTTAATAGATGTTATTTAAAATAAATTTTAAAAATCCAGACCAATTTCTCAAGTGAATGAAGTGGTGCAAAACCTGTTCATAAATTAGAAATCCCTCCGACAGATTTTCCCACCCACAGGTTTCACACTCCGGACTTTGTTTTCACTACAGAAATAAACAAATGGGGGAAAAAAAAAAAACACCACAACATGCCCTTAATAGCCTCTCTCCACTTCAGAATCCATTTCATGTCCCCAGTCAAAAAGTTGTCTTTAACAAACCTTTAAGTGCAGACCTGCAATTTTGTGCACAGTTGTTCTATTTGAAATAAAATTGATCTCAATCAAGTAAGCAAATTTGTTCTCATGAGAGTTCTCCTTCAGCTCCAATGAGAAGAACTGAATATACACAGGGAATAGTTAAAAAAATTAAAACAATACTTGGAAAAATCCACGGTAAAAAAATCAGTTATATACGTTTTTTTTTCTTATGTAAGAAGGATGGATTTTAAGTTTCATAAAGACAAAGAAATCAATACTTGACAAGTATTTAGGCATGAAAAGTATCATTACTCCCAACTGACTCATTATATCCACCTGAAAAGTGTTATAATTTCTTTTTAATTTTTTTCTTGGTTGCAATATTGAACTTGCTTTCTTTGACTCCAAGCTTCTTCAAAAATTCTTGGTTTATACAAACCAAGTACCAATATGTGATGTCCTCAAAATAGTATCAGGAGCACTTACTCATCATACTTGATATGATAAATAGCTTCTTCATCAGTGTCCATACAGTCCGAATAAGACGTGGATGGTGTACTGTCCAAATTATTTGCATTTTCCCTAGAATGATCTTGACTTAAGTTTCCATTAGTCCTTTTGTAAGTGTTACCACTCTTTCCTTGAGCTTTACCATTCTTATGTCCCTTTGTTGCTCGGGTAACATTTTCTATATGAGCTTCAAACCAGGCTCCAATGCTGACGTCACGGGCATCCACCAATTCATTTATCTAAAAGGAAATTTCAATAATTACTTCATGCTTATTTTATATGATTCCAACTAAGAAAAAATAATTAAGACAACTTATTATGCTACTGCTTAACTTTGTTATCAGCAAAATAATCAACTCCAGTAACCAGCTGAACTTGAGCAAGTTCTAGTAACATGCAGTCATGAATATGTTGCACTTTAAGCGTTTTATTGCTCTTCCTTAAAATCTAGTATTAATATAAACTGCATGTACTTTTAAAATGCAAGGCTAGATTACTTCTCCAAAGCCCTCCAAACCTGCAAGTTAGCTTAATCTCTCTCATTATCCTCTCCCCTAGCTTCATCACTTGTTCTTTATGGCTAAAATAAGCATATACAGCATTAAAATACTAGCTCACAACCAAGGCACTTAAAGACTTTTCTGAGCCTCCAATTTGGAACTATTATTTAACATTCTATCTTTCTGGCCTGCAAGATTTTTTTAACCCTTCAAGACTGGAGGAGAGAGAGAGGGAGGAAACAAAGTTGCCAAAGTCAGCCAAAAATCTTATGAAAGATCTCCTTATGGTAGAAATGGTACTATCTCACAGAATTTCTCCCTTATGTATTGAGATTAATACTGGTATTAAGCAACCAAACCACTAAAATATTCTAAATCAAGTTTCATTTTCTCAGGTACTCAGCTAATTAAGTAGATGTTCCTTTAATAATATTAAGAACACACACAAAAAAAGATCTTAAGAACACTTTATCAACAGTACACCAAGTTTAAAAAATTTATTAGAACAGAACTATGCACAGCCTTACCATAGAAAATATGTAATAAACTATGAGATACATACATATATATGTATATATACAGAGACACATATCTATCTGCTTTAAGCTACAAGGCTTTGCCAACTACCAACATAGTGGAAGACAGATACTTACTCATACTGAGCCCAAAGGCTAGTTTATATAAAGTAGACAATCTTACTGTATTTTCACAGGAGCAAGCAAAACACCACGCTCAATAACTTCTAGTATTTAGAGTGAAGCAGTCCTTAGGTATCTGAAAGTGCATTTGACAGCATTTTGAGCTAACATTTTTACCCCAAGAAAGCAATACCTCACATTTTACTCTTTTCATTCACCTTCTTAAAATTGCTTCCAAAATTCAATGCTGTACTTCTCCTCCCATGTAAAAAACGTGTATTCTTTCGATTTTTATTCTTGCAACCTACAGTATTCAGAGTACAGCTTTTCAGCAGGGTTAAAATTGCAGCCATGTAAGTAAATCGGAGAAGGAAAGCCCCATTTTAAATCTATCAATGTATTTTAAAAATAAACAGTGGATTCTGGCACTTCAAGGAATGCTCACAAAGGCATCCCTACACAACCTCATGTGTTTGAACTACTTGTAGCTCAAAGTGCTACTTTCTTTACTTTCTCCTTTCAAAACCACAGTTGAGGGAGCCACACACGAAGGATTCCCCCATCTCCTGCTATTTCTTACAACCACTTATAAAAGTGCCCGAGAAGCCATATTAGCCAAGCCAAATATCATCGGAGCCAGAACAAAAAAATTACAAAAAATAAGAGTAAAAAAAAAAAATAATAATCAGCGCAAACTCCCTTAATCATTCTTCTCCAATGCATCCTTCCATAATTTGATCTGCATACTTAGACAACAGACTTGACACCCTTGCAAAGAGTAAGGGCAAATAATTATTACCACAGACCACTAAGGAACATCAGACAACTATTTTACATTACTGGTGTCTGGTTTAATTACTGGGGTATTAATAGCTCTTTCTGAACAGTATTAAACAAATACTGATTTTAATTACAGTTTGCCCGGTTTTTATTCCAAACTAGTTAGAGTTCTCGACTGAGATGTTTTTACTACAGCCAGAGATTTTTGGGGGAAAATTTATGAAGACTCTGTGAGAATCAGCACGGGAAACATGCACACATGCTTCTGAATGAGCTTTGGTTTTTTTTAACATCATTCCTAAACGCCCAACCAGTGTTACCGTAACTCCTTTCTTGTAACATGCCTTGTATTCCTCCTTTTAGTGTTGGAGATCAGCCACAGGTACTCTGCTTAGCCAAAGTGGTGTCCTTCACATGTGCTCAGACCACCTTGGGATGGACCCCCAATGCATGAACCAGACACCAGTAACAATTCTTAATCTTAATAACAAGGAACAGGAGTTAAACACAATTTCTCCCACTACTAGTCCTTCAGAGCCCATGTAAGTATCAGATGTCAGGTACAACTAAAATACAAAACAAGCTAAAGCATTCTGATTTACATAATATACAATGACTACAGAGAGGAACTCCATTTAAATCACTATTTTAATAATAATGAAGTTATGCTCAGATGTTTAACTATTATTTCCAATCTCAACTCCATTGTTTTTGGGGGGTTTTATTAAATACAGACTTCATACTGGCTACCTTTCCTTTTGCTAGTTGAAATCTGAAAAAGAAAGGAGGGCACAGAGGCTAAAACTACTCATAATATAGAGTAAGTAACAGGTATCTTGTTGAGTCTAGCTCTGGATACAAATGCAGTGAAGCACAGGACTTCCTTCAGACAGAAAAAAAAAAAGTAACAAACTCTTCCTTTCTATAACCAGATAATTCCTTGTTTGACAAACAAGTAAATGCAAAATAATTAACTATATCCACCTCTTTAGCTATCTGTCATAGCTTAGTTTATGGCTTTTTTTATTGACTTTTACTAAACAAGTTTACTACCTTTGAATTACATTATTGGCTAACTATACAGTCAAAAAATTTTCCTGATTCTGTAAGTAGAAATCCTCTACATGTTCCTATTGGTATCTACAAATAGCAAAATATGCTATGACCGTACCCTTATTTTCCTCTATATATATTAAAAATACATAGTTGGCTGAAGAAGTACTCAGTTCACAGGTAACGAAGGAGAAAGTATTAGGTCTGTAGAATTAAAGATCACAAAAATTCCAGCTGAATAGTTTTCCTTGAGTATGTTTGCCAATATCACCATTCCCTGCTCTATTTTCTGTTTTAATCCTTAACAGAACAGCTAAAAGACTACCTGATATAATTTTTAGCATTCTTGAAATTGTAACTTTTAACACCCCTTTCCTTTGACCAACTGATCTTCTGCAGCCTCCCATCTCCCCTGCATTCTCCCCATCCTTTCTTTATTACCTTTTACATTAATTGATTAGTTGTAAAGCATCAAAACTGAAGAACTGGGAGTTTTCCCCACTGTAAAAAATGGAGATAAAAGGGCAAAGAAAAGAAGCAGGCAATCTTGTGTCTCCATATTAAAGCTGCTGATTTTCTGCCTTGCTGATTCCTCAGAGAATAAAATTCACTGCACAGAATGCTACAGGAGCATAAAGTAACCTAGCACTTGTCCTTAACACCAGAAACATTAAGTAACAGTCTACATGAAACTAAGATGGCTTCCCATCAGGATGAGAAGTCTAAATAACAGTGTTCCTCTAACTGAAATAAATTTGTATGTGTATAGCAGTCTCTACCTCCTTTTTCTTCTCTGTAACTTTGGACATTTTCCATCAAAAGAATTACTGTTACAAATATTTCTTACCTAAGAGAAACACCCAAACAGGAGGTAAAATGCTACCATTCCCTATATATACACACATCCTACTAAATATCCAATGAGGTAGCAATCTGAAAACTGCACACTTTCTGTTTAAATTAAACTTCTGGCACTCTGATGTAATCCTACATGACAATATGGGAAAATTCAATGAGGTACAAAACTAACAATGAGTATGATATGTGTGATTCCTAAAAAACCTATAATAACCAGCAATAACTACATCACATACAATTTTAAGAAATACTGTATTTCCGCAGCTTATCTAGTTCTAAAGCAACATTGAAACATTAGTATTAAAACAAATATTTGGCAAGCTTGAAAAAAAATAAGTAGGGAAAAAGCTACACTTTTCCATAGATTTTTTAATTTTTTTCTTCTGTTCACATTAAATATTTCTGTTTCACAGGTACTCTAAACTTTTATGAGACCATGTTTTGGAGAACACAATGTGTCAGTTTATGAACTCTTCTGAAACCTGCAAAACTAGTGAGCCTGGTACAGAGACACTTTCACAACTCTGCAAAAGTCAGCTTAAATGAAGTCAATTTATATGTCAAAATAGGGAGTTATGTCAAATCATGAAAGAAAGCAATGAGGATACATACTTATATACTTTTTTAACAATAAAATTAAACCCACAAGTGTGAGGCAAGTTTCCAGCTTTTAAAGTTTGTTCATACCTTGTACAATCCAATGCCAGGATCAATAAGAAATGAGCGAGATGATGTAGACGGCTGACTGGGTGATCCACTATTTGTCTTTTTGACTTTGTTCTTGCAGTTGGAAACAGCACAGGAATTGACTTCTCCATCCTGATCTGTCACAGAAGCAGTGGTAGGAGCTTCAGATTCAGAACGTATCAAAAGCTGAACTATGTCATTTAGTCCAACATTGTAGTCAAATAAGGTGTGTCCATCTTCTAGCTGTCAAAAGAAAGATACACTTGTAAAATTCTACCTTGAGGTACATAAATAGATTCCAAATATTCCTTTTACAGACAATAACTGTACAGACCAGAAGACGCAAGCCATTTATTTCAGGTAAACTAAAATCTATGTCTCCAGTATACACAGAAACAAACTCTCATCAAGTTACCTGCAGCTATGATTTAATTCAATTACTGAAAGGTTTAAAACTAGAAACAGTCATCTTCACAGACTTTAGACCTTCTAATTATGCATCAACATCCAAGATAATGCAATGATTTACTAATCAAAAAAGGTAGGATCTGTTGCCATTTACATAACATACACAATAACTATAATTACATGTAAGAATTTTCAAGTTAACAATCATTGTTTTGTGTACATTTCAGCTACATAATTTCACAATTAACTCTTCCTCAATCTCTTCTAGAAAGCAAGTCAGGACCTAACACTTCCCTAGTATTTTGCAAAGTACTTCCTAAATAAAACATCTAGCTACAAATTGCCTCATACATATGCAACTCCATTTACTTTTCAAAACTGTAAGATCTGCAAGTATTCTTCATAGGCAACTACACTTAGAGAGAAGGAACACCAAAAATACATACTGGACCTTCAAGTTTAGGAAAGGAAATTCCTAAATTGAGAGCATTCAAAAACATTTTTAGTCTGGATTAAGCAAGGTTACCTGCCTCCCAGCCCCCTTGCCCAAGATCAAAACAAGATTATTCACCTAACTTAACTGAAAGTTAAGTTTTTCAATCCTTGCCCAAGATCAAAACAAGATTATTCACTTAACTGAAAGTTAAGTTTTTCAACGGGCCAGTTTAAAAGCTATTATAGAACTGAAGTAACATGCACTGCGTAGCACTCCCTCAAATAACTTTATGCATCACTATATTCCAGATGCAATCAGATCCTGCAGAACACCAGACTATAAATAGAAGTAGACTCTTTAATCACATATAGCACACAGTTACTAAACATTATTTTGGGCCCCACTCTTCACAGCTTTAAGATACCTGTTATTATCTTTATTATACCTGATGACCACACCTACCTACAACTAAGCTAGAAACTCACACAAAAAACCACCAAGTTGTACACTAGGAGAAAAGAAAAACAGGGAATAATGACCACTGCTGCCTTCCTCAGCTAAAAAAAAATCTTAATGATCAACAGCATCTTTGAAGTAGAGATTTAATTTACCTAAAAGTGTAACGCGTTGCTTTGGGAAAACTAGAATTTGGTTAGTTACATTTTACTTCACATTGCACTGGGAGAAAAATGTGCATGACTGAAAAACTCCCACATGCTTCCAAAGTATTTTTGCTGGAAAAAAATTACCTGACCTTTTTCCACAATAGGTGCTATTTTCAACATCACTGTTTAAGGAAACTTTTTAAACAAATCTGTTTTCATGAGCCTATAGGCAGTATCAATACAACAAGAAAAAGTATGAGAACGAAGCAACAGAAAGAAATGAAGAAGTGGGAAGGAATTCTCCAGCTTCTCACCAATATAGGTTTTTGTAACATTAAAATGATCTCAGAATAGACAAAGGTGGAATGCACATTTCTTCCTTCATCCCCTCTGCTTTTTCAAAATAAAGCTAAAGGGCAGAGGACAGTCATGGACATAAGCTAACACCCAAGAAATTAATCAGTTACTATTCCATGAATTTAAGATCTGTGTTAAAAAAAATAAAAGTTACTCTCCTTACTGCAGACAACTACTGTATCGGCTGGTGGGGCGTGTAAACAGGAGTGCTCTGAGTTTGTTTTGATGTAATTAAAGCTGACCCAGCTGTCTGGTGAACAGCTATGGCAACCATCCTTGTTCAGCTGACTGTTTCCAAACCAGTCCAAGATACAGCAGATCAAACTGCACTGAAGATTTTGATACTGTAACTATTAAATGAACACAAGTTGCAAAACGGAAATCTGAAGCAACTGTTACGCTACAGCTGACTACCAACACTGCCTCCTGTGTCTGGAGCTTCAGGCTAGAGCTTTATAATGAGTAGCAAGTTACTTAAGTTTAACTAACCCTTCCCATCCCACCATGTTGTACATTCCTATGCTTTTGACAACTCCTTAACAAAGGGGACAAATGTTTCTTGGAACCCTATGAAAATCCAGATCTGGGGGCTTTTCACACCGCAAGAAGTTTGTATTTTCATTGTTAAGATTATTAAAGAAAAACAGCTATTCTTGGATTCAAAATGCAAATAGACCCAAAACAAAAGACAAATAATCAACTCGCAATAACATATTTGAAAAGAGGAGCAGAGGAGAGGGAAAGAAGGTCTGCATTTTTTGTGCTGCTGCTGCTCAGCACTACTCGAGGCGTACTGTGGAGATTTACTGCCTCACCAACTCATTCTTTTGGTTGCAAAATGGTTTTTTTTAAAAAAAAAATAATCGGCAGTACATCTGCAAAATACATCGCTTCTGAAATAACAAATATATTGGACATTATTGGAGACAACATAACTTCTGCTCTATTTTCTGTTCCAATTAGACTGGACAAGCTGTGCCAGAGGTTCTAGTGCGCAATTTCTAGAATCCTATGGTATGAGGAAATCTTCTGAAAGCTAATGCAGTGGGAAGAAAAGGATAACTTTGCTCCTGGTAGACTGCGGGTATATAGGCAACACACAGGTGAAAGCAAAGAAATTCTTTCATTGTTCCCTTCCTCTTCAGACACACCAGATGCAGCTGACAAAAAATGTTTTGAGATACCGCAGTTTAAAGTCAATTCAGTGACAATCTAAATCCAAACAGTCTGAATTACCTACCATAACTAGGTAACCAGTGTTAACACTCAACTAAAAAATGTCCTCTGTCTAGTCTTTGCGATCTATTCATCAGTTATGATAGCAGAATAAGTCATATCTTCAATCCACAACTGAATCCTCCCTATTAGCATGAGAAAGGAAGGGGGGGGGGGGGGAAGAAACTAAAAAAGAATATGACATAACATTTCCACTAAAATGTTGTTTGCCTCATCTCAAACCCACTCAGAATAGATTTAGAAGTTTGGCATCACTTGACTCTGAGTGAGTTTGTGTTCAGATGTGAAAAAAGCAGAGATAGTGGAGAAAATTAGCTATAGCAAAAAAAAAATGGGAAAACAAATTAACACACATACACCCACTGAAGGCTTTACCCTCCTGTTAGGAGGAGAAAGGGGGGGGGGGGGGGGGGAAGAGACATAAAAAAGTAGTCTGTACAGGAATAGTTATATTTAGCATGGTCAGAAAATAAGATGTACCTAGGCTAGGCCTTGAGGAAGAAGCAGCCTTCTCTAATGACACAAACGCACTACCTATTCCTGTGTAGAAATCAAAGTCTGCTTTGATGAACATGAACTAAAAGGACAGGAGAATAAACCGGTGACTGCAAACCTGTCTACTTTACAGTATAAATTTATAATGAATTAGCACTCTATTCTCTGCCCAAGTGGTCCAGGGTTTTTTATTTTGTTTTTATAATCAGTATTCTTTGCAGAAATATTTTATGACTGCCAGCTATTCTATAACTACCAATGTCACGCTTCAGTCTAAAAGCACAGTAACAGAGGTAAGATTACTATAGCCACACTTCAAATGAGACAGGATGTCTCATTTGTGATGAGGGATGTGATGGGGAAAGAGCACCTGTTTATTACATGACCAAAAAATACATTCCCAGAATATTAGTAACCGTATAAATTTAGACCAAGTCAATGACCCTGCCACACTGGCTGCTTCTGGGAACAAAGTAGAGAAATACAGAAACTCAGCTGGTAAAATCAAGTTCACATGCTATTTGGCTTACAAGAATTAATGTGCATATCTGCAAGTATACCTATACCCAGCATAACTGCATCAC
The DNA here is from genome assembly GCF_001431845.1 of Calidris pugnax. Classification (NCBI taxonomy): domain Eukaryota; kingdom Metazoa; phylum Chordata; class Aves; order Charadriiformes; family Scolopacidae; genus Calidris; species Calidris pugnax. The sequence continues at coordinate 2,624,492 of NW_015090986.1, read as the reverse complement.
TGACAATTTAAATCCCTCGAGTAACAAACTTGGAAAACAATCAGTGTTTAAAGACTTCCACACCACCATAAATGGAGAGAAAAACTACAAGATGTTTGTTCTTGAATTACTGATATTATACTGGTGTTAATCTAACAACGGGATCTTAGCCAGTAAGGCATAACCTCACAGACTGCTAGAGTGAAAAAACAGCAATGAAGCACATCACTTGTTCCTGCAGACAGAATAGTACCTCCTACTCTAAGTTGGCCAGGGACTGTAAGACCACTTTTCAAATTATATTATTAAAGCAGTATCAGATCACTGTGTGTGGATATTAACAAACAGTAGGATGAAAAACGTGATACCTTCCTTTCTGCAGACAACTAGCATTTTACATCCATCCCGGAATAAAGTATTTCTTACTAAGAACTCCAGAAAAAACCAACAAACCAACCCCACAAAAAACCAAAAACAACCAACAACCGCAGAAAGCACACAAACAACGCCCCCACACACTCACCCACCCCTCTTATTTCCCAGACAACACTGCCTTGCTTGTCATAAAAATTCATGAAAGCATTACTGAATTGAGTCCAAAATTACCTCACAAACAAGTTAAATATTCAACCAATAAGGGTAGAAAATTTCATCAAAAATTTGGCAATTTGTGGGAATAGGTGCTGACAAGTCCCTCAGTCAGCTTCATGGTATGCTCATTTCCAACAATAGCCATTTATATAGATAAATAAACAATTTCATCCCATTCTGCTGCATAAAGATACTAAGACGATTCCCCACGAATATGTTTGCTTGGACAGTGCATTAAAAGAAAAGATAGAAACATTACATGTTTACTTAATCATTCACTAAGCATTTCATTCACAAGTTTATACATGCAAACCGAAAACAAAATTAATCGGGCAAGTACCAGACAATCAAGCTGTATCTCATTCAAGTCAGTTAACGGGCGATTAGAACATGTACTAAAGCAAAGATAACTGAACAGGCAATTTCGTTTATGAAATCTTGCTAGCTCTTCTGATCCTAGAGTCATAAAAAAAAAAAAAAAAAGAAGAAAGATGTATTTGTCTCCTAAACAGTAGATTTCACTTTCAGTTTTCCTTCGTCTTAATGACTGGCATGTTTCAAAAGCTTCTGAGGTTTCATTAACATATTCTGAATGAAGTACCGCTAAAGAGCAGCTATATTTACTGCATCTAGCACTTTTTCACTATACTAAACATCCACAAGTAGAGAAACAAATTACATCCTTCAAATGTATTTTCACAGATCACGTTAAAGACACTGTCAATTTCAAAATACTTCTAGAGAAGGTCATTATAAATACTTAAATGTAAGACAACACTGTGCTAACACTACTACACAAGAGTAGCTGTAGCAATGCAATACTGGAATTGATACCTACTTACTATCACAGTTAGAACTGTCTAGTAATATCAAGCCACAAATTACTTCAAAAACTTGTAGAAGCTGCACTTAGATGAACATGAATGATCATGCAGAGTGCAGCATGATACTACATTACTTGGAAAAAAAAACCAAACCCAAAACAAACCCAAACCTGACAAGTTATTCAGCAATTACTATCATATTAACTTGTCTACAAGTCCTAGCAGAAGCACAGCTCATTATGGGTTATACAGCCTGTACAGAGACCTCCCGGAAATCACATAGTCATTCTTGTAAGAACTCATTGCCTACTGTTTTTAAGTATGATCCAAGAGGGTAAGTTCCTAGGTCACCCTAATCCAGCCATTACACTTGACAGTCAAGATCCTTAATCACTTTTGAAAGTATGCCTTTGAGTATCTTCTGACATTTTCTTTTCCAAGAACTAAAGCAGTGCCTACATCTAGCACTGAAGATGAAAGAAACTACAATGAATGCAGAAGAGCTCTTTAATTAAAGCAGTATGATGAAAAGTTAAGTGACATCAATCTTTTAATCTACACAGGTATTACAAACTTCTTTAACGCCCAGTGCATAAGGGTAAAGAGCTTTAAGCTTCTGTTTAGTAGAAAAATTTGGTTAAGTATGGTTTACAGGAGTTACCCAAAGGGTAAGTTAGCCTGAAGAAATCAAGAACCTGTAGCTTCCAGCTGAGTTCTCACTGAAAGCAAGTGAAGTGAACTTCCAGAGTTTCTAATATTCTCCATCTCAAGGTTGATTTAGAAACCTAACTTCTGCTTACAAGAAGGCTGAATGCTATCAGATGTCTTACTCTCAGTAAATCATCGTCTACGTAAGTATCATAGTACTCAGCGTAAAGCATACGGCAAGAGGAAATCTTAGAGAAGGAAGAACACAGAAGCTTCCAGTTTCTTGGAAGAAAGGCTTTTCTAAAATTATAGTGGCAACCAGTAAGTTCATTCATAGCACAGTATGAAGATGTCATGCTTCTTCAACTCTCCACACAAAGAGGAAGTCCAGCATGCTGCACAAAGCCAGACAACCTAGGAAGATGTTACAGAGTCTTGCTGATGAAACATCAATCTCAGTACAAACACTATGATAAATGTGCATTAGTCACCTTTATACTCAATCAAGACTACTAGGTTTCTCTAAGAAATGCAGACTTTTTTTTAATGTTCTCTAACTAAAATTAAACACAGAAGCCTACATATTAAGGCCATGTTCTCCAACAAAACACGTGGTTTTTTACAACATTACTACAAAAATATTTGCAGAGTGTACAGGTAGTACCAACCCCTTTTACCTTTTGATCTGGACTAACTATAATCAAAAAAAGATTCCAGTGTACAAGATTAGTGGCAACACAAGAACAGCTGAAAGTCAAGAGCTGTAAGAAAAGACTTCTTGACTTAGAAGTTCAAGATGAAGGCAGATATTCTCAGTCTCAACCAATGACTTGTACAGGGTTCAAGTCCGTACCTCCTTAATTTTTTTTAATAATAAGCTCAGGTTTTTAAGATTATTTCTTCATTTATCACTGGGTGAAATAAAAAAAAAAAAACAACCCAACTGTGAATTTAAATATGTCATTTTCTTTTTGGATGCAACTCTCAATCCCATTAAAGGAACACCTGCTCATTAACTTTCAGCTGGAAGATGGAGTTAGAGCAGCAAGGTTTTTCTTCTCTTGCAGTTCTCAGGAGTCTTCTAACCAGATAAATAGAACTTCATGGCATCTTCTGGCAGATATTTAGGATTACCTGACACTTTTGTTTAAAAAAAAAAAAAAACAACACAAAAGTGTGTCAAAATATAAAGCTACATTGAAATCCTCAGAAGCACAGAAAGACTCGTCCATCTCTATGCTGATAAGAGGGGTCAAGTACCTCCTGTATGATGGCACGAACTTCTATAGCACAGGCAACTTTAGTTCAGCAACACTGGTGCCAGGGGAGAGCAAATGACTATCTGCAGCTTGTAAGGATACCTTTAATGAAGAACTGGTTATTATCTGAACCTTCTGCAATCAACAAAAAAAAGTCTTAATAAAAAAATGCAGAAGTGTATCAGGGCAGTTATTTTAACATAACTTAACCATTAAATGATTGGGAACAGAGATCCATTTAACAGCTTTTAAAGAAGAGAATCATCTCATAACTTCCATCAATATAAATTGTATTAACATTTGATCACATTTCATCACAGGAAATCCTCATCACCTAGTTGTCAGTCTAGACCATTCATCAAGTGTGTTCTGCATCTAAGAGTTTGTGGTGTGCGTTTTTTTTCTTTTAATATAAAGAGAAATATTCCAAGAGCTTTCAGATTAATTAGAAAAGTACAAGTACTAAACTATCTTAACTAGGTTACACAAATAAATATACATGCCACAAAATATAGCCTTAAAGCTGGCTCCAATTTCTTACAGATTATATTATGTTTTTCCAGCTTCCTAATACTGAAGTCGTACATATAAAATTGTATAAAGTATTCTGTTTTCACGTATGCCTCGGCTTTTCCTTCAGTTTGCTTAGATGCTTTGAATAACAAAGATAATGGTACCAAGGAATGGTAAACTGCATTAGTAGCTTTACAGTAAAAAATTAACAAGAAGCTGATTTCAGTACCGCATCTACTGCCACCTAAATTCAGATTATAGCCCGTACATGTTTCAGGAATTTTGGAATGCTGTCTAATCATATCTGTCCTGGAGACCCCAGATTGTCTCCCTCCCATCAAGTGACAGAGCTACTTGCTACCAGCTTCATAAAAGAATGGCAATCACTTCCTTTCTAAGGCTTCTTCAAATTATTTCTCCAAAGTGTAAAACAAACTGCTCCAATTGAAGATTTCTCACACCCAGATTCTGCCTGAAGCAGACGAGGTTTGGACAGTTGCAGCTGAAAATGTTTACAATTTTTCAAACAAAAAAAAGCTGGGAAGAGATTGTGTTAAGAAACTTGATTGTTTTATGAATAGGTTTAGCACTCCCATTCTTCGGGGAAAGACTCCAGAAATAATGCTTTTCTATCTTTCTGGAAATTCAACCAAGCAGTAAGTATTTAAGAAGCCCTTAAAACATACAGTTCACAAACCTGAAGCTTAGCAGCTTGAATTCACGCAAGATTCTATCAACTGCTCAAGTACCAGTTCAGGTCAGCAGGAGTTAAAGAGGTCTTGTATAAGAAAGTCTGTAGGTAAACAAAAGTATGTCCTATTGCCAGATTTATAACTATACGTTTCACTGAGGCTCCTTTATCACGAAAAACTAAAGTTCCTCCAGCCCTCCTGCCCCTTTACCATTTCAGCTAAATTTACAGAAACAAAACCCTAAGTACTGGGGCATCACAGCATGGACCTGACAAACTACACATAAGAGTGAACTTACACGGCCAAGTGACACAATACATACTACCATACTATTTTGTGCATAAAAGCAGAGCTGAATTTCTTCTAATGAAGTAAGCCTGATTTGCAACAGCTTTCACATCAAGTAAATAGATGGCTTCAACACTCTCATTTCCACCTGCTGACTTTGGTCTCCCATGAAAAAAGGTTTGGGGTGTCTTCCTCACACACAAGATTAACAACTTCAAAAGCTATTTCAAGTCATTGCCTCTTACATATACTGAGAAGAAGTGTTTGGGATCCAATGTCCTTCTTCCCTGACTCTGATAAGCACTATGGAAAAGCAACGTGAGATGATGGCTTCTTTAACAACCACTTACAAGTTTTGACTCAATTTAAATTCCAACAGGGTGGGAGAGGTTGACAGAAAAAAATCTATTAGACAAGTGGATTTCACACAAGATTACATTATATTTTATATTCCATAAACAACACAGTGCTGAAATACAACAGTGTGCGCATTTAGTTCTATGTGAAACAAACTGGTATTAATACCCCTACAGTCTTTCAGACAACCTTAAGTTCTCTGGCAAGTTTTCACATTTAAATAAACTTCAACATATTTTTACTGCTCAATTTTTCCAGCGCTGCAACTGAAAGCTAGAAATCCCACAACCACCATAGCTTGGTCCTACAGAAAATCTGCTTTATATTGGCACCTCTTGTATAGAAAAGCTATAGAAAAGCGCCAAGAATTTGTCTACTATATCTCCTTCAACTTCATGAATAAAACTGAGAATTTTTATTTGCACCAAGAAGTGCTATGTAGCACTATATAGTGCTATAAATAGTTTTCCCATTAAGACAGTATGCTGCCAGAAGACAGACTGTCTTGTTTTGCGCCTCTGAATTTTAGACCAACTCCACACAATGCACTGTAATTTATAAGTTTACTCAGAGTTAACATATAACACCACAGATAAAGCATTAGATGAGAATAGTCTATGGTGGAGCAAGGTTAAGATATGATTTATTACACCATAGGGAAATATTTGGGCCTCTCCAAGAAACCGCCTCCAGCCAACGATCCAACCTCTTCAACAGTGAATGCAAGAGACATCACTAGAGGTTTCTACGTTCAGTAGAATTCTCTGGCTAGCTGCAGACTAGGTTATTGCACCACAGTAAAGAATTATGCATATACTACTACTCCCTTTCCTCAGAAAGATCGACCTCAATCTACGGAATGACTTGACTTCTCTAGCCAATAGACAGTTACTCAGCTCTGCAGAAATGTGGATCCCCAGAGAGTCAAGGAAGTCCCCACAGACCAGACCAAGTCACACAGTAATACTATCTTGCTCACTCTTCAGTGCCACACATAGGTGCTCCTGGCAGAAAGAGTTAAAAACCAGGAAACAGTCTGTTCAACCAAATACTGCTTTTCTTGGTTTACAAGGGGAAAAAACCAAACCAATAATACAAAATACTACATTAATCACAACCCTAGATTTTCATCAGTAGTTTTACGGCATTTCGATCCTTGAGAAGCATGAAGTACTGCCCATTTAATGTCCTGCATTTGTGTTTGACAACAGTAAATTACGGTATACCACATCAACTATGTTTTCTGGACATGGACACTCCAAAATAACAGATCTAGCTCAAAATATCAGTTGAAGCTGATCTTTACTTCAAGCTAAGAACATGAAGTTGTTGAAATTCAGCCCATAAACAGTGACTCACTCAGGTTTCTGTATCCTTATAATCTCATACACCACCCATTTTATCAGAAGAAAGGAGGTCATTTAGCCAGTTTTCAGCACCCCACACTTGCAGGATCCAATTATTTCTAGAAAAAGTTCCCAGAGAGAGTACAGTAAGCAGTTCTGTTGCAAGATCAGAGTTTTACTAGCAGACTGCACAGATTTAATCATACTTGGTACTAAACAGATAAAACAAGAGGAGAGTTTGGTCTAGATAATGGTTTTTCCAACACATGCAGGAATCTTCAGTTTTTCCATGTTGTTTACCTCAATATACCGCGTTCCATTCACCGCACACTTAATTGAAATGGCCTTTTTTATTCTATTTTTGTTTTATCACAACTGTAAGAGAGATTGTTTACAGTTTCCTTCTCTCATGTCTCTCAACATCCAGTTTTGCTTGTGCAAGAGCAATCCTTTTGACCTTTTTTCTACTTATTAGCACCATGGGATCAGAAAAGCAATCCATAACCACCAAGGAAACTTCAGGATTAATTATAATAATTTTAAGAAAATGTACATAAATGGTGAGTGAAGCTACAAAACAGAACTCTGTAACCCTTCACTGAACGTGATCCCAACTGTGTCCTAAACCAAACTAAGTACTAAGCTCACAAATGCTGCTCGTGTAGCCAACTTCAGCTGTAATACTTCACTATTCTGCTTTCATAAGCAAGACATCTGTTAACTAAAATGTTCAAAGTAATTGGTCTGGCTACTGACAGACTACACAGAAAAGTACAAATCACTACAGGCTCATCTTCCCTGTTTCTCGGGTAAACCTCGTGTCGCATGTCAAGCTCTGCACTGAAAGGTGTGCCAGCAGAGCTAAGCAAGTTACACAACTTCAAGACTGATGCTCCTAGATTTATTCCCTTCAGAGAAACATGAGATCGACTGTAACTGTCTCAATAGACACGTCCTCCCAAATGCTCCCTCTCACGGATGCATAAAACACAAAAATCTACTGATTCGCTATTGGGTTCACAATCTAGTCTTAGCATCTAGCCATAATGCCTACCTCCTATTCATAATTAGATACGTTTCCCACTTTCCCCCCGTCTTGTTTGTAAAGATACGCACTTGGCTTGTTTTGAGGCAGAAATCGCACTGCCTTGCATTACTCAGTGTAGAGGAACACTGCAACACTCATCCGCTGCAAGAAGGTGCATCTCAACAGCCACTCTCCCAGAAACAACACATCACACATCTGATACCTTCCCTGCCAGGTCACAGCTGCGCCTCACTTCAAAACACCAGCACTGAGCACACCTCACGGCTTATGCAATGCAGCTGGAAACGTTACCAACCTTCCAGCAACAAAGATGCAGCCCGAGGCAACGCAAAACGTATCTGGCACCGGAGAGCTGGGGAAAAGTACCAGCCCACACGGCTTTCTGCCCGTCACCCTAGCGATACCGCACCCCGGGGCTGGATGGACCCCCGCCGGCCCCTCCGGACGGCCCGGAGCCCACCCGTGACACGCTGTTCCCCAGGAGGAGCGGGACACACACAGCCTGTGCCCCGCAGGGACCCCGCCCACAGGGGAGCCCCAGGAGGCCGCGTCCCGCCCTGCACCCCCCCGGCAAGGCGGGGAGCGGGACGGGCTCCCAAAACCGTTACTCGGTCGGCGGGGGGAGGGGCACCGCCGTACCGACCCCAGCGGCTACGGACGGGACACGGCGACTTCGCACCGCCTTCCCGCCCGCGTCCCCCGCCACGTGCGGACCCCAGGGGCGGCGTTCCGCCGTGGAAACGGCCCGCGGGACACACACACACACACTCACACGCACGATGCCGGGCTCGGGTCGGAGAGCGGAGAGGCTTCTTCTTCCTCCCCCTCCGGCCGCCCTGTCACTTCGGCACGGTAACGGCGGGGGGCTGGGGGCGGACCCTCCCGCCGTTCAGGTGGGAAAACAAACACACAAAGGGACCTCCCCGGCCCCCGATGGCCCTGCGGGGAAAAAGGCGGGCAGCAGGGCGCGGGATACGGCCCCGCCGGCTGTGCCGGAGCCTCTTGTCAGGCCTGAGGCCGCGGCTGCCTCCCGCCCCCCCTCCTTCTCGCCTCCCTCTAGGCCCGACGGGACGGGAGTAAACAAAAGCCGGAGCCAGAGGACGACAGACGGGCTGGGAAGGGGACCCCAGCGCCGGGCCGCACAAAGAGCCGAGCCCGAGAGGGGAGGGAGAAGCCCCCATCCCTCCCCGCCCCTGCCATCCAGGTAGGGGCGTCTCCCGCCTCACCTGCTTGCCCCGGTAGAAGAGACGCTGGCGGTCCGGGCTGACGCGGAAGGTCTCCTGGATCTTCTCCCGCAGGCACTCGATCTTGGTAAGGCGGCTCAGGTCGTCGATGGTCTGGGTCTCGGTGCCGTCGATGGTGCGGACTTGGATCCACATGGTGGGCACCCTCCCACTCGCTCGGCCAGCGGCGGGGAAGGGAGGGAGGGAGGTCCCGGGGCGGGGGATGGAGATGGGGTCCGCTCCCCGGGTGCGCGTCTGCGGCGTGCGAGGGAGAAGGGGAGGGGACCGGGCGCTTCCCCCGCTCTTTGTTCGTCTCGGTGGGGCAGGATTTTCAAATCCCGCGGAACGGGCGCCGGCCGGGCCGCCCGTCCTCCCTCAGAGGGGCGCGGAGAAGGAAGGAGACCCCCAAACCGAGACGATCCCCCGCCACTTCCCGATCGCCCGCCACACGAGCCCCCCCCCGCCCCCCGCTCGCCGTCCCGGCCCGTCCCGACCCCCGCCGGGGGCAGCACCGCACGGCGAGGCGGAGCCAGGCGGGGTGCGGCGGCGGACCGGGTCTAACGGGCGCCCGCGGGAGCCATCTCCCAGCCCCGGGGAGTGTTTACCAGGCGCCGCCGCTCTCACATGGAGGTCACGGCGCCAACGCTGATCTCGCGAGAGCTTCCCCCCCGCTCCCCTTCCACGGCCGTACGGAGACAACAACCCCCGGCGGGGGGGGAGTACGGCCCCGCCCCCGCCGCCCGCCGGCCCCGCCCCCTGCGCCCTCCCCGGCGGGCGGCTGGCGCGAGGCCTTGCGTGGCGGGGGTGGGGAGGAGGCTTGGCGCGCGCCGGAGGAGCGACCGTTAACGTCTCCATAGCGGCCCGGCGGGACGGGCTCCTCAGCCGCCTCTCGGGGCGGGCTGCCACGGCCTCTGGGGCCCGCGGGGCCTGCGGCCTAGCCTGGCCCTGGCAGGCCTTATGGAAAGGCGGAGTGTCCGTGGGCCGCGAGGAGAGCGGTGTCTGCTGGTGAAACCCGGGCCCCAGAGTTCCCAAAGGTGTAAAATCCCGACCCGGCCAGATTTAGCCCTACCCGAAAAATATAGATTATGTCTGGCTGCGCCTGTCATCATTAGATAGACAAAAACGTGGGGCAAGGCAAGAAAAAGCGAGCCTCATTTACAAATCAAATCTGATGCGGGTTTGGCTTTCTTGTGTTTTTCTAAATTGCGTAATTCTGCAAGTTGACATCAGAAAAATCTGGATTTGCCTTGCTGTTGTGGGTTGACCCACACAGCCACTCGGTCACCCGCTTGCAGTAGGATATGGGAGAGAAAGGGCAGAAGGGAGAAAATGTGGGTCGAGATAAAGATGGATTAACAGGTAAAGCAAAAGCTGTACGCACAAGCAAAGCAAAATCAGGAACTAATCCAGTACTTTGCATCGGCAGATAGATGTTTAGCCATTTCCAGGAAACCGGAGCTCTATCACGTGTAAAGGTTACTTAGAGTGATGAGCACCATAACTCCAAACAGTCCTCTTTCTACCGGGTTTTGTTGCTGAGCACAACATCACGGGCAGGGACATCATGGACAGGGATATTGTTACCTGAAATAAAAGCTCTCAAAACCAGAAGTAGTCTAGTGAGGAGATACTGCTTTATCCAATGTTGGGTGCTGGGTGAAAATTCACAAATCTAGCACACCTTACCGGGGATATTCACCTATTATTTATACACAAAAGATTCTCATTATTTTGCTTACCTAATACTTATCTCCGGCTATGCTTGCATATTCATTGGGATGACCAAATAGCCCTTTTGCACATGCATATTAGATTTTGCACCATCAGCAAGATACTTCTGCTCAGGTGTGAATTCCTCGGTGGTCATTTAGGTAAGGATACCCTTCCTCACATTATCCTTTTAAGGTATTGAGTCATCTCAGAACAGGAAAAGTTTACTGTAAGTTTGCCAGCTTCTTGAGGACAATAAGGATGTTCCTTGAAGTAGCCACAGCTCTGTCCTAATTGGTGTAGGAGTACGTACTCCAACACACGAGAGAACCTTGAAGTGATTAACTACTTCTTGTTATCCCGTCCTTACCACTATCAGCTCAGTGACTAACTATTTTCTCACACAGTAAGAAGGTTGGTAGGAAGCAAACAACATTTTTGGTTAGCATATGGTTATAAACAGAGCAGAGGCCTGTCTTTGGTAATGATATCACTGGGGTCAGCTGTCCCAGCTGGGTCCCTTCCCACCTTCTTGCACACCCCCAGCTTACTCACTGGTAGGGCAGTGTGAGAAACTGGTATGTCCTTGATCCTGTGAAAGAGCTGTTCAGCAACAGCCAAAACTTCCCTGCGTTACCAACACCGCTTTGGTCACAAATCCGAAACACAGCACCGTGCCAGCTACCGTAAAGAAAATTCACTCCATCCCAGCCAAAACCATCATGCCTGAATACTGGTAAAATACAGTAAAAATGTATCTGATACAGGTCTCTCTAGAAACCATGAGATGCAATAATGGCTGGCTTTGGGAGGAAATCTGAGCAGCTTTATTGTCTATGACTTTGGCAGCTGGATTGAAATACAGATTTACAAGAGCCAAGTGGCACCTGTGTACCTTTGTGGCTTTTTTGTACCAGGGGTTGTAAACATCACTGATAGGGTATTGAGTCAGGGGAAGAAACGGATCACAACCAACAGATTTTGAACACAGTTTAATTATTAGACTGCTATTATTAATAGCTTGCATCATATGTGTGGTACAGACTGGCAGGTCACCCAGCTGGAGCAGCAGCAGCGGAGAGGCCAACCCCAGTGTTCGCTCAGGAGCAGGGGCCCTGCAGGGGTTTCCGGGCAGCCCTGCTGGGTGCTTTCAGCAGGTGTGCTAACACACACTGCCCTGGAGCCTTTGCCCACCTACAGCAGCCGCTGCCACCTTGGATGTGTTGTGGGTTACGTGACCCGTCGTGGGTGCCAGTGACTGCTGGAGGCCTCGGGCAGGTTCAGCACCTGCTTGGTACCCCGAGCTTACCAGTTTTTGCTCTAAAACCACATGTTCTTGGGAGGCTTTCAGATGCTGTCTCCCAGCATGTATTTTTCTTCTCTTTCTCCTGCTGTTGTCTGGTAACTATTTCTCCATCAACAAACAGAGGCCCCTATAGGCCCCACTTGCACAGCTCTTATGATACCATATGGTAGCAAAGATTGCTTTATTTTACTTTCAGGTAAAGTGAGAATTCCCACTGCAATTTTGAGTGAGTTACCTTGGGCTTGATTCTAGGGTATTGAACATGTGCAAAGGCAACTGAACAATTAAAAGTTTATTGAGGATTCTGCAAATCTGTTCCTTTCCTATTCATCCTTGCTAATCTAACTCTGCTCTTGTGAGAGCACACAACTTTCTTTACGGCCTCCGTCACAGCATGCCACTAAATTGCCATTTACACAAAGTAACAGTTTGGTTTTCAGTTTGGTGGTGGTAGCACAGGCTCAGACTCAAAGGCTGTAGCACACATGACCTTTCGCAATCTTTCAGTGAACCCCAGACTTCTTGGGTTCACTGAAACATTCCATGATTATTCACCTCCATCCCCAGAAAGGTGATGGAAAAACTCATTCTGGATGTCATCTCTAAGCGTGTAGAGGAAGAAAAGGTTGTTGGGAGTGGTCAACACAGATTCACCATGGGGAAATCATGCTTGACCAATCTTATAGCCTTGTATGATGACATGACTGGATGGATGGATGAGGGGAGAGCAGTGGACGTTTTCTACCTCGACTTCACCAAGGCTTTTGAGGCTGTCTCCCATAACACCCTCATAGGTAATCTTAGGAAGTATGGGTTAGATGAGTGGACAGTGAGGTGGATTGAGAACTGGCTGAATGGCAGAGCTCAGAGGGCTGTGATCAGTGGCGCAGAGTCCAGTTGGAGGCCTGTAACTAGTGGTGTTCCCCAGGGGTCAGTACTGTATCCAGTCTTGTTCAATATAGTCATCAATGACCTGGATGAGGGGACAGAGTGTACCCTCAGCAAGTTTGCTGATGACATAAAACTGGGAGGAGTGGCTGACACACCAGAAGGATGTGCTGCCATTCAGTGAGACATGGACAGGCTGGAGAGTTGGGCAGAGAGGAAACTAATGAAGTTCAACGAGGGCAAGTGTTGCAAGTGCTGCACCTAGGGAGGAATAACCACGTGCAGCAATACAGGTTGGGAAATGACCTGCTGGAAAGCAGCTCTGCAAGGAGACACCTGAGAGTCCTGGTGGACAACAAGTTGACCATGAGGCAGCTATGGGCTCCTTGTGGCCAAGAAGCCCAATGGTCTCCTTGGGGTGCATTAAAAAGTACATGGCCAGCAGCTTGAGGGAGGTCTTCCTCCCTCTCTACCCTGGTGAGGCCCCATCTGGTGTACCGTGTCCAGTTCTGCACCCTCAGTTCAAGAACCTCAGGGAACTAATGGAGAGAGTCCAGCAGAGGGCTACAAAGATGATCAAGGGAAAGGAGAACCTCTCTTATGAGGAAAAGCTGAGAGACCTGGGTCTGTTTAGCCTAGAGAAGACTGAGAGGGGATCTTATCAAAGCTGATAAATACCTAAAGGGCAGGTGTCAAGGGTATGGGGCCAGACTCTTCAGTGGTGCCCAGTGACAGCACAAGGGGCAATGGACAGAAACTGGAACATAGCAAATTCCATCTCAACGAAAACTTCTTAACTTTGAAGATGCCAGAGCACTGGAACAGGCTGCCCCAGAGAGATTGTGAAGTCTCCTTCTCTGGAAATATTCAAAACCTACCTGGATGTGTTCCTGTCCAACCTGTTCTAGGTGAACCTGCTTTGGCTGAGGGATTGGACTAGATGATCTGAAGATCCCTTCCAACCCCTACCATTCTGTGATGTAACACAGAGAAGTAAAATGGTCATATGAAAAAGAGGGTAAATCAAACCGTCTTCGGCTTTATCTTAGCTACGCTCCACCTCTACGGCAAGACAGAGCAACAGATGTCATCTGCCTGGATTTATGCAAGCATTTGACACTGTCCCATATGACATCCTGGTCTCTAAATTGGAAAGACATGATTTGGTGGATGGACCACTTGGTGGATAGGGAACTGGCTGAATGGCCACACTTAAAGGGTTGCAGTCAATGGTTCAATGTCCAAGTGGAGACCAGTGATAAGTGGCATACCTCAGAGGTCACTACTGAGACCAGTACTGTTTAACGTCTTTGTCAGTGACATAGACACAGGGATTCCACCTGGAATAGTGTGTCCAGCTCTGAAGTCCTCAGCACATGGACATGGACATGTTGGAACAAGTCCAGATGGGGGCCACACAAATGATCAGAGGGCTGGAGCACCTCTCCTATGAAGACAGGCTGAGAGGGTTGGTGTTGTTCAGCCTGGAGAAGAGAAGGCTCCAAGAATACCTTATAGCAGCCTTCCAGTACCTAAAGAAAGGTACTTGTCTATAGGAAAAGGTACTTACCTATAGGTAAGATGGGAAAGGACACTTTATCAGGGAATGTAGCGATGGGATGAGGGGCAATGGTTTAAACAGAAAGAGGGGAGTCTTCGGTTAGATATTAGGAAGAAATTCTTTACTGTGAGGGTGGTGAGGACTGGAACAGGTTGACCAGAGAAGCTTTGGATGTCCCATCCCTGGAGGTGTTCAAGGCCAGGCTGGATGGGGCTTTGAGCAACCTGGTCTCCTGGGAGGTGTCCCTGCCCATGGCAGGGGGCTTGGAACAAGATGATCTTTAAGGTCCCTTCCAACCTAAACCATTCTATAATTCTATGACAAGGAACAGAGGCTCATTATAATCTGTTTGCAGAGTATGGGCTTCCTGTTGAAAGTAAGTAAAGGAAAGCAGTAAAGTATCCTTTGCAACGGGGAAAAAAGATATGAAAGAATTCTGAAATGGGGTATGTTTTACACATTAGGGAGAATAACATTAAGGTCGGGAGACTTTATAGGAAGTGCAGGATGGACTTCCTGCAACAGAAAACATTTTTTGATATGGAGAAATAAAATGAAAGAGGGTCGGTTTGTTACAAAAAACAGAAAAGCAGGTCGGGTTGCTGGCACAGGAGTTACTGATCAGAAAGAGCACTTTGCTCTTTGGAGTGAGTGTAAGTGGCCTGTCATATAATGTGCAGTATGGACTGGAGACCAGGGTGTCTGAAAGATATGTGAAAAGGGACAGTTATTGAGGAGAAGAGGAAAAGAAAGCTAGATATTTCAAAGACAATAACATCCTCTTTGGGATTTTATTTAGCTAATGAGGAAATTAGGTAATGCTGATGGAGAAACTGATGGAGCAGCATAGTATGCCTAGGGCACTGGGGTGACTGCAGCAGAAGTATTAGAATGAGCAGGACAGAGAGGAAAGAAGTCAAGAATATGGAAGTAAGACATGGGAGTAGTAATAAAAGATTACTAAAAGAAGTACTTGGAGACAAAATGAGAAATTAGTGACAAAAAGTCATAAAGATACATAAAAGAGGAAAATTTGAAATGAAACTTTAGGAGGTAAGGCAATACTAGTTTTCTTACAGGAGAACTATAGAACAAGAATGAGAAGTTAAAAAAAAAATAAGAGTGACATAACAATAAGCATGAGTTTGTTTTGAAGTTAAGAGATTTTTTTTATTATGAAATTTTCAAAAGCAAACCATGGTGCAAATTTGGGTTTTTTTCTGAGATAAAATAATCAAAGGTTTAAAGTTACAGGGTGAAATATGGGAGCTATTAGAATGGGCTTTTGCATGTGTAGGCATTTTCATAATTTTTCATGGATAGGTTGCTTTAGGATGTAAATAAATATAATTTGTTGCTTGAGATTATGTTTATTCTGGTATTTTAAATTCTATGTGAATTCTTGAAAATTCTGGACATTGTCTTACATATTTTATGTTTGTCGGTAGGAGACCTCTTGGTTGAATGTCCTTAATCTGGATAAAGTCATGAGGATAGACAGAAGACGACAGAGATGAGCTTGGCAAAGAGACAAATGTGCAAGACATGTGAGGTGGGGTTGGAAGGACAGAAGCATAACAAAATGGAGGAAGCAGAGAGAAGCCAGCAGAAGAGGGAAACACGTGCCACAGTTTCAAGGAGGAGCTGTGCAAGCGGAGCAGCAAGCCGGGAAAGAGAAGACAGGGAACCTTTTTACAGGCTTATTTTTCTAGTGAGCTTTACACCTTAGAGCCTTTTAATGACTTGGAGGCAATGTAACAACCTGTGTGGTAGTTTCACTATTATTTTGCTCAGATGTGCTGATGTGCCTTCCAGGGAAGAAGAAGAGAAGAAGGAAATTGAAATTGTCCATCAGCTGAACTTAGTAGAAATGTGTTACTTAACTTCCATAAAGTCAGGTTTAAGACACTATTCTGTCTATACGTGTTGGGAGAGAAAACCAGACTGGCTGACTCAATTAATCCTATTTAGACTTGATGAAGAGAACAAAAGCAAATGCAATATAGTCAGTTGCAGATAATGCAGCCAGCGTGCATAAGAATGGTATCCTATTCTGAACAGCTGACTGTCGTTCCGTTGTGTAAGGGGAATTATGAAAGACAGAAAAGTTGTAACAGTAAGAATTCATAACATAATTTTTTTATTTTATTATGATAGGACCAAAACTGCTATATTGCTATATGTAGCAATATTTCTGCTGCCGGAAGGGTTGAGGCATTAGAAAGTGTGGGCTCTATGGCAGCTGGAATGAGAACTCTTACCATACTACCCTAAGTACGGTAAGAGTTCATGGAACCAGAGCAGTGAGTGTTTTGCCCTGAGTAAGAAATAACAAGAATCTATTTTTATTTACAGTGAGAAAAGTCCATGTCCTGAGGACCATACAGCCTGGAGCAGATGCTGCCCGTTTCTTTAATAGATTATACCCGTTCTTGTAGTGATGTACTTAAAGCACAGTGAAGTAAAGCAAGCCTTAATTTATACTTTATATAATATATATTCATATAATCTTATACAGTTTCCACTGTGAAAAAGGTAAAAAGAAGTAACTATAAGGATACTGCATCATTCTGATAATCCTCAACCAGAGCTAAGTCAAAAGTGCACATAGTTTCCTCATGTAATTCTGCTGACTCTAGCAAAGCTGCTTTAAGAATTAATTTATCAGTATATGATTTGTGACTTTTAAAAGCTAGATCATTCACTTTAGTGAGGTTGCCATCCTTAATTATTTCAGATGTCAGTAATTTTTACAGTGAAAACTAACACTTCATGACATTACAACCTCTTCTCTAGATACGATTTGAGATTTTTTTCTTAGTTTGAATTGTTATTTCAATTTAGGTATCAATATGATATTTGCAACGTGTAAGAGCAGTTGATTTTTTTAGGAAAATGCAGTGATTTTATTAAGTATTATTGTATTATAATTGTGTTTCAAATCCTATATTATTGAAATAAGTAATGAGACATTACCTATTCTTCGAAGATTTTATTTATAAATTCTGTGGTATTATTTCCAGATCTAACCATATTGCATTCTCTATATGCATTTGTGGCGGTGTGCTCTCCCTGGTTTGCCCCCCCCCCCCCCCCCCCGGGTTGGGGCCCGGCCTTGGCCACCACGGCCATCACAACAGCACCTGTGATAACTTGCACCCGGTCTCTGAGGGATGGCTGGCAGCAGAGTCAAAATACTGTCTGAAGTGGGGACCTAGAAATTTTGTTGCCATGAAAGTATGACTATAGGTCAATTATCTTACTGTATAAATAGTGGACAGCCCAAGAGCCCCTTTGAGCTCTCCTGGATGGCAGCGGCTGCACGCCAGGATCTCCCCTTTGGTGAGGACGCTCACTGAAGGTTCTACTCCTCGAGGCTCAGAGATTCCTTGCTGCAACAAATTCTCGGTTCTACTCCTCGAGGTTGAGGAATCCTTGCCGCAACAGATTCTCGGTAAGTGACTAATAGCATGCTAAACTTTGAAATTTTATCTAAGTAAGGATTAATTGTGCATATATAATCCTTTAGACATAAACCGTTGACCAAGTCTGGGACTAGGATTGGATCCAGCCGCACCCAGACTCCTCTCTGAGAAGGAGTT
>NW_015090986.1:2549775-2605264 GCF_001431845.1 Calidris pugnax | reverse complement strand
CGAGCCCCCCCCCGCCCCCCGCTCGCCGTCCCGGCCCGTCCCGACCCCCGCCGGGGGCAGCACCGCACGGCGAGGCGGAGCCAGGCGGGGTGCGGCGGCGGACCGGGTCTAACGGGCGCCCGCGGGAGCCATCTCCCAGCCCCGGGGAGTGTTTACCAGGCGCCGCCGCTCTCACATGGAGGTCACGGCGCCAACGCTGATCTCGCGAGAGCTTCCCCCCCGCTCCCCTTCCACGGCCGTACGGAGACAACAACCCCCGGCGGGGGGGGAGTACGGCCCCGCCCCCGCCGCCCGCCGGCCCCGCCCCCTGCGCCCTCCCCGGCGGGCGGCTGGCGCGAGGCCTTGCGTGGCGGGGGTGGGGAGGAGGCTTGGCGCGCGCCGGAGGAGCGACCGTTAACGTCTCCATAGCGGCCCGGCGGGACGGGCTCCTCAGCCGCCTCTCGGGGCGGGCTGCCACGGCCTCTGGGGCCCGCGGGGCCTGCGGCCTAGCCTGGCCCTGGCAGGCCTTATGGAAAGGCGGAGTGTCCGTGGGCCGCGAGGAGAGCGGTGTCTGCTGGTGAAACCCGGGCCCCAGAGTTCCCAAAGGTGTAAAATCCCGACCCGGCCAGATTTAGCCCTACCCGAAAAATATAGATTATGTCTGGCTGCGCCTGTCATCATTAGATAGACAAAAACGTGGGGCAAGGCAAGAAAAAGCGAGCCTCATTTACAAATCAAATCTGATGCGGGTTTGGCTTTCTTGTGTTTTTCTAAATTGCGTAATTCTGCAAGTTGACATCAGAAAAATCTGGATTTGCCTTGCTGTTGTGGGTTGACCCACACAGCCACTCGGTCACCCGCTTGCAGTAGGATATGGGAGAGAAAGGGCAGAAGGGAGAAAATGTGGGTCGAGATAAAGATGGATTAACAGGTAAAGCAAAAGCTGTACGCACAAGCAAAGCAAAATCAGGAACTAATCCAGTACTTTGCATCGGCAGATAGATGTTTAGCCATTTCCAGGAAACCGGAGCTCTATCACGTGTAAAGGTTACTTAGAGTGATGAGCACCATAACTCCAAACAGTCCTCTTTCTACCGGGTTTTGTTGCTGAGCACAACATCACGGGCAGGGACATCATGGACAGGGATATTGTTACCTGAAATAAAAGCTCTCAAAACCAGAAGTAGTCTAGTGAGGAGATACTGCTTTATCCAATGTTGGGTGCTGGGTGAAAATTCACAAATCTAGCACACCTTACCGGGGATATTCACCTATTATTTATACACAAAAGATTCTCATTATTTTGCTTACCTAATACTTATCTCCGGCTATGCTTGCATATTCATTGGGATGACCAAATAGCCCTTTTGCACATGCATATTAGATTTTGCACCATCAGCAAGATACTTCTGCTCAGGTGTGAATTCCTCGGTGGTCATTTAGGTAAGGATACCCTTCCTCACATTATCCTTTTAAGGTATTGAGTCATCTCAGAACAGGAAAAGTTTACTGTAAGTTTGCCAGCTTCTTGAGGACAATAAGGATGTTCCTTGAAGTAGCCACAGCTCTGTCCTAATTGGTGTAGGAGTACGTACTCCAACACACGAGAGAACCTTGAAGTGATTAACTACTTCTTGTTATCCCGTCCTTACCACTATCAGCTCAGTGACTAACTATTTTCTCACACAGTAAGAAGGTTGGTAGGAAGCAAACAACATTTTTGGTTAGCATATGGTTATAAACAGAGCAGAGGCCTGTCTTTGGTAATGATATCACTGGGGTCAGCTGTCCCAGCTGGGTCCCTTCCCACCTTCTTGCACACCCCCAGCTTACTCACTGGTAGGGCAGTGTGAGAAACTGGTATGTCCTTGATCCTGTGAAAGAGCTGTTCAGCAACAGCCAAAACTTCCCTGCGTTACCAACACCGCTTTGGTCACAAATCCGAAACACAGCACCGTGCCAGCTACCGTAAAGAAAATTCACTCCATCCCAGCCAAAACCATCATGCCTGAATACTGGTAAAATACAGTAAAAATGTATCTGATACAGGTCTCTCTAGAAACCATGAGATGCAATAATGGCTGGCTTTGGGAGGAAATCTGAGCAGCTTTATTGTCTATGACTTTGGCAGCTGGATTGAAATACAGATTTACAAGAGCCAAGTGGCACCTGTGTACCTTTGTGGCTTTTTTGTACCAGGGGTTGTAAACATCACTGATAGGGTATTGAGTCAGGGGAAGAAACGGATCACAACCAACAGATTTTGAACACAGTTTAATTATTAGACTGCTATTATTAATAGCTTGCATCATATGTGTGGTACAGACTGGCAGGTCACCCAGCTGGAGCAGCAGCAGCGGAGAGGCCAACCCCAGTGTTCGCTCAGGAGCAGGGGCCCTGCAGGGGTTTCCGGGCAGCCCTGCTGGGTGCTTTCAGCAGGTGTGCTAACACACACTGCCCTGGAGCCTTTGCCCACCTACAGCAGCCGCTGCCACCTTGGATGTGTTGTGGGTTACGTGACCCGTCGTGGGTGCCAGTGACTGCTGGAGGCCTCGGGCAGGTTCAGCACCTGCTTGGTACCCCGAGCTTACCAGTTTTTGCTCTAAAACCACATGTTCTTGGGAGGCTTTCAGATGCTGTCTCCCAGCATGTATTTTTCTTCTCTTTCTCCTGCTGTTGTCTGGTAACTATTTCTCCATCAACAAACAGAGGCCCCTATAGGCCCCACTTGCACAGCTCTTATGATACCATATGGTAGCAAAGATTGCTTTATTTTACTTTCAGGTAAAGTGAGAATTCCCACTGCAATTTTGAGTGAGTTACCTTGGGCTTGATTCTAGGGTATTGAACATGTGCAAAGGCAACTGAACAATTAAAAGTTTATTGAGGATTCTGCAAATCTGTTCCTTTCCTATTCATCCTTGCTAATCTAACTCTGCTCTTGTGAGAGCACACAACTTTCTTTACGGCCTCCGTCACAGCATGCCACTAAATTGCCATTTACACAAAGTAACAGTTTGGTTTTCAGTTTGGTGGTGGTAGCACAGGCTCAGACTCAAAGGCTGTAGCACACATGACCTTTCGCAATCTTTCAGTGAACCCCAGACTTCTTGGGTTCACTGAAACATTCCATGATTATTCACCTCCATCCCCAGAAAGGTGATGGAAAAACTCATTCTGGATGTCATCTCTAAGCGTGTAGAGGAAGAAAAGGTTGTTGGGAGTGGTCAACACAGATTCACCATGGGGAAATCATGCTTGACCAATCTTATAGCCTTGTATGATGACATGACTGGATGGATGGATGAGGGGAGAGCAGTGGACGTTTTCTACCTCGACTTCACCAAGGCTTTTGAGGCTGTCTCCCATAACACCCTCATAGGTAATCTTAGGAAGTATGGGTTAGATGAGTGGACAGTGAGGTGGATTGAGAACTGGCTGAATGGCAGAGCTCAGAGGGCTGTGATCAGTGGCGCAGAGTCCAGTTGGAGGCCTGTAACTAGTGGTGTTCCCCAGGGGTCAGTACTGTATCCAGTCTTGTTCAATATAGTCATCAATGACCTGGATGAGGGGACAGAGTGTACCCTCAGCAAGTTTGCTGATGACATAAAACTGGGAGGAGTGGCTGACACACCAGAAGGATGTGCTGCCATTCAGTGAGACATGGACAGGCTGGAGAGTTGGGCAGAGAGGAAACTAATGAAGTTCAACGAGGGCAAGTGTTGCAAGTGCTGCACCTAGGGAGGAATAACCACGTGCAGCAATACAGGTTGGGAAATGACCTGCTGGAAAGCAGCTCTGCAAGGAGACACCTGAGAGTCCTGGTGGACAACAAGTTGACCATGAGGCAGCTATGGGCTCCTTGTGGCCAAGAAGCCCAATGGTCTCCTTGGGGTGCATTAAAAAGTACATGGCCAGCAGCTTGAGGGAGGTCTTCCTCCCTCTCTACCCTGGTGAGGCCCCATCTGGTGTACCGTGTCCAGTTCTGCACCCTCAGTTCAAGAACCTCAGGGAACTAATGGAGAGAGTCCAGCAGAGGGCTACAAAGATGATCAAGGGAAAGGAGAACCTCTCTTATGAGGAAAAGCTGAGAGACCTGGGTCTGTTTAGCCTAGAGAAGACTGAGAGGGGATCTTATCAAAGCTGATAAATACCTAAAGGGCAGGTGTCAAGGGTATGGGGCCAGACTCTTCAGTGGTGCCCAGTGACAGCACAAGGGGCAATGGACAGAAACTGGAACATAGCAAATTCCATCTCAACGAAAACTTCTTAACTTTGAAGATGCCAGAGCACTGGAACAGGCTGCCCCAGAGAGATTGTGAAGTCTCCTTCTCTGGAAATATTCAAAACCTACCTGGATGTGTTCCTGTCCAACCTGTTCTAGGTGAACCTGCTTTGGCTGAGGGATTGGACTAGATGATCTGAAGATCCCTTCCAACCCCTACCATTCTGTGATGTAACACAGAGAAGTAAAATGGTCATATGAAAAAGAGGGTAAATCAAACCGTCTTCGGCTTTATCTTAGCTACGCTCCACCTCTACGGCAAGACAGAGCAACAGATGTCATCTGCCTGGATTTATGCAAGCATTTGACACTGTCCCATATGACATCCTGGTCTCTAAATTGGAAAGACATGATTTGGTGGATGGACCACTTGGTGGATAGGGAACTGGCTGAATGGCCACACTTAAAGGGTTGCAGTCAATGGTTCAATGTCCAAGTGGAGACCAGTGATAAGTGGCATACCTCAGAGGTCACTACTGAGACCAGTACTGTTTAACGTCTTTGTCAGTGACATAGACACAGGGATTCCACCTGGAATAGTGTGTCCAGCTCTGAAGTCCTCAGCACATGGACATGGACATGTTGGAACAAGTCCAGATGGGGGCCACAAATGGTTCAATGTCCAAGTGGAGACCAGTGATAAGTGGCATACCTCAGAGGTCACTACTGAGACCAGTACTGTTTAACGTCTTTGTCAGTGACATAGACACAGGGATTCCACCTGGAATAGTGTGTCCAGCTCTGAAGTCCTCAGCACATGGACATGGACATGTTGGAACAAGTCCAGATGGGGGCCACACAAATGATCAGAGGGCTGGAGCACCTCTCCTATGAAGACAGGCTGAGAGGGTTGGTGTTGTTCAGCCTGGAGAAGAGAAGGCTCCAAGAATACCTTATAGCAGCCTTCCAGTACCTAAAGAAAGGTACTTGTCTATAGGAAAAGGTACTTACCTATAGGTAAGATGGGAAAGGACACTTTATCAGGGAATGTAGCGATGGGATGAGGGGCAATGGTTTAAACAGAAAGAGGGGAGTCTTCGGTTAGATATTAGGAAGAAATTCTTTACTGTGAGGGTGGTGAGGACTGGAACAGGTTGACCAGAGAAGCTTTGGATGTCCCATCCCTGGAGGTGTTCAAGGCCAGGCTGGATGGGGCTTTGAGCAACCTGGTCTCCTGGGAGGTGTCCCTGCCCATGGCAGGGGGCTTGGAACAAGATGATCTTTAAGGTCCCTTCCAACCTAAACCATTCTATAATTCTATGACAAGGAACAGAGGCTCATTATAATCTGTTTGCAGAGTATGGGCTTCCTGTTGAAAGTAAGTAAAGGAAAGCAGTAAAGTATCCTTTGCAACGGGGAAAAAAGATATGAAAGAATTCTGAAATGGGGTATGTTTTACACATTAGGGAGAATAACATTAAGGTCGGGAGACTTTATAGGAAGTGCAGGATGGACTTCCTGCAACAGAAAACATTTTTTGATATGGAGAAATAAAATGAAAGAGGGTCGGTTTGTTACAAAAAACAGAAAAGCAGGTCGGGTTGCTGGCACAGGAGTTACTGATCAGAAAGAGCACTTTGCTCTTTGGAGTGAGTGTAAGTGGCCTGTCATATAATGTGCAGTATGGACTGGAGACCAGGGTGTCTGAAAGATATGTGAAAAGGGACAGTTATTGAGGAGAAGAGGAAAAGAAAGCTAGATATTTCAAAGACAATAACATCCTCTTTGGGATTTTATTTAGCTAATGAGGAAATTAGGTAATGCTGATGGAGAAACTGATGGAGCAGCATAGTATGCCTAGGGCACTGGGGTGACTGCAGCAGAAGTATTAGAATGAGCAGGACAGAGAGGAAAGAAGTCAAGAATATGGAAGTAAGACATGGGAGTAGTAATAAAAGATTACTAAAAGAAGTACTTGGAGACAAAATGAGAAATTAGTGACAAAAAGTCATAAAGATACATAAAAGAGGAAAATTTGAAATGAAACTTTAGGAGGTAAGGCAATACTAGTTTTCTTACAGGAGAACTATAGAACAAGAATGAGAAGTTAAAAAAAAAATAAGAGTGACATAACAATAAGCATGAGTTTGTTTTGAAGTTAAGAGATTTTTTTTATTATGAAATTTTCAAAAGCAAACCATGGTGCAAATTTGGGTTTTTTTCTGAGATAAAATAATCAAAGGTTTAAAGTTACAGGGTGAAATATGGGAGCTATTAGAATGGGCTTTTGCATGTGTAGGCATTTTCATAATTTTTCATGGATAGGTTGCTTTAGGATGTAAATAAATATAATTTGTTGCTTGAGATTATGTTTATTCTGGTATTTTAAATTCTATGTGAATTCTTGAAAATTCTGGACATTGTCTTACATATTTTATGTTTGTCGGTAGGAGACCTCTTGGTTGAATGTCCTTAATCTGGATAAAGTCATGAGGATAGACAGAAGACGACAGAGATGAGCTTGGCAAAGAGACAAATGTGCAAGACATGTGAGGTGGGGTTGGAAGGACAGAAGCATAACAAAATGGAGGAAGCAGAGAGAAGCCAGCAGAAGAGGGAAACACGTGCCACAGTTTCAAGGAGGAGCTGTGCAAGCGGAGCAGCAAGCCGGGAAAGAGAAGACAGGGAACCTTTTTACAGGCTTATTTTTCTAGTGAGCTTTACACCTTAGAGCCTTTTAATGACTTGGAGGCAATGTAACAACCTGTGTGGTAGTTTCACTATTATTTTGCTCAGATGTGCTGATGTGCCTTCCAGGGAAGAAGAAGAGAAGAAGGAAATTGAAATTGTCCATCAGCTGAACTTAGTAGAAATGTGTTACTTAACTTCCATAAAGTCAGGTTTAAGACACTATTCTGTCTATACGTGTTGGGAGAGAAAACCAGACTGGCTGACTCAATTAATCCTATTTAGACTTGATGAAGAGAACAAAAGCAAATGCAATATAGTCAGTTGCAGATAATGCAGCCAGCGTGCATAAGAATGGTATCCTATTCTGAACAGCTGACTGTCGTTCCGTTGTGTAAGGGGAATTATGAAAGACAGAAAAGTTGTAACAGTAAGAATTCATAACATAATTTTTTTATTTTATTATGATAGGACCAAAACTGCTATATTGCTATATGTAGCAATATTTCTGCTGCCGGAAGGGTTGAGGCATTAGAAAGTGTGGGCTCTATGGCAGCTGGAATGAGAACTCTTACCATACTACCCTAAGTACGGTAAGAGTTCATGGAACCAGAGCAGTGAGTGTTTTGCCCTGAGTAAGAAATAACAAGAATCTATTTTT
Source organism: Calidris pugnax (assembly GCF_001431845.1). NCBI lineage: Eukaryota > Metazoa > Chordata > Aves > Charadriiformes > Scolopacidae > Calidris > Calidris pugnax. Next base: position 2,597,711 of record NW_015090986.1, on the reverse strand, counting down.
ATTTACAGTGAGAAAAGTCCATGTCCTGAGGACCATACAGCCTGGAGCAGATGCTGCCCGTTTCTTTAATAGATTATACCCGTTCTTGTAGTGATGTACTTAAAGCACAGTGAAGTAAAGCAAGCCTTAATTTATACTTTATATAATATATATTCATATAATCTTATACAGTTTCTACTGTGAAAAAGGTAAAAAGAAGTAACTATAAGGATACTGCATCATTCTGATAATCCTCAACCAGAGCTAAGTCAAAAGTGCACATAGTTTCCTCATGTAATTCTGCTGACTCTAGCAAAGCTGCTTTAAGAATTAATTTATCAGTATATGATTTGTGACTTTTAAAAGCTAGATCATTCACTTTAGTGAGGTTGCCATCCTTAATTATTTCAGATGTCAGTAATTTTTACAGTGAAAACTAACACTTCATGACATTACAACCTCTTCTCTAGATACGATTTGAGATTTTTTTCTTAGTTTGAATTGTTATTTCAATTTAGGTATCAATATGATATTTGCAACGTGTAAGAGCAGTTGATTTTTTTAGGAAAATGCAGTGATTTTATTAAGTATTATTGTATTATAATTGTGTTTCAAATCCTATATTATTGAAATAAGTAATGAGACATTACCTATTCTTCGAAGATTTTATTTATAAATTCTGTGGTATTATTTCCAGATCTAACCATATTGCATTCTCTATATGCATTTGTGGCGGTGTGCTCTCCCTGGTTTGCCCCCCCCCCCCCCCCTCTCGGCTCCTGCCCGGCCTTGGCCACCACGGCCATCACAACAGCACCTGTGATAACTTGCACCCGGTCTCTGAGGGATGGCTGGCAGCAGAGTCAAAATACTGTCTGAAGTGGGGACCTAGAAATTTTGTTGCCATGAAAATATGACTATAGGTCAATTATCTTACTGTATAAATAGTGGACAGCCCAAGAGCCCCTTTGAGCTCTCCTGTATGGCAGCGGGCTGCACGCCAGGATCTCCCCTTTGGTGAGGACGCTCACTGAAGGTTCTACTCCTTGAGGTTGAGAGATTTCTTGCCGCAACAGAGTTTCCGGTTCTACTCCTCGAGGTTGAGGGAATCCTTGCCGCAACAGAGTTTCGGTAAGTGACTAATAGCATGCTAAACTTTGAAATTTTATCTAAGTAATGTAAAGGATTAATTGTGCATATATAATCCTTTAGACATAAACCGTTGACCAAGTCTGGGACTAGGATTGGATCCAGCCGCACCTAGACTCCTCTCTGAGAAGGAGTTTAGAAAGCAAGGGGGTCCTTTCTGAACCTCGTGACTCAACGGGAGGGTCTCCCTGACAGTTCTGTCTGACCCTGTCCTCTGTGCAGTAAATCATAGAGTGTACCCTGACATCGAATCTTGTAAACACTATCGCATTTACCACTGGTTTTATCACACTACTGGTTTTGGTAAATCACTGATTCACCTTAATAAATATTTCTCTGCTTCACTCTAACTAGTGAAGTTAATCACTCCGTCCGCGACAGTTGGCGTAGTCGGCAGGATGTCAGGCGTTATCACTGATTATTTACGGAGGCATGGAGTGAACCCGAGTCCCAAATTCTCAGAGGAATGGGCTCGTGATAATTGGTACAATTGGAAAGTCGTTGAAGAGCATTTAACAGAAGTTAGGGGCCATACAAAGGATGGAAAAGATAAGGGAGTCATCTGCAAAATGTTAGGCACTTGTTTGGAAGCCGCGTTTAGAGACAGGGAGGATCTAAAGAAAGAAATAGAGAGCAGGAGGGCAAATGAGTTACTCCTGTACGTTGAAAATAAACAACTGCGAGAACAACTGCAGGAACAAAAGGAGAAAATGCAAAAATTGGAACAAAAGGTTGAAATGATGCTTATACAGGCTCCCCACCCCCCTGACATTGTACAGATTAAGAAATTAATAGTATCCCCTGAAGATTGGGATGGAGACATTTGGGGTGGTCCCAATGATAGCGAGTCAGAAGAAGACGTTCCTTCATTCCCCACAGCTCCTCCTGAATATGAAGCCAGACCTGTTATCAAAACAGAAATAACTACAGGACCTCGGGGTGGTAATCCACGGAATACTACGCGAACCATCCCCTGGGATCCGTTACAACTGTCAAATTTGCAAGAGAAATATAGCAGAAATGCTTGTGAATCTGAAACTCAGTATTTGTGGCGAGTATGCTTAACTGGCGGCGATCGAATAATGTTAAGCCAGGATGAAGCCAGTGGGTACTGGGGTCCGGGAGTTATCTTAGATTTAGGACCCGACCCGGCAGATACACCCCATTCTATCACCAGCTGAGTGGTTTATTGGGCTGGAGGAGTTGACATTCTGGAGCGGGGTGAGCCCTCCCTAATCCCCATTGAATCTTTAAGTGAGCTACCTACAACTATCACAAAAGCTGCCTGCATACAAGCCGTGCATGAAAAAGGACAACATGATATTCCACTCTCTGCTACAGTAAATTTTGAAATGTTAAAACCATTAATTAGAGGAGCCCCAGCAGTTCTTAAATCCCCACTAGTCGAAAAACGGGATGACATTAGAAGAGACACCGAATTTAATGCACAGGGCAATCACCCCCCCAGACGACTTCCCACTTGGGCAGAATTAACGCACAACATCGTTAACTACAGCCGTGAGACAGGCTGGGATGCTGCAGCACTTGAAAAACAAAGACAGAAATTCCAGCGAGGAGATCAGAAAGTAAGGCCCACAAAACAGGGAACAGAAATTAAATCAAAGGGAAGTAAAAACTTGCAAACACAGACAAGGAACGAAGTGCGGAGGAAAGCAATAGCACTAGGCATTCCCAGATTCATGATTCAAGGTCGGCCTACTGGTGATATCTTGTGGCTAATTGAAACATTCCAGAAACGTGATAATGGTGAAAACACAGACCGTATTTCAACTCCTTTGAAGGGGAATAATCCCTTTCTTCCTCTTAAGGAGGACTTGCAGGACACACAGTCAAAAAACGAGTGACGTCCAGAAGGCGTTTGGGACTGCCTGTCCGGAAAGTAGAAGCTTATCAGTGGATAAATGGCCCATACATTTTAATTCCAGTTGGTCCTCAAAGACAATTAGTAAAATTTTTAATAGCTATGGGAGCACAGATTTCGACATTAACACAACAAGATGCCGAGAAGCTGGGTGTGTGATCCGGACGGCAAAAAGTTAAAATCACAGGTGTGAACAGGGGAACTGATTTATGTCCAACTGCTAAGGTTAGTTTATGGCTCCCGGGCAAGAAACGCATGTCATCTAATCGCTTTGCAATTAAAGTTCATTATGAAAATATTTTAGGTTTTTATATTTTTAACAGCAGAACCTGGTGCCTGTTGGATGGCAGTGTACGGTCCTTGGGCTCAACCACAGACCTTACCCCATGCAGAAACCAGGAAGCGAAGGAGTTTAGAAAGCAAGGGGGTCCTTTCTGAACCTCGTGACTCAACGGGAGGGTCTCCCTGACAGTTCTGTCTGACCCTGTCCTCTGTGCAGTAAATAATAGAGTGTACCCTGACATCGAATCTTGTAAACACTATCGCATTTACCACTGGTTTTACCACACTACTGGTTTTGTTAAATCACTGTTTCACCTTAATAAATATTTCTCTGCTTCACTCTAACTAGTGAAGTTAATCACTCCGTCCGCGACAATTGGCGTAGTCGGCAGGATGTCAGGCGTTATCACTGATTATTTACGGAGGCATGGAGTGTGCCCGAGTCCCAAATTCTCAGAGGATTGGGCTCGTGATAATTAATATATTTGGAAAGTTGTTGAAGAGCATTTAAAAGAAGTTAGAGGCCATACAAAGGATGGAAAAGATAAGAGAGTCATCTGCAAAATGTTAGGCACTTGTTTGGAAGCCGCATTTAGAGAGCAGGAGGGCAAATGAGTTACTCCTGTACGTTGAAAATAAACAACTGCGAGAACAACTGCAGGAACAAAAGGAGAAAATGCAAAAATTGGAACAAAAGGTTGAAATGATGCTTATACAGGCTCCCCACCCCCTGACATTGTACAGATTAAGAAATTAATAGTATCCCCTGAAGATTGGGATGGAGACATTTGGGGTGGTCCCAATGATAGTGAGTCAGAAGAAGACGTTCCTTCATTCCCCACAGCTCCCCCTGAATATAAAGCCAGACCTGTTATCAAAACAGAAATAACTACAGGACCTCGGGGTGGTAATCCACGGAATACTACGCAAACCAGCCCCTGGGATCCGTTACAACTGTCAAATTTGCAAGAGAAATATAGCAGAAATGCTTGTGAATCTGAAACTCAGTATTTGTGGCGAGTATGCTTAACTGGCGGCGATCGAATAATGTTAAGCCAGGATGAAGCCAGTGGGTACTGGGGTCCGGGAGTTATCTTAGATTTAGGACCCGACCCGGCAGATACACCCCATTCTATCACCAGCTGAGTGGTTTATTGGGCTGGAGGAGTTGACATTCTGGAGCGGGGTGAGCCCTCCCTAATCCCCATTGAATCTTTAAGTGAGCTACCTACAACTATCACAAAAGCTGCCTGCATACAAGCCGTGCATGAAAAAGGACAACATGATATTCCACTCTCTGCTACAGTAAATTTTGAAATGTTAAAACCATTAATTAGAGGAGCCCCAGCAGTTCTTAAATCCCCACTAGTCGAAAAACGGGATGACATTAGAAGAGACACCGAATTTAATGCACAGGGCAATCACCCCCCCAGACGACTTCCCACTTGGGCAGAATTAACGCACAACTTCGTTAACTACAGCCGTGAGACAGGCTGGGATGCTGCAGCACTTGAAAAACAAAGACAGAAATTCCAGCGAGGAGATCAGAAAGTAAGGCCCACAAAACAGGGAACAGAAATTAAATCAAAGGGAAGTAAAAACTTGCAAACACAGACAAGGAACGAAGTGCGGAGGAAAGCAATAGCACTAGGCATTCCCAGATTCATGATTCAAGGTCGGCCTACTGGTAATATCTTGTGGCTAATTGAAACATTCCAGAAACGTGATAATGGTGAAAACACAGACCGTATTTCAACTCCTTTGAAGGGGAATAATCCCTTTCTTCCTCTTAAGGAGGACTTGCAGGACACACAGTCAAAAAACGAGTGACGTCCAGAAGGCGTTTGGGACTGCCTGTCCGGAAAGTAGAAGCTTATCAGTGGATAAATGGCCCATACATTTTAATTCCAGTTGGTCCTCAAAGACAATTAGTAAAATTTTTAATAGCTATGGGAGCACAGATTTCGACATTAACACAACAAGATGCCGAGAAGCTGGGTGTGTGATCCGGACGGCAAAAAGTTAAAATCACAGGTGTGAACAGGGGAACTGATTTATGTCCAACTGCTAAGGTTAGTTTATGGCTCCCGGGCAAGAAACGCATGTCATCTAATCGCTTTGCAATTAAAGTTCATTATGAAAATATTTTAGGTTTTTATATTTTTAACAGCAGAACCTGGTGCCTGTTTGACAAAAGAGAATATTTGGCAACATTACAGCCGGGACAGCCTGTGATGGTCAATTTACCAGCCATAGGTATTGTGCCCATGGCTTTAATTAAACCTCGTGACCCAGGTGCCTGGGAAGCTACTGACAGCAGCGGTACAAAACACAGAATTAGCGCGCGATGGATTTTTCCTTCTTTTTAACAGGGCAACCTGTTCGGACTCTCCCCACCGAAACAATCAGTTCGGAAACCAGATGGGAGGTGGCGTTTAACAGTTGATTACCACCATCTGAATGCTAACACAGCCCCACTAACAGCCCCTGTACCAAACATTGCAACCTTAACAGCTACTCTGCAGGCAGCTGCACATCCGTGGAGGCAGCACTGGATGTAAAAGATATATTTTTTGGTTTTTTTGGTTCCATTGAGGGGGGAGGATAAAGAAAAGTTTGTTTTTATGGAAGCCCTATAAGCCGAGCATTCTTTATGAAACTGAACTTAGTGCCCCATCCACTGATAAAAGAGAATATCTGACAACATTACAGCCAGGACAGCCTGTGATGGTCAATTTACCAGCCATAGGTGTTACGCCTATGACTTTAATTAAACCTCGTGACCCATGTGCCTGGGAAGCTACTGGCAGCAGTGGTACAAAACACAGAATTGGCGCACAGTGGATTTTTTTTTTTTCTTCCTTCCTTCTTCTTCTTAATGGGGTAACCTGTTCGGACTCTCCCCGCCGAAACAAGCCTTTTTTTTTTCTCTCTCTCTTACAGCACTACAGGATGTCAAATGGAAATGCTGTGTTTGTGCTGATACCTCGACAACGCTGCTCCTAACCTGTGGTCAACGAACACCAGAATGGCCATGGTGAAAGTAACACCATCAAAGCCCAAGATTTTGTCTTGATACTGAACAGAATGTTTGTCATTTTGAAATACATCTCAATGAAACCCCTGTACTTATGTATACTGGAAAATGATGTGTTTGTATCAGAACCCTTTGTAGTACTATATTTGTAGATAACCTTACCATAGATACAGGTGCATTGAGGGGGGAGGATAAAGAAAAGTTTGTTTTTATGGAAGCCCTATAAGCCGAGCATTCTTTATGAAACTGAACTTAGTGCCCCATCCACTGATTATAGGATGTGACTTTAATTATTCAGCTCCTCTTATGTCTTATCAATGGCTACAGCTTTTTTTTTTCTTCCTTCCTTCTTCTTCTTAATGGGGTAACCTGTTCGGACTCTCCCCGCCGAAACAAGCCTTTTTTTTTTCTCTCTCTCTTACAGCACTACAGGATGTCAAATGGAAATGCTGTGTTTGTGCTGATACCTCGACAACGCTGCTCCTAACCTGTGGTCAACGAACACCAGAATGGCCATGGTGAAAGTAACACCATCAAAGCCCAAGATTTTGTCTTGATACTGAACAGAATGTTTGTCATTTTGAAATACATCTCAATGAAACCCCTGTACTTATGTATACTGGAAAATGATGTGTTTGTATCAGAACCCTTTGTAGTACTATATTTGTAGATAACCTTACCATAGATACAAGTAATCACTCAAATGCTTGTGTTTGTAACTTTACTAGAATTATAGAATGTGACTTTAATTATTCAGCTCCTGCTATGTCTTATCGTGTTCCCCAGGGCTCCATACTGAGGGCAGTTCTCTGTAATACCTTTATCAACTATCTGGACGAGGGGATCGAGTGCACCCTCAGTCAGTTCGCAGACGACACCAAGTTGGGTGGGAGTGTTGATCTGCTGGAGGGCAGGAAGGCTTGAGATACAAAAGAGATACACCATGTCTTCGAAAGAATGAGGAAGGATGGAAAACACCATTGGTGGGAAATTCTTCTTGGATGGTCACCAACAGCAATGGGACTGTTTAATTATACGCTTCACCCAGTTGTTATCTTGTTGATTCTAATCTTAATATGTTTGATGCTTATAGTTATGCTGTATATAAAAATCTGGTACTTGACCAAACAAATAACCCAACTACAACCACCCAAAACATACAAATCAGCAAATAACAAATAGCAGTGCTATACTGTCTACTTACCGTGACTCTGAGCGTAAACAACTATCAATATACTATTTATGCCACAGAGGCAAGAGGTGACCACACCACCACTCTGTGAAGGTAAGATAAATTGACCATAGTCACGGGGTAGAGTGTGGCGGTGTGCTCTCCCTGGTTTGCCCCCCCCTCCCTCTCGGCTCCTGCCCGGCCTTGGCCACCACGGCCATCACAACAGCAGCTGTGATAACTTGTACCCGGTCTCTGGGGGATGGCTGGCAGCATAGTCAAAATACTGTCTGGAGTGGGGACCTAGAAATTTTGTTGCCATGAAAATATGACTATAGGTCAGTTATCTTACTGTATAAATAGTGGACAGCCCAAGAGCCCTTTGAGCTCTCCTGTATGGCAGCGGGCTGCACGCCAGGATCTCCCCTTTGGTGAGGATGCTCACTGAAGGTTCTACTCCTCGAGGTTGAGAGATTTCTTGCCGCAACAGAGTTTCCGGTTCTACTCCTCGAGGTTGAGGGAATCCTTGCCGCAACAGATTCTCGGTAAGTGACTAATAGCATGCTAAACTTTGAAATCTTATCTAAGTAATGTAAAGGATTAATTGTGCATATATGATCCTTTAGACATAAACCGTTGACCAAGTCTGGGACTAGGATTGGATCCAGCCGCACCCAGACTCCTCTCTGAGAAGGAGTTTAGAAAGCAAGGGGGTCCTTTCTGAACCTCGTGACTCAACGGGAGGGTCTCCCTGACAGTTCTGTCTGACCCTGTCCTCTGTGCAGTAAATCATAGAGTGTACCCTGACATCGAATCTTGTAAACACTATCGCATTTACCACTGGTTTTATCACACTACTGGTTTTGTTAAATCACTGTTTCACCTTAATAAATATTTCTCTGCTTCACTCTAACTAGTGAAGTTAATCACTCCGTCCGCGACAGCATTCTTCTAAGAAGATGACTAATTTAAGTGCAAATCTGTGGTATTGAATGTAGTATTTATAGTTCTATGGTTTATATTTATAACATAAAGAAGTATTTTATGTGTATGATAAAATCAGTCTTCTTTAGCAAAGCAGATAGATGTTGAGTTACTCAGTAATTACTTAAGAGATTTAAATGCTAAGTAATGCTACTAATGCTTAACTGGGAATTTTTAGATATTAAGGATGAACTCACAACTCATCATGTAAGCATAGAAGTCAGAAAATCTAGAGCAGACCTGGTTAAAAATATGCACATTTTGTTATGTAGAAGTAGAGAGGCATATCTAGTTTATGTCCTGTTATCCTTTAATTCTCTGACTCAGAAGTAGAAGTCCCTGTAAGTTTAAGCCTCTATTATTTTTGAAAGTATAGGAAAGAATGATAGGGCCCACTTAATGCTTTCCACAATGCCATTATCTTTTATGCACGTGAGTATTTCTCTGTAAAAGACAGTGGTGTAAACACAGCATTACCCTACATCATATTCAGTCTTCAAAACTTGCTTAATTAGGAGGAAAAGCACCAAGGCTCAGGGTTTTTTTAGACATTTGTATGTTTTCTCTCCATGGTTTTAGATTTGCAATTTTTTGTCCTTGCACTTCTTAATGATATTTTCTTAAATTTTTCTCAGTGCAACAGAATGCTTTCTAAAGTTATAAAATTTTACAAAGGAAAACCTTTTCTGAAGCTATAGACTTTATTGTGGTAGGCCTGGAGTTAGGATAAATAGCTTGCCTTGTTTCCAAATAATGTCAAATAATTGTTGGTGAGAATTAAAATTATTTGAATTCATAGCTGGTGATCTCATGAGATAGCTCAGGTTAGCAAAATAAATGATAGCAATTAATAGAGTCCTGCCATGAGTAAAACTTGAACTTTACTGTAAACTACTGTTCAATAGCAGGATTTATACACTACATTAATTTTCTTTATAATCCCATTTTTCTATTTCCACTGAACCTGTATGAGTCCCATAATCAATTTTTATTGCTCTACTACATATTTTGCTTCAGGTGAGCATCCTGTGGTACCAGCAGGGTACATGCCAGTGTTGGTGGCATTGCACAGGAGAAGAGACACTGGTGTGATATCATAACTGAATCTGGAGCATTAGCAATTGGAAGCAGCTTATATAAAATTCATAAAAGTATAGGGAATCAATTCTTCCATTGGTTTTACTTGAACTTTTCCAGGGAATCATATATTAGACTATTGTGATAGAAATCTTACGTTAATTTCAAAGGAAAGTTGTATTGCATCTGAACCAAGCTTTGTAGAAAAGCTCATTTCAAATCAGTAGAGCGTTTATAAAGCTGTCTTGACTTAGAATTGATAAAATTACTTCTTGAAAACCAATAGAATTTTCAGAAGTGGGAAATCTATAGTTCATCTCCTTTCATTTCAGTAAGGTTGGATTCGTGAAGTAGAAGAACTTCACAGCTAGATTTGTTATATATGGGACATGTAGAATGGCAGGGGTGGTTTCAGCTTCAGTTTCCCGATTGTTTTAAAAGACCGCTCCAAATCTTTAGTTTAGATTAAAGAACTACATCCTCCCAAACCGAATTGAACTGATAAATCCTTTTTTGGTCTCATTTGTGTTTCTGAAATCTCCAGGCATGCCATTCAACTCTTGTATAGTCAATAAAAAATCTCATCTCACCTTCAACACTCTGTGATGAATTTATTTTCCTTAGTGGGTTGGCTGAAATGCGAAATTGTATTTCTGTTTTGAGAATACTTGAAAAATAATCACAGTGGGAATTTTTACTGCAAAACAATAAACCTATAAAATTAGGCTAAGAGTAGAAACATCAAGGTAAATGTAATTATTTGGGTGTTGTGATATCCAATGCTAATGTTATTTTTCAATAAATTTTAAGAATTTATTTGGTGTAAGCTATTTTATTCTTGGACAATTACTGTTTTATCCACGAAACACAGGCCCCCTGCATTCTTCTGCACTCTCAGTAGAGAAGAGTGTACTTCAGAAGTTCTGCAGGTAACTTTTAAATAAACAAATTGGAAAATTATCTTTTCAGTGGTTATATTAACCAAAACAGATGTATGGAAGCCTTGTCACTCACACCCCTCAGGAAAAGTTTCTGAAGTTTGGGAAGGCATATTTTTACCACAGGAATCTTATTTTTTCTACTAGAGCTGTTTTTTCATACACATAAAATGACTGAGACGAGGATCCCATCTGTACAAACTTCATATGAAACTTTATGTAAACTACTGTTTAGCATTGTCAGGACACCTTAGTTTAGGAAAAGGTACAGCCAACAGCTTCTAGGGTAATCTACAGAATACAGAACCTGTCTTAGAAGACTAAAAGGGTTGACTTGTTCAGGGCTAAACACAACAGGTGAAAAAATTGAGCAAATAATAACTATGTTATTATTTGTTCTACAAGGACAAATTAAAGCTTCAGAAAATTTTGAACCATTTTTAAGTTGGCAGCAAAGAGTTGGTTTCTATGAGCAGAAGATGAGGTGTAAAGGGATCATCCTGGTTTGAGCAGCACAGGATGAATTTCTCTTTCGGTAATTTTACTTTTCAGTAAGGTCTCTTCTAATGCAAGAAAACTGCATTTTTAGAAGACTTTAGTGTCTGAACTTGTGAAAATATTTACTTTATAGCCAACTATAGTATGCGGGTTTCAAAGTCTCAGTATTTTCAAGCTAGCCAGATATGTGGATGAGGAGGAGAAAGGGCCCAGGAACTTGACCCAAGCTGGGAAAGAGAATTATTTCATACCATGAACACCACATTCAATATGAATTAGAAAGTTTGCTAAGGAGCTTCTTCTCTTCTATGATGGCTGTGATCCTGAGAACTTCTTGCCTCAGCCCTGGACTTTGAGGCCTTTCCTTCTTACCGAAGCTGCAGTGCTCGTAGTGTCCAACATCTGCCGTCCACTGCTGGGAGGACACAGCTTCCTACTCACATAAATGGCTGAGTATAATGCCTGTGTAGTTTATATTGGCATTGGGAACAATGTTGGTTCTTTAGTATTATTAACGTTAATTAGTTAGTATTATTCTATTAAATCTGTTTATATTCCAACCCTCGGGTTTCCTTGTCTTTTCCCGATTCCCCTTCCTGGGTGGGGAGGGGTCAATGAGTGCTAGAATAATTGTCTAAATAAAATAAATTGTTGTGGGTTCTTCAAACCATAACAGGGAGGTCTTTATTTTTAGATTATCATACAGCATTAGTATTCTTTATGTTTTTTTAATGTCTGTACATTGCCAAGGCGTGCAAAATAATTTTATATTGAAGGCAGTTGCATGATTGATGGCTTTGCTACATCCAACTGCATGAGCTAACTGTAGATCCATTTAGAAAAAAAAAAGCTGGACCCAGGATCCCATAATTTCTTTTTGTCAAAACACTTCTCACTAGATAATCATTATTGCCATTCACTTCTGTTTTATTTCCAGTTTGAATTTGAAAAGCCACTTTTCTTTTAAAAATCTTCACCTAGCTTGGAGACTTACTACCTAAGATGCCAGCATTTCTCTCTGAAGTTGTCACTGTAGGACTCAAGCTGTTCCATGATCTCACTATAACCCGACCTTGTCAACTTCAAGTTCCAGTTCTCCAAACTTGACACCATGGCACCATATTTACGCCAACTCAGCAATCCCACGTGGATCCAGGCATGACTGTAGGTCAACTGGGTCTGGTCAGCCAAAACAACAATATTAACACTAACCTTATAACAGCTCACAATAAGACAGCAGTGATCCTAGTTCATCAGTCCTAAACCTTCTTTCTAGATTAATATAACTACAATCCTTGTACATCAAACTCTGCAAGTCCAAACGCTAGCAATAGCACGTATCAGGAAACCACTTTCAGGTCTAAAGTTAGGCCTAACAACATGTTTCAATAATTTATAAATATGTAAGGAGCCGATATTAGTATAGATCACATAGGTCTAATTCTAGGTTTTCCACTAGCTTGGCAATGCCTGCTAATCCTCCCCGAAACCTTAGCCCAGCAGAGTCAGCTTCCAGCCCAGCCTAGTCTTTCACCCATACCAGACCCAGCCTGTACTGTAGAACATCAGCCTTTGCTACTGCATTTCCAAACAGAAATGCTGACCTAATTTTACTGCCTTCAATTGCTACCTAAGTGTCTGTTAACCTAGGGCTGAAGGTTCTAGTTTTGCAATTATGTTAGTGCGTATTTCTACCTCTGAAAATTAGTGCTCTACTGAAAAAAAAGCTGGACCTTCTTGGCCCCCCATCAAAAACCAAGGATAAAGTTGGGAGCTCCCAGACAATGTTTTCAACATTTTACCTGTTTGCCCAGAAACAAGCATAGATGATTTCATACTATTTGTCTAGCAGCTTAAAAAGTGAGAAGCACAAAAAGGAAAAACTTTTCAGGTAATTATATCTTAATTATAACTATATACATTTATGAAAGCTGAAGCAATTAGTCCTTATTATGGAGCACATGCTTGCCAAATTTTTTGTAAGTACAGCTGGTTTTTAGCTGCATAATAAAACATGTTAAGTTTGATCTGCTGACAATGTATTCATTTATAAGGGTATATTAGTCCTTATATGGTGGTCAGATTATTAGTTAAATGTTAGAGAGAAAAGCAAGTCAAAGCTGAAACTGTGTGTACCAATGCCAAAATTTTTTTTTTCAGCATCATAAGCTCCAGAAAATATAAGTTAGCAAAGGAACTAGAATGTCTTTCTTAATCAATTTGTCACAGCTGTATATTGCTTCAGTATAAGGAGATAAACAGCAAGCAAAATCAAGAGGATGTGCACTAAAAAAAACTAAGTGCCACAAATATGTAAGTAATATAAGTTCAGTTGAACTACATTATGCCTATTCTTTTATGTTTTTGTAGAATCATAGATTGGTTTGTGTTGGAAGGGACCTTTAAAGGTCATCTAGCCCAACCTCCCTGCCATAAGCAGGGATATCTTGATCTGGATCATGTTACTCAGAGCCCCATCCAACCTGACCTTGAATGTTTCCAGGGATGGAGCGTCTACCACCTCTCTGGGCAACCTTTGCCAGTGTCTCACCACCCTCATCATAAAAAATTTCTACCTTACATCTAGTCTGAATCTACCCTCTTGCAGTTTAAAACCATTACACCTTGTCCTATCACTTGAGACCCTGCTAAAGAGTTTGTCCCCATCCTTCCTATAAGCCTCCTTTAAAGATTGAAACGCTGCAATACAGTCTCCCTGGACCTTCTCTACACTGAACAATCCCAACTCTCTCAGCCTGTCTTCACAGAGAGGTGCTCTGTCCCTCTGATCATTTTTGTAGCCCTCCTCTGGACCTGTTTCAACAGGTCCATGTCTTTCTTGTATTGAGGACTCCAGAGTCGGGCACAGTACTCCAGTTGGGATCTCACCAGGGTGGAGCAGAGGGGCAGAATCACTTCCCTTGACATGCTGGTCACACTTCTTTTTATGTAGTCCAGGATACAGTTGGCTTTCTGGGCTGTGAGCATGCATTGCTGGCTCACATCCACCTTCTCATCCACCAGTACCCACAAGTTCTTTTGGAAGGGCTGCTTACAATAAATTCTTCCCCCAGCCTGTATTGATACTGGGGGCTGCCCTGACCCAGGGGCAAAACCCTGCACTTGGCCTTATTGAACCTCATGAGGTTCACATGGGCCAACTCCTTGAGCTTGTCCAGGTCCCTCTAAATGGCATCCCATCCCTCAGGCTTGTCAGCCACTTCGCTCAGCTTGGTGTCATCCACAAACTTGCTGATGGTGCAGTCAATCCCACTGTGTCGTTGATGAAGATATTAAACAGTACAGGTCCCAGTATGCTCCTCTGAGAGACACCACTCATCACTGATTTCCATCTGGACACTGAATTGTTGACCACTACTCTCTGAATGCAGCCATCCAGCCAGTTCCTTATCCACTGAACCATCCATCCATCAAATCCATATCTCTACAGTTTAAAGAAAAGGAGGTTGCAGGGTACCATGCCAAAGTCCTTACAGAAGTCCAGATAACATCTGCAGCTCTACTCTTGACAATGATGTAGTTACTCCCTCATAGAAGGCCACTAGATTGGCCTTCTAGGCTGTGCCTTGAGGCAAGACTTCTAGGCCTTCTAGAGGCAAGATTTGTCCTTAGTGAAGCTAAGTGTGCTGCCTTGAATCACCTTGCTGTCCTCTGTGTGCCTTAGCATAGCTTCCAGGAGGATCTGTTCCGTGATCTTCCCAGGCAGAGTGGAGGTTGACAGGTTGGTAGTTGCCAGGGTCCTCCTTTCTACCCTTTTTAAAAATGGGTGCAATGTTTCCCTTTCCCTAGTCACTGCAGACTTCACCAGACTGCTGTGACTTCTCAAATATCATGGAGAGTGGCTTGGCAATCAGTTCCCTCAGCCAATTACCTCAGGATTCTGGGATGCATCATGTCAGGTAGCATAGACTTCTGTATGTTCAGGTTCCTCAGGTGGTCACAAACCTCATCATCTCTTACAGCGGGAAGGGCTTTGGTCCCCCAGTCACTGCCTTGTGGTCCATCCCCTCGAGAGGTGTGGGAAGAGAGGTTGCCAGTGAAGACTGAGGCAAAAAAATTTTGCCTTCACCTCATCTGTTATTACCAGTTTGCCAGTTGTGTTCATCAGGGGAACTACACTTTCTTTGACCTTCCTTTTCTGGCTGACAAACTTATAGAAGCCTTTCTTAATATTGTTTGTGTCCCTGGCCAAGTTCAAGTCTGGGTCTGTTGTCGCTTTAGCTACAAATGGTGATCTAAAAACTAACAGATTATAAAGTTATAAAGAAGATGACTATCTATTTTCGCTCTAGAACAGCTTTATAGTTTCATCAAGTATCTTTTAGTGGCAGTAGAATTTATCTTTTTAGAAATATTTCGACTTCTGTATGTTCAGTGATTCATAAACTATGCACAACCCAAACCAGCAATGCACAAGGCATTTCTAAGTGATTCACATTTGGTCCTCATTACACAGAAAATGCAGAACATTCTTGTTGGGCTATCCCAGAGGCCTATGAGGAAGTTGGAGGGCTTTCTTGTGCCAGTAGTTCAGGAATCACTGAACAGCACAAAACTCTCTGATTAAACAGCTAGATCTTTGTAATGATGGGAGATATGGTTTCTATTCCTGACTGAGAAGTGATTCATAAACTATGCACAACCCAAACCAGCAATGCACAAGGCATTTCTAAGTGATTCACATTTGGTCCTCATTACACAGAAAATGCAGAACATTCTTGTTGGGCTATCCCAGAGGCCTATGAGGAAGTTGGAGGGCTTTCTTGTGCCAGTAGTTCAGGAATCACTGAACAGCACAAAACTCTCTGATTAAACAGCTAGATCTTTGTAATGATGGGAGATATGGTTACAATTCAGGGAAAAAAGGAGAGTTTATGGCCTTTGGAAGAAGGGGCAGGCCACTCAGGAAAGCTACAAAAATGTGATAAGGCTACATAAGGAAAAAATTAGAAGGGCCAAAGCGCAACTAGAACTTAACCTGGCTTTGAGTGTTAAGAACAGTAAAAAAAGTCTCTGTAAATACATTAGTTATCAAAGGAAGACTAAGGACAATCCCCATGCTTTATTAGATGAGGGTGGGAACACGGGGCAGGCCACTCAGGAAAGCTACAAAAATGTGATAAGGCTACATAAGGAAAAAATTAGAAGGGCCAAAGCGCAACTAGAACTTAACCTGGCTTTGAGTGTTAAGAACAGTAAAAAAAGTCTCTGTAAATACATTAGTTATCAAAGGAAGACTAAGGACAATCCCCATGCTTTATTAGATGAGGGTGGGAACACGGTAACAAATGATGAGGAGAAGGCTGAGGTACTTAATGCCTTCTTCACCTCAGTTTTCAGTAGCAGAATTGGTTGTTCCCCGAGTATACAGACCTCTGACCTAGTAGATAAGGGCGAGGAGCAGAATGAAGACCCTGTAATCCAAAGGGAGATAGTGAGGGACCTGCTCCAACACCTAGACATATACGAGCCTATGGGACCAATGGGATCCATCTGAGGGGAGCTGGTGAAAGTGCTCTCCAAGCCACTTTCCATCATTTACCAGCAATCCTGGCAAACTGGGCAGGTCCCAGTTGACTGGCGTCTAGCAAATGTGATGCTCATCCACAGGAAGAGCCAGAAGGATGATCCAGGGAACTACAGGCCTGTCAGTCTGACCTTGTTGCCGGTGAGGGTCATGGAACAGATCATCCTGAGTCCCATTATACAGCGCATGAAGGACTAATAGGTAATCAGGCCCAGTCAGCACAGGGACATGAGGGGCAGGTCCTGCTTGACAAACCTGATCTCCTTCTATGACAAAGTGACCCGCTTGGTGTGGATGTTTCACTGAATTTCACTGAATTTTTAGAGTTGGAAGGGACCATAGAGATCATCTAGTCCAACTCCCCTGCTAAAGCAGGATTGCCTAGAGCTAGAGCATGTTACTCAGGGCTGCATCCAGGCGGGTCTTGAAAATCTCCAGAGAAGGGGACACCACGACCTGCGTGGGCAGCCTGTTCCAGGGCTCTGTCACCCTCACTGTGAAGTAGTTTTTTATTATATTTGAGTGGAACCTCCTACATTTCAGCTTATGCTGAAAAGAGTCTGGCTCTCTCCTCCTTCAACCCTCCCTTGAGATGCTTGTAAGCAATAATAAGGTCTCCCCTCAGCCTTCTCTTCTCCAGACTAAAGGGTCCCAGCTCTCTCAGTCTTTCTTCATAAGGGAGATGCTCCAATCCTTGAATCATCTTCGTCGCCCTTCGCTGGACTTTTTCCAGTAGCTCTTTGCCTCTCTTGAACTGGGGAGCCCAGAACTGGATGCAGTATTCCAATTGTGGCCTCACCGGTGCAGAGTAGAGGGAGAGAATGACTTCCCTCGACCTACTAGCCACACTCTTCCCTGTGCAGCCCAGGATTCCATTGGCCTTCCTGGCCACAAGAGCACACTGCTTGCTCATTGTCATTTTGCTGTCTACCAGAACCCCCAGATCTTTCTCTTCAGAGAAGAGAAAGATCATTGTTGTTTACCTGAACTTGAGTAAAACCTTTGGTATGGTTTCCCACAGCATTCTTATGAAGAAACTGTCTGCTTATGGCTTGGACAGGTGTATGCTTTACTGGGTATAAAACTGGCTGCAGGGCCGGGCCCAGAGAGTGGTGGTGAAGGGAGTTGAATCCAGTTGGTGGCCGGTCACGAGTGGTGCTCCCCAGGGCTCGGTGTTGGGGCTGGTTCTCTCTAATACCTTCATCAATGATCTGGACGAGGGGATTGAGTGCACCCTCAGGAAGTTTGCAGACAACAGCAAGCTGGGTGGGAGTGTCAAGCGGCTGGAGGGTGGAGAGGCTTTGCAGAGGGACCTGGACAGGCTGGCTGGCTGGGCCAAGGCCAATGGGATGAGGTTCAAGAGGGCCAAGTGGTGGGTGCTGCACTTGGGTCACACCAACCCCATGCAGCGCTAGAGGCTTGGGGCAGAGTGGCTGGAGCAGTGCCTGGCAGAAAAGGCCCTGGGGGTGTTGGTTCACAGTCCACTGAACATGTGCCAGCAGTGTGCCCAGGTGGCCAAGAAGGCCAACAGCACCCTGGCCTGTTTCAGGAAGAGCGTGGTGAGTAGGACTCAGGAGGTGAAGGTCCCCCTGTGCTCGGCACTGGTGGGGCCCCATCTCGAGTGCTGTGTCCAGTTTTGGGTCCCTCGTGACAAGAAAGACATCGAGGTGCTGGAGCGGGTCCAGAGAAGGGCAACAAAGCTGGTGAGGGGTCTGGAGAGTAAGTCTAATGAGAAGAGGCTGAGGGAGCTGGGGTTGTTCAGCCTGGAGAAGAGGAGGCTGAGGGGAGACCTTCTCGCTCTCTACAACTACCTGAAAGGAGGGTAGGGAGAGGCGGGGGTCGCTCTCTTCTCCCAAGTCACAGGCAGTAGGACAAGAGGTGCCTCTTGAGGCCTCAAGTTGTGCCAGGGGAGGTTCAGATTGGACATTAGGAAACATTTTTACACTACAAGGCTTATTAAGCACTGGAAAGGGATGCCCAGGGAAGTGGTGGAGGCACCATCCCTGGAGGTGTTCAAAAGAAGGGTTGACATCGTGCTTAGGGACAAGGTTTAAAGATGGGGGTTTTTTTCTCAGAGTTGGGTTGAGGGTTGGACTAGGTGATCCTAAAGCTCCCGTCCAAACGAGACGATTCTGTGATTCTACGGATAAGGGCGAGGAGCAGAATGAAGACCCTGTAATCCAAAGGGAGATAGGGAGGGACCTGCTCCAACACCTAGACATATACGAGCCTATGGGACCAATGGGATCCATCTGAGGGGAGCTGGTGAAAGTGCTCTCCAAGCCACTTTCCATCATTTACCAGCAATCCTGGCAAACTGGGCAGGTCCCAGTTGACTGGCGTCTAGCAAATGTGATGCTCATCCACAGGAAGAGCCAGAAGGATGATCCAGGGAACTACAGGCCTGTCAGTCTGACCTTGTTGCCGGTGAGGGTCATGGAACAGATCATCCTGAGTCCCATTATACAGCGCATGAAGGACTAATAGGTAATCAGGCCCAGTCAGCGCAGGTAAGCAGTTCTGCTGAACGACTCCCTGCTTCTCTAGGAATGGAAGACTTTTGCGGTTCTGTGATGAGAAGGCTGAGGTACTTAATGCCTTCTTCACCTCAGTTTTCAGTAGCAGAATTGGTTGTTCCCCGAGTATACAGACCTCTGACCTAGTAGATAAGGGCGAGGAGCAGAATGAAGACCCTGTAATCCAAAGGGAGATAGGGAGGGACCTGCTCCAACACCTAGACATATACGAGCCTATGGGACCAATGGGATCCATCTGAGGGGAGCTGGTGAAAGTGCTCTCCAAGCCACTTTCCATCATTTACCAGCAATCCTGGCAAACTGGGCAGGTCCCAGTTGACTGGCGTCTAGCAAATGTGATGCTCATCCACAGGAAGAGCCAGAAGGATGATCCAGGGAACTACAGGCCTGTCAGTCTGACCTTGTTGCCGGTGAGGGTCATGGAACAGATCATCCTGAGTCCCATTATACAGCGCATGAAGGACTAATAGGTAATCAGGCCCAGTCAGCACAGGTACATGAGGGGCAGGTCCTGCTTGACAAACCTGATCTCCTTCTATGACAAAGTGACCCGCTTGGTGTGGATGTTTCACTGAATTTCACTGAATTTTTAGAGTTGGAAGGGACCATAGAGATCATCTAGTCCAACTCCCCTGCTAAAGCAGGATTGCCTAGAGCTAGAGCATGTTACTCAGGACTGCATCCAGGCGGGTCTTGAAAATCTCCAGAGACCTGCGTGGGCAGCCTGTTCCGGGCTCTGTCACCCTCACTGTGAAGTAGTTTTTTATTATATTTGAGTGGAACCTCCTACATTTCAGCTTATGCTGAAAAGAGTCTGGCTCTCTCCTCCTTCAACCCTCCCTTGAGATGCTTGTAAGCAATAATAAGGTCTCCCCTCAGCCTTCTCTTCTCCAGACTAAAGGGTCCCAGCTCTCTCAGTCTTTCTTCATAAGGGAGATGCTCCAATCCTTGAATCATCTTCGTCGCCCTTCGCTGGACTTTTTCCAGTAGCTCTTTGCCTCTCTTGAACTGGGGAGCCCAGAACTGGATGCAGTATTCCAATTGTGGCCTCACCAGTGCAGAGTAGAGGGAGAGAATGACTTCCCTCGACCTACTAGCCACACTCTTCCCTGTGCAGCCCAGGATTCCATTGGCCTTCCTGGCCACAAGAGCACACTGCTTGCTCATTGTCATTTTGCTGTCTACCAGAACCCCCAGATCTTTCTCTTCAGAGAAGAGAAAGATCATTGTTGTTTACCTGAACTTGAGTAAAACCTTTGGTATGGTTTCCCACAGCATTCTTATGAAGAAACTGTCTGCTTATGGCTTGGACAGGCAACGGGGTCTCGTCTATGGGGCCAGATGGGATCCACCCGAGGGCACTGAGGGAGCTGGCAGAAGTGCTCACTGAGCCCCTTTCCACCCTTCAGCAGCAGTGCGGGCAAAGCGGGGAGGTCCCAGCCGACTGGCGTCTAGCAACCGTGACGCCCGTCCAGAAGAAGGGTGGGAAGGATGATGGGGGGAACCACAGGCCTGTCAGTCTGACCTCGGTGCCTGGGAAGGTGATGGAACAGGTCATCCTGAGTGGCGCCATACGGCGCGAGAAGGACAGCCAGGTGATCAGGCCCAGCCAGCACAGGTTTGTGAGAGGCAGGTCCTGCTTGACAAACCTGATCTCCTCCTGTGACAAAGTGGTGGATGAGGGCAAGGCTGCGGGTGTTGTTTCCCTGGACTTTAGTAAGGCCTTTGATAGAGTCTCCCCCAGCATCCTCCTGGAGACACCAGCTGCCCATAGCTTGGATGGGAGTACTCTCCGCTGGGTTACAAAGCTGGCTGCAGGGCTGGGCCCAGAGAGTGGTGGTGAAGGGAGTTGAATCCAGTTGGTGGCCGGTCACGAGTGGTGCTCCCCAGGGCTCGGTGTTGGGGCTGGTTCTCTCTAATACCTTCATCAATGATCTGGACGAGGGGATTGAGTGCACCCTCAGGAAGTTTGCAGACAACAGCAAGCTGGGTGGGAGTGTCAAGCGGCTGGAGGGTGGAGAGGCTTTGCAGAGGGACCTGGACAGGCTGGCTGGCTGGGCCAAGGCCAATGGGATGAGGTTCAAGAGGGCCAAGTGGTGGGTGCTGCACTTGGGTCACACCAACCCCATGCAGCGCTAGAGGCTTGGGGCAGAGTGGCTGGAGCAGTGCCTGGCAGAAAAGGCCCTGGGGGTGTTGGTTCACAGTCCACTGAACATGTGCCAGCAGTGTGCCCAGGTGGCCAAGAAGGCCAACAGCACCCTGGCCTGTATCAGGAATATTGTGGCCAGCAGGAGTAGGGAAGTGATTTTGCCTCTGTACTTGGCACTGGTGAGGCCCTATCTCGGGTTCTGTGTCCAGTTTTGGGTCCCTCGTGACAAGAAAGACATTGAGGTGCTGGAGCGGGTCTAGAGATGGGTAATGAAGCTGGTGAGGGGTCTGGAGCACGGACGGCTGAGGGTGCTGGGGTTATTCAGCCTTAAGAAAAGGAGGCTGAGGGAGACCTTATCACTCCCTACAGCTACCTGAAAGGAGGCCATGGAGAGGTGGGGGTTGATCTCTTCTCCCAAGGAACAGTCTCTAGAACAGGAGGAAATGGCCTCAAGTTGTGCCAAGGGAGGTTTTGATTCAATACTAGGAAATATTTTTACACTGAAATGCTTATTAATCATTGGAACAGGCTGCTGAGGGAAGTTGTTGAATCACTAACCCTGGAGGTATTTAAAAGACAGATAGACATAGCTCTTAGCGATACGGTTTAAGTGATGGTTTTTGTCAGTGTTAGGTTGATGGTTGGACTAGATGATCTGAAAGGTCCCTTCTGACCTATGCGATTCTATGATTCTATGACTCTATTCTATGACTCTATTCTATGACTTCTATGATTCTATGACTCTGTAAGTGGAAGCAATGTCATAGCAATGCAATATCTAGCACTTCTGGAGTTGAATGTAGGCCTCCGAGTGAAGTATTTCAGCTAACTGCACATCATATGCTAAAATTAGATGCCCAAGAAGGGCATCCAAAACAGGCAGCGTGATGAGTAGGGAGCTATTTAAATTCAGTATGGTAAATTTGTATCTGTCTAGATCTAGAAGGATAGAAACAATAAGGGAAATCTTAAATTCTGTTTGCAGATAACAAAATAGCTCAAAAAGGTAATTCTGGATCCCCAGTTAGTCAGTTACTGGAACTGGCTTCTGAAAAAACAGTTTACTTAATATCTTTCAAACATATGGACAAAGTTAACTTTTTTAACAAAAAAAATCAAGGATATACCAGGATGGCAAGGCATACTGTTGTTACCAATTCCATTTTTCTAAGCTGTCTGTTGCAAGATTAAATTTCCTGGGATATATCATGAGGTTTTTTATGCCTGTGTATATGTGTAAGTAGGAATAAGATTTTACTGATGATGATTTCTTTCTCCTCGCTCTAGGATCTGTTTGGAATCACTTTAATATCCTTGTTAAAGGATTTTATACATTGCTCTCTCTTCATCAGGCTGCCAGTCCAGAGTATATGAAAATTTACTGTAAGATGTGTTTTACACGTGTTGGGTACTTATTCTTTGTTCTTTTACCACTAAGACTGGTTTTACCCAGCTCCCAAGACTGCACTCCTTTAGTGATCAGTAGCAGACTGCTGAGTTGTTTGTAGCCTAAGGATGCCACTATTGTTCTGCGCTTAGGCCTCTACTATCAGCTTATTTCTCTAGCCCTCAATACTGCAGGCTATTTTAGGGTCTGCTACAGTAGGCTACAACTTGAGTGTGACATTGCAACACACAGCAGTGCAGTGCTAAGCAAAACATAGAATATAATGCAATAATAGGTAACAGGCACCTAGGGAAAATGTAACACAATAATAGATAATAGTCACCTACTTCCTAATACCAGATAATTACCAAGAGAGTTAGATAATTTCTCACAGAACAAAGCAAACAAAAGCAAAACTCCACATAGGCCAAAATAAATCCAGGCAAGTGCTAAGGTTTGTGCTGTTATCTTAACACAAAGTCTATGTCCTGTCACAAGCCATTGCATGCCACATTTACTGGGCTTTAAGGCTGCAACTTTAATAGAACTAAAAGCTAAGAAAAGCACAGGAATCACTGCATATGAATTGATTTTTGCAATTGCTCAAACTGTCGTCAGTTTTAGCTGAGCTTGCAGACCTCACATTTGCAGGATACATGCTTTCAGGTGAGAACTGGAAGGAGGGAGGTTCCTCTGCCTGGGCCATGGTATATTAACACTCCAGTGGCTGTGCAAATTAAATTGGGGATTGTCTTTGTCTGAAATAGAAATGTAGTTGTACTATGTGTCTTAAATATTTGACTGCCTCAGTATTTCCAGTGACAGGACATGGGAATAGCTCAAAGCTCCATCAGTGGAGGTTCAGGCTAGGTATTAGGGAACAATACTTTTGGTTACCAAGATGATGGTCGAACACAGGATTCCTAGAGAGGTGGTCAATGCCCCAAGCCTGTCAGTGTTTGAGAGGCATTTGGACAATGCCCTTGGTAACATGCTTTAACTTCCACTCAGCTCTGAAGCAGTCAGGCAGTGGGACTCTAGTCTCTGATTGCTGCAGGTCCCTTCCAACTGAACCGTTCTTTTCTATTCCGTGCCATGCCATGCCATTCTATCCACAGCATGTTGCAACACCCACCATGACAGCCCAATTTAAAAACAATTTGTGAGAGAAAATTGAACACTCTGTTTTGGTAACTAATGGCTATTCTGATGACTGCTTGCACACAATGTCTCTGTGCTTTGTTCCACTATCTCATTATAAGCTTAAATACATGAAACTTTCACAGCTGAATGTAGTGTTACTTACATAACCAGTATGTCCTGGTTTGAGGTAATACAGAACCATTTTTCTTTTTAGCTAAGCCTCTTCTACTAACTGAACTTTCTGAATTAACAGCATGGGTTTTAGATGCTATCTGCTTCCAGAGTGATAAGAACTGATTGTTTATCATTTATACCAAGGAATTGTATGCAGAGAGGCTCTTATACTTACACTTACTGCTATAACAAACAAGATCAGCTAACTTTGTTATTTGCCCCGTTGGAGGGTCAGAAGCAAAAGAGCATAGAGGGGTCTCACCTGCAGGGAGGAGCGGACAGAACAGGTGACCCAAACCTGACCAACGGGGTACTCCATCTGCCCCATGCTCAGTATAAAAGCTGAGGGATCAAAGGGTCAGCCTCTTTCTTCAGTGTCCAGCGTCCAAGAAGGACTCGGTCTGTTCAGCCACCTTTGATTCTATTGATGCATTCCTGAATCCAGACCTGGAATCCAGTTCCCATACATCTCTGAGTCCAGTCTGGGACTTTCCCAGTGCCTGCCAGTGACATGACTGTCATCCTAGGAGCTCAATATGGTTTTGTGTATATTATACATATTCCATTATTTTCTTTTTATTATTTTATTAATATTTTCATTAGTTTAGTTTCTTTTTTTAAAACTCATAAATTTCTTTTCTCTCTCATCCTTCTCTTGCTGAAGGGAGATGCTCTCCCTGCTCTGAAGGGGACAGAAGTAAAAGACAGTGTCTGACTGTCTGTTTACTGGCTAGCCTAGCTCAAACCACAACACTGGTATTTGTAGCTAGAGCCACAACAGTCCCAGCCCTACAAATTCATAGAAGAATAGGTGTAGTATAGTTCAATTAACCTTACACGACTTAAAAATATCTTTGCTCCAAGTGCAAGTATTGTATCAGCCTCTTACAGTAAGATAGGTATTAAAACCTTTCAGTAGAACAAGCCTATTATTCCGGACAGAGGACAATATATACCTGCATTCTTGGTTCCATATCTTGCATCTCATTCTTGGACCTCCTCTGCTTTTGTTCTACCTGTGAGGCTCTAGAACTTCATCTTGATTTGGTCTAAAGACTGCCTATTGTGTATTGGAAAGTAATGGGTTTTATTTCATGTAAGTATCAAGTGTCACCACTGTCACTCCAGTTGTGTACACGTATATTTAAAGACGTTGCCTAAATTTGTATTCCAGATGCATTGACTTGTCTGTAGGCACGTAGACAAGAATTTGCCTCTATTTATGTTATAGTAACACTGATTCTGTGTTTCCATTTATCTTATTTCATTCTCTAAGTAATCTGTTCTGTTAAAGAAGAAGTTATAAACTAGGCTCAGCCTCACTCTGTAGCTGAGCTGACTATTCGGGGAGTTCTTCTTAATTTTTTTGAATCTGGCAATGTGATATAAGTAGGTTGAATTTTTCTTTAACTAAAATCCCTATCTAAGTACAGTAATGTGTACTTCCTGAAGGCAACGTAAGACACTTCTTTCAGCTGATTAATTGACCTGGTATAAGTGATTGTGATTTTGGTTTGTAGTGATGGCATTCTGTCCAGTGTGGTATAAAACTATCAGCCTTCTGTACACTGTGACTGCCATCCTTCATTTCTGAAAACAAAGTACATTTTTTCAATCCCCCCGGTACTCACACTTACACATTCATTACATTCAACACACACAGACTGACACAGTCAACATATCAGACAGTAGCTATAAGATACTAAAGCAATTAAGACTGAAACAAAAATAGACTGAAGGTTGAATGCTATCGTGACATTAGAGTATTCAATCAAATAGTTCTTGGATATCAATGGAGTTTTTATATGAGTAAGGGATGTAAGATGGTTTCCCAAGAGAATGAACCTGTGACTGGTGACAGAATCAGCCCATTATCTGCATTATTGTTATGAAGCCTTTAATTTAAAATGTTGTTTAGTTGTCTTGTTCAGGAAATTAGCTGAGACAAAAAGGAAGAATTAATCCCATACTACTCTATGGGATATAGACTAGAAATCTAAGACATTTTAGGAGTTTTTTCTGACACATTCAGGAATTTTATAACTCACGTATAAAATTCATGTCCTCATCTGGGCCCAGAGAGTGGTGGTGAAGGGAGTTGAATCCAGTTGGTGGCCGGTCACGAGTGGTGCTCCCCAGGGCTCGGTGTTGGGGCTGGTTCTCTCTAATACCTTCATCAATGATCTGGACGAGGGGATTGAGTGCACCCTCAGGAAGTTTGCAGACAACAGCAAGCTGGGTGGGAGTGTCAAGCGGCTGGAGGGTGGAGAGGCTTTGCAGAGGGACCTGGACAGGCTGGCTGGCTGGGCCAAGGCCAATGGGATGAGGTTCAAGAGGGCCAAGTGGTGGGTGCTGCACTTGGGTCACACCAACCCCATGCAGCGCTAGAGGCTTGGGGCAGAGTGGCTGGAGCAGTGCCTGGCAGAAAAGGCCCTGGGGGTGTTGGTTCACAGTCCACTGAACATGTGCCAGCAGTGTGCCCAGGTGGCCAAGAAGGCCAACAGCACCCTGGCCTGTATCAGGAATATTGTGGCCAGCAGGAGTAGGGAAGTGATTTTGCCTCTGTACTTGGCACTGGTGAGGCCCTATCTCGGGTTCTGTGTCCAGTTTTGGGTCCCTCGTGACAAGAAAGACATTGAGGTGCTGGAGCGGGTCTAGAGATGGGTAATGAAGCTGGTGAGGGGTCTGGAGCACGGACGGCTGAGGGTGCTGGGGTTATTCAGCCTTAAGAAAAGGAGGCTGAGGGAGACCTTATCACTCCCTACAGCTACCTGAAAGGAGGCCATGGAGAGGTGGGGGTTGATCTCTTCTCCCAAGGAACAGTCTCTAGAACAGGAGGAAATGGCCTCAAGTTGTGCCAAGGGAGGTTTTGATTCAATACTAGGAAATATTTTTACACTGAAATGCTTATTAATCATTGGAACAGGCTGCTGAGGGAAGTTGTTGAATCACTAACCCTGGAGGTATTTAAAAGACAGATAGACATAGCTCTTAGCGATACGGTTTAAGTGA
This sequence comes from Calidris pugnax, assembly GCF_001431845.1. Taxonomy (NCBI): domain Eukaryota; kingdom Metazoa; phylum Chordata; class Aves; order Charadriiformes; family Scolopacidae; genus Calidris; species Calidris pugnax. The sequence continues at coordinate 2,570,764 of NW_015090986.1, read as the reverse complement.
TGGTTTTTGTCAGTGTTAGGTTGATGGTTGGACTAGATGATCTGAAAGGTCCCTTCTGACCTATGCGATTCTATGATTCTATGACTCTATTCTATGACTCTATTCTATGACTTCTATGATTCTATGACTCTGTAAGTGGAAGCAATGTCATAGCAATGCAATATCTAGCACTTCTGGAGTTGAATGTAGGCCTCCGAGTGAAGTATTTCAGCTAACTGCACATCATATGCTAAAATTAGATGCCCAAGAAGGGCATCCAAAACAGGCAGCGTGATGAGTAGGGAGCTATTTAAATTCAGTATGGTAAATTTGTATCTGTCTAGATCTAGAAGGATAGAAACAATAAGGGAAATCTTAAATTCTGTTTGCAGATAACAAAATAGCTCAAAAAGGTAATTCTGGATCCCCAGTTAGTCAGTTACTGGAACTGGCTTCTGAAAAAACAGTTTACTTAATATCTTTCAAACATATGGACAAAGTTAACTTTTTTAACAAAAAAAATCAAGGATATACCAGGATGGCAAGGCATACTGTTGTTACCAATTCCATTTTTCTAAGCTGTCTGTTGCAAGATTAAATTTCCTGGGATATATCATGAGGTTTTTTATGCCTGTGTATATGTGTAAGTAGGAATAAGATTTTACTGATGATGATTTCTTTCTCCTCGCTCTAGGATCTGTTTGGAATCACTTTAATATCCTTGTTAAAGGATTTTATACATTGCTCTCTCTTCATCAGGCTGCCAGTCCAGAGTATATGAAAATTTACTGTAAGATGTGTTTTACACGTGTTGGGTACTTATTCTTTGTTCTTTTACCACTAAGACTGGTTTTACCCAGCTCCCAAGACTGCACTCCTTTAGTGATCAGTAGCAGACTGCTGAGTTGTTTGTAGCCTAAGGATGCCACTATTGTTCTGCGCTTAGGCCTCTACTATCAGCTTATTTCTCTAGCCCTCAATACTGCAGGCTATTTTAGGGTCTGCTACAGTAGGCTACAACTTGAGTGTGACATTGCAACACACAGCAGTGCAGTGCTAAGCAAAACATAGAATATAATGCAATAATAGGTAACAGGCACCTAGGGAAAATGTAACACAATAATAGATAATAGTCACCTACTTCCTAATACCAGATAATTACCAAGAGAGTTAGATAATTTCTCACAGAACAAAGCAAACAAAAGCAAAACTCCACATAGGCCAAAATAAATCCAGGCAAGTGCTAAGGTTTGTGCTGTTATCTTAACACAAAGTCTATGTCCTGTCACAAGCCATTGCATGCCACATTTACTGGGCTTTAAGGCTGCAACTTTAATAGAACTAAAAGCTAAGAAAAGCACAGGAATCACTGCATATGAATTGATTTTTGCAATTGCTCAAACTGTCGTCAGTTTTAGCTGAGCTTGCAGACCTCACATTTGCAGGATACATGCTTTCAGGTGAGAACTGGAAGGAGGGAGGTTCCTCTGCCTGGGCCATGGTATATTAACACTCCAGTGGCTGTGCAAATTAAATTGGGGATTGTCTTTGTCTGAAATAGAAATGTAGTTGTACTATGTGTCTTAAATATTTGACTGCCTCAGTATTTCCAGTGACAGGACATGGGAATAGCTCAAAGCTCCATCAGTGGAGGTTCAGGCTAGGTATTAGGGAACAATACTTTTGGTTACCAAGATGATGGTCGAACACAGGATTCCTAGAGAGGTGGTCAATGCCCCAAGCCTGTCAGTGTTTGAGAGGCATTTGGACAATGCCCTTGGTAACATGCTTTAACTTCCACTCAGCTCTGAAGCAGTCAGGCAGTGGGACTCTAGTCTCTGATTGCTGCAGGTCCCTTCCAACTGAACCGTTCTTTTCTATTCCGTGCCATGCCATGCCATTCTATCCACAGCATGTTGCAACACCCACCATGACAGCCCAATTTAAAAACAATTTGTGAGAGAAAATTGAACACTCTGTTTTGGTAACTAATGGCTATTCTGATGACTGCTTGCACACAATGTCTCTGTGCTTTGTTCCACTATCTCATTATAAGCTTAAATACATGAAACTTTCACAGCTGAATGTAGTGTTACTTACATAACCAGTATGTCCTGGTTTGAGGTAATACAGAACCATTTTTCTTTTTAGCTAAGCCTCTTCTACTAACTGAACTTTCTGAATTAACAGCATGGGTTTTAGATGCTATCTGCTTCCAGAGTGATAAGAACTGATTGTTTATCATTTATACCAAGGAATTGTATGCAGAGAGGCTCTTATACTTACACTTACTGCTATAACAAACAAGATCAGCTAACTTTGTTATTTGCCCCGTTGGAGGGTCAGAAGCAAAAGAGCATAGAGGGGTCTCACCTGCAGGGAGGAGCGGACAGAACAGGTGACCCAAACCTGACCAACGGGGTACTCCATCTGCCCCATGCTCAGTATAAAAGCTGAGGGATCAAAGGGTCAGCCTCTTTCTTCAGTGTCCAGCGTCCAAGAAGGACTCGGTCTGTTCAGCCACCTTTGATTCTATTGATGCATTCCTGAATCCAGACCTGGAATCCAGTTCCCATACATCTCTGAGTCCAGTCTGGGACTTTCCCAGTGCCTGCCAGTGACATGACTGTCATCCTAGGAGCTCAATATGGTTTTGTGTATATTATACATATTCCATTATTTTCTTTTTATTATTTTATTAATATTTTCATTAGTTTAGTTTCTTTTTTTAAAACTCATAAATTTCTTTTCTCTCTCATCCTTCTCTTGCTGAAGGGAGATGCTCTCCCTGCTCTGAAGGGGACAGAAGTAAAAGACAGTGTCTGACTGTCTGTTTACTGGCTAGCCTAGCTCAAACCACAACACTGGTATTTGTAGCTAGAGCCACAACAGTCCCAGCCCTACAAATTCATAGAAGAATAGGTGTAGTATAGTTCAATTAACCTTACACGACTTAAAAATATCTTTGCTCCAAGTGCAAGTATTGTATCAGCCTCTTACAGTAAGATAGGTATTAAAACCTTTCAGTAGAACAAGCCTATTATTCCGGACAGAGGACAATATATACCTGCATTCTTGGTTCCATATCTTGCATCTCATTCTTGGACCTCCTCTGCTTTTGTTCTACCTGTGAGGCTCTAGAACTTCATCTTGATTTGGTCTAAAGACTGCCTATTGTGTATTGGAAAGTAATGGGTTTTATTTCATGTAAGTATCAAGTGTCACCACTGTCACTCCAGTTGTGTACACGTATATTTAAAGACGTTGCCTAAATTTGTATTCCAGATGCATTGACTTGTCTGTAGGCACGTAGACAAGAATTTGCCTCTATTTATGTTATAGTAACACTGATTCTGTGTTTCCATTTATCTTATTTCATTCTCTAAGTAATCTGTTCTGTTAAAGAAGAAGTTATAAACTAGGCTCAGCCTCACTCTGTAGCTGAGCTGACTATTCGGGGAGTTCTTCTTAATTTTTTTGAATCTGGCAATGTGATATAAGTAGGTTGAATTTTTCTTTAACTAAAATCCCTATCTAAGTACAGTAATGTGTACTTCCTGAAGGCAACGTAAGACACTTCTTTCAGCTGATTAATTGACCTGGTATAAGTGATTGTGATTTTGGTTTGTAGTGATGGCATTCTGTCCAGTGTGGTATAAAACTATCAGCCTTCTGTACACTGTGACTGCCATCCTTCATTTCTGAAAACAAAGTACATTTTTTCAATCCCCCCGGTACTCACACTTACACATTCATTACATTCAACACACACAGACTGACACAGTCAACATATCAGACAGTAGCTATAAGATACTAAAGCAATTAAGACTGAAACAAAAATAGACTGAAGGTTGAATGCTATCGTGACATTAGAGTATTCAATCAAATAGTTCTTGGATATCAATGGAGTTTTTATATGAGTAAGGGATGTAAGATGGTTTCCCAAGAGAATGAACCTGTGACTGGTGACAGAATCAGCCCATTATCTGCATTATTGTTATGAAGCCTTTAATTTAAAATGTTGTTTAGTTGTCTTGTTCAGGAAATTAGCTGAGACAAAAAGGAAGAATTAATCCCATACTACTCTATGGGATATAGACTAGAAATCTAAGACATTTTAGGAGTTTTTTCTGACACATTCAGGAATTTTATAACTCACGTATAAAATTCATGTCCTCATCCCTGGAGGTGTTTAAGGCCAGGCTGGATGGGGCTTTGAGGAACCTGGTCTACTGGGAGGTGTCCCTGCCCATGGCAGTGGGGCTGGAACTAGATGATCTTTAAGGTCCCTTCCAACCCAAACGGTACTATGATTCTGTGATTCTATGTAGGTGATTTTATCATGTAATAGACTGCAATAAAATTTCTTCAGAAATACTACTAAGAATGGAACCAAAATTAAAAAAACCACAAAAACAAAAACAAAACAACAACAGAAAAAGAAATAAAAAAGTCTTTATCTTTTCAATACCATCTGTGGATTTGTGTTACACTTTACACTTTACCCATGGTAACTGAAGACTCTGCCTTGTGTTAGATTGTGGAGGTCATACAATCACAGATTTTACCATCTGATGAAAAAGTGACACTCTGTAATCAGCACTTTGATCTGACATATCCTGCAATAACATTACTGTGAGATCTAACTTAAGAAAGGAGAGAGCAGGGCTGCCTGGTTTAGGGTCAACTTGCTGTTAAAAGTAATGTAAATCCACAACTGCAAACTCAAACCGCTGCAAGGACCAATGCGCACACTGGCCGACACCTCTTGTTTTTATCATTGTTAACTCCCACAAGACAAGCTTTTTTGAGTATGCCTCTGTTCCTAAATTTTCTTTGTGGTGTTGCCTTTACAAGGTTTCTAAGGAGATGGGATTACTTGTTAGGTTGACTATGTCAGTCACTTGGTATAGTACATTATAAGAGTATGGAAGTGCCAGAATCTAACCCAATTAATTTTAATTTTTTGCCAGTGGGCAAAACCCCCGTATTCTGTGGGTTTGAGGCTTTTTTGTTGTTGTGATTATTATAGATAGCTTTTCCACCATCTGTTACCCTTGCAGATTATCAGCCGCTCTTTTGTAGAGGAAACAAGTTCACTGTTTTGGGAGGATACCTTGCACTTGCAAACCTTCAGACCGCAAATGGAGATGTTTTTTTCATTTGTCCTGGACAAGGTTTCTACCGTGCTCAAGGAAATGCAAAACCAGAGAGTGGTAAGGGAGCCATCCAGTGGACTATTGTGAAACACACAGCCAAAACAAATCGAAATAATCTCAAGAGTTTTTTCTGTCTTTTTGGTTGCAGGATGTTGGGTATTGTTGTTTTGTCCAAAATTTGCTTGTATTATTAAATGCCAAATTCCTTTACTTGTGTCTGTCATAAAGAACTATTTTTGTCCTAAACGTGAAAGTTTTTGAAGACCAGGATGTGGAGCTGCATTTTCTAGAATATTCACTCAATTAAACTGTGAACAAGCAGCTCCATATTTTTTTTTCAGTTTATGTAATGGAAAGAGAAGTGTACCATATAAAAATGAATGTGATTGGAAGATATTAATTCATCCCCTTGATTTCTATTCTGAAATACAGTTTAATCCTAATGTTTTTAGTTTTAAGTGTGGGATATTTTAACTGAATTAAAGGCTTTCCAGATTCTCATTAGAGATTAATTTAGATTCTTTTCAAAGATTGTTACAGATGATTTATGGATGATTTGTTCACTTACCAGAGTAAACTGAAAAGTAAGGGAAAAAATCACTGTTAATGCTCATAGCAGGACTAGATCTACAATCCAGAAAATTTTAGATTATAGCTCAAGGTGTAAGGAGGAATTGCCAGTCTTTCCTAAGCTTGAAAAAAAATTAATTGGAAGGAAAATTAAGATTTATCTTTATTCCCAATAACCTAGCATGTAGTAGATTTTTGTTATCATTCTTACTGATCAAAACTTGATCAGGGATTGATCTTCAATAAAACAACTTGACTTTGTTTCTTGGTAAAGAGTAGCTTAAATAGTTTTAATGTTAGATATAGAATCATAGAATGGTCCAGGCCAGAAGGGACCTCCAAAGGCCATCTAGTCCGACCTCCCTGGAGTCAGCAGGGACACCCCCAACTAGACCAGGTTGCCCAGGGCCTCATCGAGCCTCTCCTTGAATATCTCCAGGGATGGGGCCTCAACCACCTCCCTGGGCAACCTGTTCCAGTGCTCCACCACCCTCACAGTGAAGAACCCTCTCCTAATCTCCAGTCTAAATCTGTTCCCCTCCAGCTTGAAGCCATTGCCCCTCGTCCTGTCACTGCAGGCCTTTGTAAACAGGCTCTCCCCAGCCTTCCTGTAGGCTCCCTTCAGGTACTGGAAGGCTGCTATTAGGTCTCCCCAGAGCCTCCTCTTCTCCAGGCTGAACAACCCCAGCTCCCTCAGTCTGTCCTTGTAGCAGAGGTGCTCCATCCCCCTGATCATCCTTGTGGCCCTCCTCTGGACCTATTCCATCAGGTCCATGTCTTTCCTATACTGAGGGCTCCAGACCTGCACACAATACTCCAGGTGAGGTCTCACCAGAGCAGAGTAAAGCAGAAGAATTACCTCTCTGGACCTGCTGGCAACGCATCTTTTGATGCAGCCCAGGATGTGATTGGCCTTCTGGGCTGCAAGTGCCCACTGCCTGCTCATGTCCAGCTTCTCCTCCACCAGCACCCCCAAGTCCCTTTCCTCAGGTATGCTTTCCAATACCTCACCCCCTTGTCTGTACTGATGGTGAGAATTGTTCCAGCCCAGGTGCAGAACCTTGCACTTGTTCTTGTTGAACTTCACGAGGTTTACCTGGGCCCACCTCTCCAGTCCAGGTCCTTTTGGATGACATCCCGTCCCTCAGGTGTATCGACAACACCACACAGCTTGGTGTCGTCTGCAAACTTGTTGATGGTGCCTTTAATGCCTCTGTCTATATCATTGATAAAAATGTTAAACAGTATCGGTCCCAGCACGGACCCTTGAGGGACACCACTTATAATCACAAAGTCAGCAAAACATGCAACTGAGCAACTGTCATTTGAAGAGATAAGAAAAATTCAGCACAATACCAGAGACGGTTTTCAATTTTTTTATTCCTTCTAAAGTATGTTCCTCTCAAGCATGTTTCTGTTCTGATCACCGTTAAAAACTGACAGTTTAATCCAGAATCTTTTGCTGAAGCTCACCTGACATAACAGCAATTCTAGTCTATGAAGTAAACCCATCCTTTTTTATCTGAGGCAACTTCAAGTACTTTGTCTTTTTTTGTTTACTGAAAGGTGAGATAATCTTCAGGAGTAGCCTAGGTAAATATGTGAAAACACTCTGAATTTAACCAAGTTACAATGTCAAATAATTGATGTAGTTCCACAATGAACAAATACATATCAAGATCATATTAATAAATTTAATTTTTTTGTATTAAGAATACAATAAGAAATGTTTCTATCAAAAAGACAGTGAAGTAGCAAATAGTATTCATTACTGCACTGTCTTTTTATATAAAAATTTGAGATCTTTAAGGGTGTTTTAATCAGTCTTTTGAACATGTTTATTTATTTTACTACAGAATCTGGAAGCCCATAAGTCTCTCAGGGGTTTAAAACAAATGCACATACAAAGTTGAGAACTACAGTAATTCAAGGTAACATTTCTTAATACCGTAGAATATGAAATATAGCTCTAGCTGACATAGCACTACAAAGCCTTACGTCAGTTTGGTCAGAAGTTTCCTCCTGTGAATTTTGTCTTGCATGCCTATGCAAACTTGCCTGTTAAACAAATAAAAGCCTGGCTATACTTTATCTTCTGAGATGGCTGACCTCTGTGCTCAGAATTGGTTTATATTGTTACGGTCATATTTTTCTCCTGTTCAGTTGATTCTTGGACTATTTTGGGAACACCCCTTTAGTTTATGAAAAGGAGTTTGCTACTCATGCATTCAAAACACAGTTATTTTATATTTCAGAGAGGAAGAAAGACTGAATTGGGTAATTCTTTTTATGTTTATGCTAGTAATAATAATAATAATAATAATAATAATAATAATAATAATAATTTGGTTTCATTGAGAAAATAAAGCACTTTTATTGCCCTGTAGTTTATGGGTGGTTGGCTGGTATCAGAGATCTGAGCAGGTGTTTTTAAATGCAGTTTTGTCCCTATTCTTCACATGACCACCAAATGAATTCCATGTGCTGCTAAGGTGGTTTTCTGGCATTCCACAAGTCCAAACTGTAAACTGCCTTTCTGTAAGAAAACCACAGTATGTAGGCTTATCCCTTTGACGAGGAAGAGCCATACCTTCATAATAGCTGTTGTAACAGGTATTAATTGTATTTGCACAGAGTTGTGCGTGTGTTGATTCCAAGGTGCACAGTGCACTCCTGAACTGAATTCACTTATTTAAATAAATCACGGAATCACAGAATTGTCGGAGTTGGAAGGGACCTCTGGAGACCATCTAATCCAACTCCCCTGCTGAAGCAGGATTGCCCAGAGCACATTACTCAGGACTGCATCCAGGTGGGTCTTGAAAATCTCCAGAGAAGGGGACTCCACAACCTCCCTGGGCAGCCTGTCCCAGTGCTCTGTCACCCTCACTGGAAAGAAGCTTTTCCTTGTATTTGAGTGGAACTTCCTGTGTTCCAGCTTGTGCCCGTTGCCCCTCATCCTGTCCCTGGAAACCACTGAAAAGAGTCTGGCTCCATCATCCTTCCACCCACCCCTTAGTGACTTGTAAACATAGATAAGGTCTCCCCTCAACCTTCTCCAGGCTCTTTGAGCCTTTCCTCGTAAGGGAGGTGCTCCAATCCCTTACTCATCTTAGTTGCCCTTCGCTGGACTCTCTCCAGTAGTTCCCTGTCTGTCTCGAGCTGGGGAGCCCAGACTTGGACACAGTATTCCAGTTGTGGCCTCACCAGTGCAGAGTAGAGGGGGAGAATGACCTCCCTCGACCTACTGGCCACACTCTTTCCTATGCAGCCCAGGATCCCATTGGCCCTCTTGGCAACAAGGGCACATTGCTGGCTCATGGAAAGTGTGCTATCCACTAGGACTCCCAGATCCTTCTCCTCAGCAGTGGTTTCAGAATATCCACCCCTAACCTATATTGGTGCTTGGGGTTCTTCCTCCGCAGGTGCAGGACCCTATGTTTGCCCTTGTTGAACTTCATTAGGTTCCTCTCTGCCCAGCTCTCCAGCCTGTCCAGGTCACGCTGGATGGCGCCACAGACCTCTGGAGTGTTGGCTGGCCCTCCCAGTTTGGTATCATCAGTGAACTTGCTGAGGATACACTCTGTCCCCTCATCCAGGTCATTGATGAATATGCTGAAAAAGACTGGGCTGAGTATTGACCCCTGGGGGACACCACTGGTAGGAAGTCCTGTATCAGGATCCTCTGCACCAGGAACCACATCCCATACGTAACTATACTGTAGGTTCAGAACCCCTTGAAATGTGGTGCAAATATGTGACCGTATTTCACATATATACCTCACAGGAAGTTCGGTTCAGTATTTTGGATAAAACAGTGCCATTTTCTTTGTCTTTTAAAATATGTTTTCTGCAAAATAACTCCTTTTAATGCAAACATTAAGGAATTGTAAAGAACATACACTTAAAGGAACGATTTGATAATTTAATTAATGCTGGCAAAACAACTCATGTTGCTATGAGATACAAGGCTTTCAGACCCGATATAGTATACACTGCATGCCCCGTTTCCTGCTAACTCAAACCAGATATAAAATGGTGCTTTCTCTTTTCTCATGCTAATTTTATTCCTTGGCCTTCTTGCTTCTTGTTTTTCTGTTTCTAGTCTTTTTTTTTTTTCTTTTTTCTTTTTTTTTTTCTTTTTGGTAGTATTGGCTAGAAGTATGCAGTTTCTTGCCAACACTGGGCTTTTATGTATGTTGGGGGAGGAAAGATCAACAAATAGACCTTCTGTATTGATTTCGAGCAGAACTGAGAGGAAGTAATCCAAAACATATCCCGCTTGCATCTGTTTGCAAATAACTGGGGGTGGTGAATGTCTCATTTTAGAATATAATAATAGTTTTTGTAAAAATGGTAGTTTAAGAACATGTAATAATTTTCCATGGTGGAGCTGATAAACTAAAATGACTGTTCTCTTATAGACTACATTTCATTGGCTTATTTTTACTGTTAAAAATATGTCAGTATATCATAGGGTTCCTAGCTACTATATGAGCAACTCCTTTCTAGAAACTAAACTGCTAGATAAGAATATAAAATGGTTCTTTTTAAAATCTCTTTTAGCATCTAAAGCAAAACGGGATGTATCTTTCTATCTAGGGATTCAGGTTTTTTTTATCGTCTTCCCATACAGTTCTCAACAGTGAGGTGGAATAGCTGATCTCTTCCTACACTTTGATTATGGGGAAGCACGAAGTTATATTTGATTCATCTGTTAGCTGAACGTACCAGTTACTGGAGAATCAGAGAATCACAGACAGGCACTATGAATCACAGGATGCACTATGAAAAAGCTTGAGAAAACTTGAGAAAGTTTGAGAAAGTGTGCCTGAGAAAGGAGCACTTTATTTTTGAGATTAAATTTTGAGCCCATTAAACCATATTCCAGTTAGGGACCTGTTTTCAAAGCAAATAAATTTCAAAACATAAATTTAATTTACTTCAGGTTTTACATCTGCCTCTTTCTTCTGCCAAATGTGAGCCTTTAGTGCTGTGTTTTAAGCAAAGTTATTCTCTTGTTGCTAGGTTAAAGACCCATTCAAACAGAAGAGTCTTGAAATACAGTCTTCATTGTGCAGTTGGACCAGCAAGTGCTCAAGAAACAGAACTGTTACTAGGAGATCTGAGAAACGGTAATTCACAGTAGCCCTAAAGCCTTTTTAGAGTCTGTCTTTGCCAACACTAGCAAGTTCCAAATGAAAAACCTCAGAGCCACTCTTTTATAACACCAAGTCCTCAGCCCTGCCACACCACCCTGGTTAATCTGGCCCAGAAACTGAAATGCTTCTTTTTTAATTATCTCAGGCACTTGTGCATTACCAGTGTGATTGGTGATTTGGCTTATTTTCGGCCACAGTAAGAGCAATGTGAAAAATGCTGTTGTACTAACGCAAGCTGAACCATAACATTCAAACTCAAAGAAACCGATGGTGGTAGCACCACTGCATTCAGCAGTACAGTTCCACCTTTAAATGTAGCTGAACTTTACAGTTGACGCCTTCATCAAAATGCCTTTTGAATTCACCTACAGTTAAGTAACTCACAGAATAGATTTATGTAATAAAATTATTTTAATAATAGCCATCTATTAATAATAATTAATATCTCAGTGTACTGCCAATAATCTCTTTGTTTGCCAGATGCATATCCCACTGTGATATGGTGTATGATTGTCTTTAACAATGGAATTATACTCATAATTGTCTGTGGATTCTCTTATCAGAAATTCATTAGATAAACAGTACTGTTCTGCTCTTTAGCACTAATATTACAGAAGTGCCCACAAAGTAGCTCCATGCTGGGAGTGGGAGAATTGCTTGACAACAGCCTACTTCACTCTTACTGTTAAAAAAAATATTATTATCAGAGTTGTTAATATTTAAATATGTTCATTGTATTTATTTAGTGGTTAAGGGTCTGTAGTCAGAACTGGACCTCACTGAGATGTTATTCAAACACAGTTTGTTTAGATTTCTATTTAAAGCAAGGCATGATAAGAAAGTGTAACAAATTATAAGAGAGATTACAGGCAAGAAAGGGTGAGGGTTATAGTATATTTCTGTGTCTGACCTGTAGAACATTAATGTGGGAGAACAAGGGGTTAACAGGATTGTGGAAGAAGCAGAGACCAGGAGAAGAAGCAGGAACAATGGCAGAAGATGGCCCTTAAGCATCTCCGGACCTGTAAACAGGACCTGTAAACAAGGCCTGGCGCCCCTGACTGATGGAGGGGAATTCCACCTGCCTGGCAATTGGGGGGTTGCAGGGGAGTGTCGGTTGGGAAAGAATAGACACTGGTACTATATAAGCTGCTTGTTGGTTATAATAAACGATTCTGGTTGTATCACCGACCGGGGTCCATGCCTTCATACGCTACAAATGGCGCCCAACGTGGGGCATTAATCAGGAGACGGAAAAGCCGTCCGGACCGGTAGCGTAGCCCGATCGAACCAGGGATTACCTCGAGGATTTCTTCACCGCCGGCTCATCGCCTTCTGCAGGACAGAGGTGAGCGATCGGGAACCATGGGGAACACTCTGCTGAGAGAGGAGCAGGGAAGCACACTGCCCACAGAGCAGCAAAAGAACCTAGAAGTATTGCAGTGCACCACCTGCCGTGCAGAGGAGAGTCTCTCAGGAGACTACTTCCATCCTGAGCCGACAGATCCAGACCCAGACCCTAATCTACCTCCTTTTGATAATGAAAAGGCAGAGGCAGTGGGGAATAACCTAGCACTTTGGAATGGTTGTCACGGTGTGTGGGACAAATGTCGAAAAGAAGCCTTAGCTAAAGGTGACACAGACATTTTGCAAGCGTTTCCTGTTATTTATCGCGGAAATCGACCCGGAGCGTGGGAGGCTTTGGATTATGATCATGTTAAAGAGTTGAGGAAATCGGTAAAAGATTATGGACTCCAGTCAGGATATACCATGAACTTATTAACAGCTCTTGGTGATGGATATGTTATGACTCCTCATGATTGGAAATTGTTGTTGCTTATGGTTTTGTCGGCTATGCAATATGCTGTATTCATGACTGAGTACCGTGATCTCGTGACTGCTAAAGCATTGGATAACTTAGCGGGCAATTTAAATCATATTGGTGTGAATGAGCTCGTTGGTGAGGGGCCTCGGGCTACTCCTGACGCACAGGCTCAGATGGACAGGCAGTGTTTTGAGCAAGTAAAAGACATTGTACTGCGCGCAGTGAGACGGGTACCTGATACAGCTGCTCCAGAAGCTTCCTTTTCTGTTATCACACAAGCGCCTGGAGAACCCTATATAAAGTTCCTTGATCGGCTCCAAAATGCAATAGAGAGACAAGTAGATAATGGAGCAGCTCGCGATACTCTCATGAAACAATTGGCCTTCGAAAATGCTAATGCTGACTGCCGTAAAGTGTTGCGTACAATTAAGAATGCTAATCCCTCTATCACTGATATGATAAAAGCCTGCCAAGATATCGGCACAGAAACTCATAAAATGAGTCTCTTAGCTGATGCGTTATCAACACAGCTCGTTGTGGGGGGTGCTCTGAAAGCAGAATGTTATAATTGTGGAAAGCCGGGGCATCTTAGAAAAGATTGTAAAACGGTTAAACGAGGTGGTCGAGAAAATCGCCTTATGCCAGACCGACCGTGCCCTTGCTGCGGCAGGGGACTGCACTGGGCAAGTGAATGCAAATCCAAATTCCATGCTGATGGTCAAACCCTCGGGGGTTCGGGAAACGGGGGGAGGAGCGCGAGACCACGCGCAACGACAACAAATACGGTCCCGCAGAACAAGGCTGGGCTCCCGCGGAACAAGGCTTGGCCAGCATGCTCCGACCAGCCACAGCTGGAAGTGCAGGAGTGGACCTGGCCACCGCCCAGTCAGTAACTCTGGATACCACAGCAGTTGTTCTCATCCCCACTGGGGTGAGGGGACCTCTTGGAAATGGCAGGAGTGCTCTTTTGTTAGGGCGTTCCTCAACCACACAAATGGGGCTTTTTGTTCTGCCTGGAATAATTGATGCTGATTTTACGGGAGAAATCAAAATTATGGCTTGGACACCGTCTCCGCCTTGTTTTGTTCCAAAAGGACAACGAATTGCACAATTAGTACCTCTCCCTTCCGTGACCATCCCTGGGGAAGGGAATCGCAAAGGGGGATTTGGGAGCACTGGAAAACCTGTAGTTTTGTGGTCAAAGCAAGTGTCTAAAGAACAGCCTTTGTTACGTTGCCAGGTCCACGATAGGCACTTTTCTGGTTTGGTGGACACAGGAGCAGATGTCACTATCATTAATATATCAGACTGGCCTCCTGAATGGCCACTGAGAGATCCCACCTCCGCTATTGTGGGGGTAGGAGGTCTTCAGAAACCCAAACAAAGTGCAAAGATACTAACTTTCAAGGGACCTGAGGGTCAGATTGCACATGCAGCTCCTTACATCCTCCCCGTGCCCTGTACATTATGGGGCTGTGCCCTGTACATTATGGGGCCGAGACTTGTTAAGCCAGTGGGGAATCTTCCTGAAAACAAATTTTCAATAGGGGCTATTGACAAGCAGCAGACCCTTTCATTGACATGGAAATCAGAAAAAACTGTTTGGGTAGATCAATGGCCCCTGAAAAAGGATAAACTGCTGCATTTGCATGACTTAGTACAGGAACAATTGGCCGCTGGCCACATTGTACCTACTACCAGCCCGTGGAACACTCCTGTGTTTGTAATACCTAAAAAAGGTGGCAGATGGCGATTGATACATGATCTTAGAGCGATAAATGCAGTCATTGAGCCCATGGGTGCGCTACAGCCTGGTCTTCCTTCACCTTCTATGCTGCCTCAAAATTGGCCAATAGCCATCATTGATCTCAAAGACTGCTTTTTTGCTATTCCTCTACACCCAAAGGATGCACCACGGTTTGCATTCTCTGTACCAGCTGTCAATCAGGAACAGCCCACACGACGATATCATTGGACTGTGTTGCCACAAGGTATGCTAAATAGCCCAACTATCTGCCAATTAACTGTAGCAAATGCTTTACAACCTGTCCGAAATGCAAACCCTCATGTTATAATTTATCATTACATGGACGACATACTTATAGCTGCTGAAAAGGACAAAGACCTGCAGATAGTCGTCTGCCAAGTCCGCCTTGCTGTCCAAGGAGCAGGCTTGCAGATAGCTGAGGAAAAGGTCCAACGTGAACCACCCTGGAAATACCTAGGATGGAAAATTACAACTCACCCCATCCAGCCACAAGCACTCCAGCTGGCGTTACAAATAAAGACTCTGAATGATCTGCAAAAATTGTTGGGAACTATAAACTGGCTCAGACCTTTTCTGGGTATCACCACACAAGATCTGCACCCTCTGTTTCAATTGTTACCCCTGACTAACCGAACCTTATGTATCTAAAACCACACAACTTTTTTTTACAGGAATGGGGCATTCGCCACATCACTGGAATTCCACACTCCCCTACAGGGCAGGCGATCAGTTGAGCGTGCCCATCAAACGCTAAAGCAATTGCTAATTAAACAAAAAAGGGGGAGTCTGGAAGATCCACCACAGGAACGACTGTGGAAAGCCACTTTTGTTTTGAATTTTCTAAACAGAGACAACACTGAAATGACACGAGTGAATCGACATTTCGGAGCTTCCCCAATGTTCAAAACATGGCCAATGGTCCATATTCGTGATATGGCCACTGGACAGTGGGAAGGCCCCGTGCCATTGATAACCTGGGGGCCAGGGTATGCTTGTGTTTCCGCAGGAAACGGTCCCAAGTGGATACCAGCACAATTCATTCAACCACATCTAGAAGCTGAGCAGCACGAACAATCATCAGAAACAACAAAGCAGTGAATCTTTTCTGCTCACAAAAGTGTCATTGGTTCTAATGTTATAATGGTTATGTTATGTTTACCATGTTTGTTTAAAGCATAAATCAAGTCATGTATGCTCAAATGCACACTGTACTTGCCTTACAAAGTATGATGACTTATAGTAGTATTAATAGCATAGGTTCAATGTAGTCATTAAGATGTAATCTGTACATTAAACAAAAAAGGGGGAGATGTGGGAGAACAAGGGGTTAACAGGATTGTGGAAGAAGCAGAGACCAGGAGAAGAAGCAGGAACAATGGCAGAAGATGGCCCTTAAGCATCTCCGGACCTGTAAACAGGACCTGTAAACAAGGCCTGGCGCCCCTGACTGATGGAGGGGAATTCCACCTGCCTGGCAATTGGGGGGTTGCAGGGGAGTGTCGGTTGGGAAAGAATAGACACTGGTACTATATAAGCTGCTTGTTGGTTATAATAAACGATTCTGGTTGTATCACCGACCGGGGTCCATGCCTTCATACGCTACACATTAATACTATGTGTGGATTTTAATGCATTTTGTGATTAAAGGGGAAGCATAGGGAGTATAAGTCCTTCTGGGCTAAATGTCTATTATGCCTCTAATTTCACTCGTCTTTATGACTCAGCTGATCCCTTCCGTTTCTATGGCTGTTCTCTATTTACACAGATAGTTCATAACTTTCAGCAATACACAGTAAATTGCTAGCCCTATGAAATTAAATTTCAAAGTTAACTTCAAGTCATATCACTAGGTTTAAGGTATTAGCAGATGGAAGCTGAGCAGTTTTGACAAATACATTGAGATTAAACTTAGATTGTAAATAAAAAGATTACTTCAACCTCATGACTTAAAGTAATGCTTTCAGAAATTGAACAGATGACTGAAAGACAAAAGACAACATTGTCATATAGTGTGTTTGTCCATAAAAATATGGAGCCCTGTCCTGCCATAAAGATTACAGGACTGAAGCTCAAGATATACTCACTTCAATGTAAAGATAAACTTAGGTTTGCAGATGGCTTATAAGGAAGATATGGTGTATTTGTATTTCCAAATTGTCAGCCCCAAGCTATCAAAGCCTTAAATCTGTTTTGAGTAATTAAGAGGAAAGCTGTATGAAGTTAGCTCATTTTTCCAGGTTTTTGTTACCTATTAAAAAGTACACACTGTAACAAACTTAGGACAAAATGTGTAGGTTAAATTGTATGACTAAAATTTAAGAAAAAAAAAAAGATTAAAGAAAGAGAAATAGGTGAAATAAGACAAAGCACATTAACTACGCTTTGACTTAATCAACTAATTGTTTTATAATAAACCATTTTTTTTAATGTCTCTGTAAGGAATATTGTGGCAGGGACCTGAACACATCAGCAGGCTCTGTAACCCTCTCTCTGTAACCCCTCTCTGCAATCTCTTCCCCTCACTGAGTGTTTGACTGCTTTTATTTAAGGCCAGCTCACTTTCTCTTGCAGAAAGGCCGACCCTTGCTGCTCCCTGGCAGGTTATCTGCCATTTCCTCTTCCACATGTTATTAGTGCCTCAAAATTGTATCTCCTCTTTTTAATAAAAATAAATGCAAATTCCAGAAAGTTCTTTTGTAGGTCTCACAGTCAAGTTAACCTAAATAAACTGGTCAAAATCTTTTTGAGAGTAAGAGCTAATAATAACCCATGGTAGAGGTTTGCAATAAATTATTCTCCTCTGTCTCTCTGAAAACACAGAAAAAGCTGTGTTTGGAAGAAGAGATCAGGTTTACTTCAATAGGGTTTGCCAAAATAGATTGACAGCAGATTTCAGTTACCTTCTAAAAAGTATTTATGAATCTTCTGTTAAACTTGCCAGTTCTCTGGTGTCTGTTTATATATTAATTTCTGCATTACTAAAGGCAGATAATTTTTCTATTTTTAACCAATTTCTGACAATTAGACTCATATATGAAACCCTGTAACACAATACTGGCAAGTCTGTGTCCACAGTTAAAACTTGTTAAATTTATTGAGATTTATGTAGTACACATATACCTAAACACTGTAGATCATCTCATCTGTTAAAACATAGTTCCAAAAAATATTCAGGTTGAACTCCTTTCTAGCTTCCTGTCAGTAACTTGTTATGTTTCATTATAAGTAATAAAAAATGCATGAAATTAATTTCATTTCAGTTTTGAAAAAAAGCAATTCAACGTTAAAAGGTCAAAATCAATCCTGATTGATATATTGCAAGACACTTTGCTTTGTTTGCTTTGAATTTCATAATCTATAGCGTTCATACTCCAATAGTGATGGAAAATGTGTTAGACTCTTACTATTTAGCTGCGAGAATGTGTGTGGATGTCAGGCATAGTGCAAAGCTGTCATTCTGTACTGGAACAATACCAGAAGAATGTGTGTAGGACTGGGAATCGTGAGTTAGAATTCCGGCTGTGCCATTTGCTATTGCCCAACCGAGCCAGATCATTTTTCTGTTTCTAGTTTCCTCTATTTAAAATGCACACAATAAAATTTGTATTCACCTTTATTGTTTGTCAATATTTTACAGAATCTTGACTCATAAAGTAGTATGGGATTATGAAATGTTATTGCATGCTGTACCAATGCAGATTATGCAGCTGTTTACAACACCACAACTTCAACCATTTTGCTTATTTATAGATCTAAGATGTTGAAAAAGTACAGCGGGTTTCCACCCAGACAGTACATTTGGAGCATGATACGTATCCAGTAATACTTTGGGAAGGATTTAGGGGCCTAACTTTGTAGTTTTAGAACAGATTGTCAGAATTAATTTTTTGGTTACCTCTGAAAAAAATAGATAATGCAATACTCAAAACACTGGACACAGAACTACAAAGACATTGTCGAACTCCTACAGTAATATACTCTACCAACACAGAGATTACTTAGGGTTCATATTTGAGGATTTAGTTCAATGTCATTCTGAACAGAAAATTTCATACAAACAAATGTTTTATTCTCACCCAAAGTATTTTCATCCCATTTCCATGTGCCTGATGCTCCTCCCAGAAGCAATTTCTCCTGGCATAAATAGCTCTTACAGAGCTGTTAGTTATTAGGCTCATTTAAAGGATAGATAATTGAGAAGAATGAGTACTGTCCAGGTATTGAAATGCCTCTAGATACTTTGTCAGATGGTCTTTAGAAACATAGCTAGTCATTATCATCTCAATAAGATGGTTTTGGAGAAAAAAGTATAGCAAAAGCACCTCAGTGTGACATGGTGAAATATTAATTTATTTACTCTTGAGTTAAACCCATAAAATAGTTTTAAGGCTTACCTTAAGAGTGAACCATAATTGTGAGCAAAGTTTACATTTGTAAATACAGAACATATTTGTTTATCCTGTTAACAGTCAACATATGGTATTGGTTAATACTAATTTTAATACAGGTATGACTAATAATACAGTATTTGGTATGACCTTATTCAAGTGAAGTACATAATTACAAAGAAAATATTAAATTATTTTCAGAGAGAAAATGTGGAGCTACCACTAAAAGGAGCTACAATGCTCAAAATGTATGGGTCTTCTAAAACTGTACTTTGAGTTATATATCCCCTATTTCTAAATAACAGCTTCATATATAGAAGCTCAGAATGAAAACAGAGCAAACATATTTAATTACTAATTAACTACTTTCTTTCTAAGTGATGAAAAAAAATGAAATTGAAAACAGATAGAGAGATTCTGTAAATTCTGTAGTAGAGCTGCAGTGAATAATGAAGAATATATGACTTTCTAAGTAGCCAAAATGTAAATACCCCACAAATGTAGTTAACTCTTCTATTTCTTAGTTTTCTAGAGGAAGGAATGCACATAGAATCACACTATTCTTTCTGTGCTTCATTTTCAAACTTTTTCTTTATCCCTCTCCATTTCATACCTTTTAGCTATTTTTTTTTCTTTTTTTTATTCTTATGGTAGTAATTTGCATAATTTGCGGAATTTAGGTAACACTTTTATCTAGATGTATTAGAACTTTTAGTTTTTAACATTATTAGAATACCTAATGATTTCTGTAATAGAACTACAGTTTACTTTTAACAGCCATGGTAGGGGGTGGAGGAGATCCTCACAGAACTGACCAGACCTCAGTACAATGAGATGTGTTTAGTGTATTTCCTCAGATCATTCAAATATTGAGAAGGCTGTTATTGCAAGAAAAACTACACCAAAACCAATCAGGTAAAATGACAGCAGCTTTTAAATTCACCTGATAAACATATTGTAATTACTTTTTATTTTCCAATTGAACCCTTGTTCTCCTTATGCCGTTTTCTTCTTTTAAATAGCCTATGCGTTTTGATTTGAGTTTTTTTGGAGATCAAGAGGGAATCTTTCACTTGTTATGACCTTTTTTCTGACACTGAATGTGTTTTCCTTTTGGCTTAAACCTGCATGTAGTAATGAAAATATTGTGCTTTGGGATGAAATCAATAGGATTTCTTTTGTTTGCTTTATGTTGTTCTTCCGTATGCTTGTGTAGGTTGCATTGAATACAATTCTTTGGGTTAAATAATCTGTAATTTCTAAGACACTGAAGCTGCTTTTCAATCATAGAATCACAATATCATTTACGTTGCAAGGTACCTCTGGAGGTCATTTTGTCAAACCACCTGCTCAGAGCAGGCTTACCTTCAGTACTAGATGAGGTTGCACAGCGCCTTGTACAGTTCAATTCTGAAAAACTCCACAGCCACTTTATAATCACAAAACCTGTTCCAATTCCTACACATCCTTATAAATTTTTGTTTTTCTTGACACACAGTAAAAATTTCCCTTGCTACAAATTGTGACTACTGCCTATGGTCCTTCTGCTGTGCACCTCTAAGGGAAGTTTGGTCCACCTTGTCTACAGTCCCCTTTCAGCTAGGTGAAGAGTCACTACTCTCATCTTCAGGCTAAACAAACCCTGCTGCCTGAGTCTCTCCTCAGATCCTGTATCAGTTGCAAATAAATATCAGGGTTTGGAAAAACAAAGAAATTTTTTGTTTTCAGTTGCTGAGAACTTTTTTTTGTAGCTTGATAGTGTAATAAAACTTGAATACAAATTTACTACCCTTCACCGGAAGTCCACGAGATGGTGCTAGAGAAGGACGGCTTCAAGTTGTACCTTATTAGCTGCTTTCGTCCTTGGTACTAGTTAGCCCATGTAATTTGTCAGAATCAATGAACAGAGAAGCTGGTAGAGAATCTGCTTCTTTACAGCTATTCAAATATACATGGAATATGAGAAGTCTTGTTTAAAACACACAAACATCGGAGGAATTTAGTGTGCCTAGTGTGCCTAGACAAATCATGGGCAAATAGAAACAAAACCAAAATGACATTTAAAAAATCTCTGTTTATACATATCTTTTACTTCAAAGCATGCCATGTGTTTCCAAAAGCAGCAACACTTAAGATAG
>NW_015090986.1:2505988-2549392 GCF_001431845.1 Calidris pugnax | reverse complement strand
ATGTATCTAAAACCACACAACTTTTTTTTACAGGAATGGGGCATTCGCCACATCACTGGAATTCCACACTCCCCTACAGGGCAGGCGATCAGTTGAGCGTGCCCATCAAACGCTAAAGCAATTGCTAATTAAACAAAAAAGGGGGAGTCTGGAAGATCCACCACAGGAACGACTGTGGAAAGCCACTTTTGTTTTGAATTTTCTAAACAGAGACAACACTGAAATGACACGAGTGAATCGACATTTCGGAGCTTCCCCAATGTTCAAAACATGGCCAATGGTCCATATTCGTGATATGGCCACTGGACAGTGGGAAGGCCCCGTGCCATTGATAACCTGGGGGCCAGGGTATGCTTGTGTTTCCGCAGGAAACGGTCCCAAGTGGATACCAGCACAATTCATTCAACCACATCTAGAAGCTGAGCAGCACGAACAATCATCAGAAACAACAAAGCAGTGAATCTTTTCTGCTCACAAAAGTGTCATTGGTTCTAATGTTATAATGGTTATGTTATGTTTACCATGTTTGTTTAAAGCATAAATCAAGTCATGTATGCTCAAATGCACACTGTACTTGCCTTACAAAGTATGATGACTTATAGTAGTATTAATAGCATAGGTTCAATGTAGTCATTAAGATGTAATCTGTACATTAAACAAAAAAGGGGGAGATGTGGGAGAACAAGGGGTTAACAGGATTGTGGAAGAAGCAGAGACCAGGAGAAGAAGCAGGAACAATGGCAGAAGATGGCCCTTAAGCATCTCCGGACCTGTAAACAGGACCTGTAAACAAGGCCTGGCGCCCCTGACTGATGGAGGGGAATTCCACCTGCCTGGCAATTGGGGGGTTGCAGGGGAGTGTCGGTTGGGAAAGAATAGACACTGGTACTATATAAGCTGCTTGTTGGTTATAATAAACGATTCTGGTTGTATCACCGACCGGGGTCCATGCCTTCATACGCTACACATTAATACTATGTGTGGATTTTAATGCATTTTGTGATTAAAGGGGAAGCATAGGGAGTATAAGTCCTTCTGGGCTAAATGTCTATTATGCCTCTAATTTCACTCGTCTTTATGACTCAGCTGATCCCTTCCGTTTCTATGGCTGTTCTCTATTTACACAGATAGTTCATAACTTTCAGCAATACACAGTAAATTGCTAGCCCTATGAAATTAAATTTCAAAGTTAACTTCAAGTCATATCACTAGGTTTAAGGTATTAGCAGATGGAAGCTGAGCAGTTTTGACAAATACATTGAGATTAAACTTAGATTGTAAATAAAAAGATTACTTCAACCTCATGACTTAAAGTAATGCTTTCAGAAATTGAACAGATGACTGAAAGACAAAAGACAACATTGTCATATAGTGTGTTTGTCCATAAAAATATGGAGCCCTGTCCTGCCATAAAGATTACAGGACTGAAGCTCAAGATATACTCACTTCAATGTAAAGATAAACTTAGGTTTGCAGATGGCTTATAAGGAAGATATGGTGTATTTGTATTTCCAAATTGTCAGCCCCAAGCTATCAAAGCCTTAAATCTGTTTTGAGTAATTAAGAGGAAAGCTGTATGAAGTTAGCTCATTTTTCCAGGTTTTTGTTACCTATTAAAAAGTACACACTGTAACAAACTTAGGACAAAATGTGTA
Organism: Calidris pugnax; assembly: GCF_001431845.1. Taxonomy (NCBI): domain Eukaryota; kingdom Metazoa; phylum Chordata; class Aves; order Charadriiformes; family Scolopacidae; genus Calidris; species Calidris pugnax. The sequence goes on along the minus strand of NW_015090986.1, from coordinate 2,547,737 downwards.
GGTTAAATTGTATGACTAAAATTTAAGAAAAAAAAAAAGATTAAAGAAAGAGAAATAGGTGAAATAAGACAAAGCACATTAACTACGCTTTGACTTAATCAACTAATTGTTTTATAATAAACCATTTTTTTTAATGTCTCTGTAAGGAATATTGTGGCAGGGACCTGAACACATCAGCAGGCTCTGTAACCCTCTCTCTGTAACCCCTCTCTGCAATCTCTTCCCCTCACTGAGTGTTTGACTGCTTTTATTTAAGGCCAGCTCACTTTCTCTTGCAGAAAGGCCGACCCTTGCTGCTCCCTGGCAGGTTATCTGCCATTTCCTCTTCCACATGTTATTAGTGCCTCAAAATTGTATCTCCTCTTTTTAATAAAAATAAATGCAAATTCCAGAAAGTTCTTTTGTAGGTCTCACAGTCAAGTTAACCTAAATAAACTGGTCAAAATCTTTTTGAGAGTAAGAGCTAATAATAACCCATGGTAGAGGTTTGCAATAAATTATTCTCCTCTGTCTCTCTGAAAACACAGAAAAAGCTGTGTTTGGAAGAAGAGATCAGGTTTACTTCAATAGGGTTTGCCAAAATAGATTGACAGCAGATTTCAGTTACCTTCTAAAAAGTATTTATGAATCTTCTGTTAAACTTGCCAGTTCTCTGGTGTCTGTTTATATATTAATTTCTGCATTACTAAAGGCAGATAATTTTTCTATTTTTAACCAATTTTTGACAATTAGACTCATATATGAAACCCTGTAACACAATACTGGCAAGTCTGTGTCCACAGTTAAAACTTGTTAAATTTCTTGAGATTTATGTAGTACACATATACCTAAACACTGTAGATCATCTCATCTGTTAAAACATAGTTCCAAAAAATATTCAGGTTGAACTCCTTTCTAGCTTCCTGTCAGTAACTTGTTATGTTTCATTATAAGTAATAAAAAATGCATGAAATTAATTTCATTTCAGTTTTGAAAAAAAGCAATTCAACGTTAAAAGGTCAAAATCAATCCTGATTGATATATTGCAAGACACTTTGCTTTGTTTGCTTTGAATTTCATAATCTATAGCGTTCATACTCCAATAGTGATGGAAAATGTGTTAGACTCTTACTATTTAGCTGCGAGAATGTGTGTGGATGTCAGGCATAGTGCAAAGCTGTCATTCTGTACTGGAACAATACCAGAAGAATGTGTGTAGGACTGGGAATCGTGAGTTAGAATTCCGGCTGTGCCATTTGCTATTGCCCAACCGAGCCAGATCATTTTTCTGTTTCTAGTTTCCTCTATTTAAAATGCACACAATAAAATTTGTATTCACCTTTATTGTTTGTCAATATTTTACAGAATCTTGACTCATAAAGTAGTATGGGATTATGAAATGTTATTGCATGCTGTACCAATGCAGATTATGCAGCTGTTTACAACACCACAACTTCAACCATTTTGCTTATTTATAGATCTAAGATGTTGAAAAAGTACAGCGGGTTTCCACCCAGACAGTACATTTGGAGCATGATACGTATCCAGTAATACTTTGGGAAGGATTTAGGGGCCTAACTTTGTAGTTTTAGAACAGATTGTCAGAATTAATTTTTTGGTTACCTCTGAAAAAAATAGATAATGCAATACTGAAAACACTGGACACAGAACTACAAAGACATTGTCGAACTCCTACAGTAATATACTCTACCAACACAGAGATTACTTAGGGTTCATATTTGAGGATTTAGTTCAATGTCATTCTGAACAGAAAATTTCATACAAACAAATGTTTTATTCTCACCCAAAGTATTTTCATCCCATTTCCATGTGCCTGATGCTCCTCCCAGAAGCAATTTCTCCTGGCATAAATAGCTCTTACAGAGCTGTTAGTTATTAGGCTCATTTAAAGGATAGATAATTGAGAAGAATGAGTACTGTCCAGGTATTGAAATGCCTCTAGATACTTTGTCAGATGGTCTTTAGAAACATAGCTAGTCATTATCATCTCAATAAGATGGTTTTGGAGAAAAAAGTATAGCAAAAGCACCTCAGTGTGACATGGTGAAATATTAATTTATTTACTCTTGAGTTAAACCCATAAAATAGTTTTAAGGCTTACCTTAAGAGTGAACCATAATTGTGAGCAAAGTTTACATTTGTAAATACAGAACATATTTGTTTATCCTGTTAACAGTCAACATATGGTATTGGTTAATACTAATTTTAATACAGGTATGACTAATAATACAGTATTTGGTATGACCTTATTCAAGTGAAGTACATAATTACAAAGAAAATATTAAATTATTTTCAGAGAGAAAATGTGGAGCTACCACTAAAAGGAGCTACAATGCTCAAAATGTATGGGTCTTCTAAAACTGTACTTTGAGTTATATATCCCCTATTTCTAAATAACAGCTTCATATATAGAAGCTCAGAATGAAAACAGAGCAAACATATTTAATTACTAATTAACTACTTTCTTTCTAAGTGATGAAAAAAAATGAAATTGAAAACAGATAGAGAGATTCTGTAAATTCTGTAGTAGAGCTGCAGTGAATAATGAAGAATATATGACTTTCTAAGTAGCCAAAATGTAAATACCCCACAAATGTAGTTAACTCTTCTATTTCTTAGTTTTCTAGAGGAAGGAATGCACATAGAATCACACTATTCTTTCTGTGCTTCATTTTCAAACTTTTTCTTTATCCCTCTCCATTTCATACCTTTTAGCTATTTTTTTTTCTTTTTTTTATTCTTATGGTAGTAATTTGCATAATTTGCGGAATTTAGGTAACACTTTTATCTAGATGTATTAGAACTTTTAGTTTTTAACATTATTAGAATACCTAATGATTTCTGTAATAGAACTACAGTTTACTTTTAACAGCCATGGTAGGGGGTGGAGGAGATCCTCACAGAACTGACCAGACCTCAGTACAATGAGATGTGTTTAGTGTATTTCCTCAGATCATTCAAATATTGAGAAGGCTGTTATTGCAAGAAAAACTACACCAAAACCAATCAGGTAAAATGACAGCAGCTTTTAAATTCACCTGATAAACATATTGTAATTACTTTTTATTTTCCAATTGAACCCTTGTTCTCCTTATGCCGTTTTCTTCTTTTAAATAGCCTATGCGTTTTGATTTGAGTTTTTTTGGAGATCAAGAGGGAATCTTTCACTTGTTATGACCTTTTTTCTGACACTGAATGTGTTTTCCTTTTGGCTTAAACCTGCATGTAGTAATGAAAATATTGTGCTTTGGGATGAAATCAATAGGATTTCTTTTGTTTGCTTTATGTTGTTCTTCCGTATGCTTGTGTAGGTTGCATTGAATACAATTCTTTGGGTTAAATAATCTGTAATTTCTAAGACACTGAAGCTGCTTTTCAATCATAGAATCACAATATCATTTACGTTGCAAGGTACCTCTGGAGGTCATTTTGTCAAACCACCTGCTCAGAGCAGGCTTACCTTCAGTACTAGATGAGGTTGCACAGCGCCTTGTACAGTTCAATTCTGAAAAACTCCACAGCCACTTTATAATCACACAACCTGTTCCAATTCCTACATATCCTTATAAATTTTTGTTTTTCTTGACAGACAGTAGAAATTTCCCTTGCTACAAATTGTGACTACTGCCTATGGTCCTTCTGCTGTGCACCTCTAAGGGAAGTTTGGTCCACCTTGTCTACAGTCCCCTTTCAGCTAGGTGAAGAGTCACTACTCTCATCTTCAGGCTAAACAAACCCTGCTGCCTGAGTCTCTCCTCAGATCCTGTATCAGTTGCAAATAAATATCAGGGTTTGGAAAAACAAAGAAATTTTTGTTTTCAGTTGCCAAGAACTTTTTTTTTGTAGCTTGATAGTGTAATAAAAGTTGAATACAAGTTTACTACCCTTCATCGGAAGTCCACGAGATGGTGCTAGAGAAGGACGGCTTCAAGTTGTACCTTATTAGCTGCTTTCGTCCTTGGTACTAGTTAGCCCATGTAATTTGTCAGAATCAATGAACAGAGAAGCTGGTAGAGAATCTGCTTCTTTACAGCTATTCAAATATACATGGAATATGAGAAGTCTTGTTTAAAACACACAAACATCGGAGGAATTTAGTGTGCCTAGTGTGCCTAGACAAATCATGGGCAAATAGAAACAAAACCAAAATGACATTTAAAAAATCTCTGTTTATACATATCTTTTACTTCAAAGCATGCCATGTGTTTCCAAAAGCAGCAACACTTAAGATAAAATACTCTTCCATCTAAATCAGTGGATATCATTATATCTATCGTAATGACAACATCATCACATCATCCCATCTAAGAAAAAAGGGGCCTTGACTTCAGGCTGTGAGGGAATGGAAGGGTGAGAACTTCACACCAGGGAAGAGGCATAAATGAGACTTTGTCTATATTGATGTGTTGTGTTTCTAATGATCCTGAATAGAAAATGTGTGACTAAATTTGTGACTTGGATTACTTAAAAGTTTTAGTACTGTTGCAATTGACTAATGCTAGATTGTTATATTTTGTTTAGACTGTAAGTGCATTCATTGGGTTAACAATTTCTAATTCTCATTTCTAGTTCTTCTGGCTAACCATACTGAAGGTGGTATGTAACATGGTGCATACCAGGCACATATTTCAGGGCAAGCAAGGCTGGCTGCCAGTCTCTTGCTTCAATATATGACAATTGTTATGAAACTCACACTTTAATGTAGTCATTCTTTTACCAGTCTTCAGTGTTTTTTTACTGTAATGACCATTCCTTTCTCCATGATTGGAAGAACTCTGGTTTCCTGAAAAATTAGCACAAAGATCCTAAGAAGATACGATTCCCTTTTTTACATACATTACTTTGGCTAGCTTTTGTCAGATTAACTAACATAACAATCACATTCTTTCTAGTTACTGAAGTTCTTCTCACAAGTTTTACTCTAACCAGTCAAAATAACGGTCAAAGTACTAGAAGTCATATATGGAGAATACTGGAATTAAATTGTTCTGCAGCAAACAGAACACGCTATTTTCTTTAAAGCACAGCTTTTGAAGAGGAGAAAAATAAGAGTAAAATATTTGCATTAGTATTTTACTGATTATCACATCTGCTACGTAACAGTTAAAGAATATCAGTACTGTTTTGAAAATAAACTACAAAATAGTAATTATATTTCATATTTAACTGTTAGTCATATCGGATAAATGTTTTTTTTATTTTAAGTGTTAGAGGCTATATTTTTCTAAAAGACTCACTGACCTTCATTTCCTATTTTTAAATAGCATTTCTACGTGCTTTCCACCTCACAAAATAAAAACATGTCTGCCACTCATGAGACACTCAGATTAGTGGGAATTTGAACATGTCAGTTTGAAGAGTTTGTATGAGTAAAATAAGAAAAGGAAAGATTAGGATCCACATATTGCAAACTCGTTTTTCTATGAACATTTATAATGTCAAATGACATTTTTATCTTATAGCTCAAATCCAAAACTTTACAAAGATACCACTGCTGCTTGCCATAAGAGCTTTCCATAAAACAATTTAGTTCTAGTGTAATGTATGCTGAAGTCAATATCTAGAGTTTGGGTTTTTTTTCTTCTCACTGACATCACTGCACTCTTAACAGATCCAGAAGTTGTAAGTATCATTTAGGGAATATTCAAAAGCTCTCTTCTGTTCAGTCAGTGCTGGAAATGACAAAATGATTTTCACTATTTGAATAAGACAAGAAGCCCAGCAGTGAAACTCCACACAGCGAGTACAGGGAAAAAAAAAAAATCTTTTAAGGTCTCACAGACCTTTGGAGTTTGGTCTGTTATAGATAATTGCCGTACTGTAACTTGCATTGATGTGCTTAGCTGACCTATTTCAGGTATGCATTGTTTATTATACTTACACAGAACAATTCCTGCAAGTGCTGAGTGGATTGCTTGTTGTTCCACTGCAACTAGGCGGTAACCTCTTGGCATAGGTACATGATGTCTATCATTTATACACAAATATGCCCAAATGACTTGCATCAGCAAAAATTGCCACTAAATCACAGTGGGACTCCATGTGGAGCAGTGGAGAACCAGACCTTTTACATCCAATGATCCTGTGTACGCTTTTGGTTTGTATCCTCTTGTATTTCAAACATTTGGTGCCTTGCAGAGTATGGTCTATGGACTTCTAAGTGTCAGCGTCTTCCATTTCATGCTGACAGAACCTGTTGCTAGAAGACAGGTTCTCTTACTGCTCTTCCAGTTTATCCAACATAAGCACACAGTGTTTATTTTATTCAGTCATTTTGAACATCGGATTATTTTTCAGATGTTGTTCTGCATGCTGCTTTGCAGGTTAACAGGTGATTGCATTTCCTTCTGTGATTCAGAGAGGGAAGCCAGTATGTCAGGGTAATTTTCTGCCTTTGTTCACAGGCATCTGTTACACCCCATCATTCAATGTGCCTCCCTTCCTCCGCCAGCCTGGTGGGAGTCTGGTGCTCTGGGTACATTTTCTTAGGGAGCTGCTGTGCTGGAAAGATGGTGAAATTGCATAATGGAGTGCATGGGCTGAGTTGGAGCTGCAGGGGCAGAGAGATCTTCTGTTTAAAACCTTCAGCCTCTTCCTTTGTTCTCACTTAGACCTGAGACACCTTTTCTACTCCTTCCCCAAAGTCAGTCAGTCAGTCAGTCAGTCAGGACAGGCACATGTGCATTTAATAACTTCTAAATGTTTTCTTCTCGTAAGAGATATTTTTTAAAAAGTAAAATGTTTACCACATGGAGAACTAGGTAGTGGTTTGTATTTCATATCCATGTATGCTTCCTCCTTTTTCCCCTGTATTCAAATATCCCCTATGTATTTTTCCCCTTCCAGAAGAATTCAGTTCCATAAAACCGTAATTGTGCAGGTAAGACAAAAAGAGACTGATCAGTTAGTATGTTTTTCAAACTTAGCCTTTCTCTTGTCCTGTTGAACGTATGGAAATAAAGGACGTTATTCATGCAAAATAATGACTTAAGAAATTATAAAAAAGTAAAAAATTAAGCCAAAATGGAAATAGGTTGACCTCAATGTTCATTCTCTTATCTGTATGGACACTTAGGCCACTGGAAGGGAGGGAAGTTACTTTTCCTGTAAATATGACACCCTAAAGTAAAAATTTTTGTCCTCGTTGAGTTCTTCGTTTTCCCGCTTGCGAATATCAAGGGAGTCATCATTCACACACAGGTAGTAACTTCTGTCTTCATAGCACTGGAACTGCACTGAATCTCCTTGGTAATGCATGATGAAAAAGTTATTATCTTCACTCAGCTATGAAAATACACAAAGTAAAGGTGATAAGTTATCTCTTTAAAGCCTCCATGTGGAGCAGTGGAGAACCAGACCTTTTACATCCAATGATCCTGTGTACGCTTTTGGTTTGTATCCTCTGGTATTTCAAACATTTGGTGCCTTGCAGAGTATGGTCTATGGACTTCTAAGTGTCAGCGTCTTCCATTTCATGCTGACAGAACCTGTTGCTAGAAGACAGGTTCTCTTACTGCTCTTCCAGTTTATCCAACATAAGCACACAGTGTTTATTTTATTCAGTCATTTTGAACATCGGATTATTTTTCAGATGTTGTTCTGCATGCTGCTTTGCAGGTTAACAGGTGATTGCATTTCCTTCTGTGATTCAGAGAGGGAAGCCAGTATGTCAGGGTAATTTTCTGCCTTTGTTCACAGGCATCTGTTACACCCCATCATTCAATGTGCCTCCCTTCCTCCGCCAGCCTGGTGGGAGTCTGGTGCTCTGGGTACATTTTCTTAGGGAGCTGCTGTGCTGGAAAGATGGTGAAATTGCATAATGGAGTGCATGGGCTGAGTTGGAGCTGCAGGGGCAGAGAGATCTTCTGTTTAAAACCTTCAGCCTCTTCCTTTGTTCTCACTTAGACCTGAGACACCTTTTCTACTCCTTCCCCAAAGTCAGTCAGTCAGTCAGTCAGTCAGGACAGGCACATGTGCATTTAATAACTTCTAAATGTTTTCTTCTCGTAAGAGATATTTTTTAAAAAGTAAAATGTTTACCACATGGAGAACTAGGTAGTGGTTTGTATTTCATATCCATGTATGCTTCCTCCTTTTTCCCCTGTATTCAAATATCCCCTATGTATTTTTCCCCTTCCAGAAGAATTCAGTTCCATAAAACCGTAATTGTGCAGGTAAGACAAAAAGAGACTGATCAGTTAGTATGTTTTTCAAACTTAGCCTTTCTCTTGTCCTGTTGAACGTATGGAAATAAAGGACGTTATTCATGCAAAATAATGACTTAAGAAATTATAAAAAAGTAAAAAATTAAGCCAAAATGGAAATAGGTTGACCTCAATGTTCATTCTCTTATCTGTATGGACACTTAGGCCACTGGAAGGGAGGGAAGTTACTTTTCCTGTAAATATGACACCCTAAAGTAAAAATTTTTGTCCTCGTTGAGTTCTTCGTTTTCCCGCTTGCGAATATCAAGGGAGTCATCATTCACACACAGGTAGTAACTTCTGTCTTCATAGCACTGGAACTGCACTGAATCTCCTTGGTAATGCATGATGAAAAAGTTATTATCTTCACTCAGCTATGAAAATACACAAAGTAAAGGTGATAAGTTATCTCTTTAAAGCCTTTCTATAGTGTTTCATGTGACAAAAATTCATGTATGTTGCTGGCTTGTTGTATTTTGAATGCTTTTCTCCAGTGACATGTATTTACCAGTTTTTATGATAAATCTTGGAAACACCTTATCATTTTGTGCAGGTTCTGTGATAACTATGAATAAAATAATACCTGTCTCCCTCAAAGGACCGAGTATGTCCAGACCCATAGCTGCATTCCTTTGCTTCAAAAAAAAAGGCCAGCAGCTTTCCTCTGCAGTACACCTGTTATTGGGACAATTTAGGGTTTTCGTCTGGTTATTTTCTTACCACAGACCTACCCTGTCAACAGCCACTAAAAACAAAATGTCAATCTACAGTTTTTCTTCCCTCTTTTGGAATAAAATTAGAATGTTACAGTACCATAACTATTCTATTGCCTATGATTTTTCATACATCTTCAGTTTTCAGTACGCTTTTTGAAAGATCCATTTTTGGAGGAATAGCTATTGTCAAAACAGTCCGTCTGTGTGTGTGGATGTGTTTGGGCTCTCCAGAGATCTCAGAGTGAGGATGGACAAACAGCGACCAGAAGACACCACACCAGAAAGTGGAAGAGTGTGTGCTGGGAGACAGTCTCTGAAACCAGAAGCCCTGGAGACTAGTAGCCCTGTTAAATCTGCAAAAAATGATACTGGGGGCACCAAGCAGGTGCTGAACCTGCCCGAGGCCTCCAGCAGTCACTGGCACCCACGACGGGTCACGTAACCCACAACACATCCAAGGTGGCAGCGGCTGCTGTAGGTGGGCAAAGGCTCCAGGGCAGTGTGTGTTAGCACACCTGCTGAAAGCACCCAGCAGGGCTGCCCGGAAACCCCTGCAGGGCCCCTGCTCCTCAGCCTGTGCACTCAGTGAGGGAGTCACTGGCAAGGCTGTGTGAATTCTTATCTGCTGCTAATAGTAAGAGCTTAATCAGTGAAAGGTTCAGATTTCTGTTTTCCCCAACACACCCTCTTGTCAGGGAGCAGGGAATTTATAGTATCTTTTGCAGAAGACTGAGATGGTAAATGAATGCATAACAATCAAGTGATCTTTTTGAACCCTCTCCTCCTACCCACATGGGACTTCTATAAATCTGACTAGTCTGGTGTACTATCAGGGTGCACAACGCTTAAGGGGATCTCTAAATTTAAATTGACGGCTTGGGGGAAAGGCAGAAGGATATTAAAGGATCCCAGCTATGCTGGAGATTAAAACACTGGCAATAACCACCTATCTGTGGAAGGAGGAATGTGTCCTTTTAGACCGTGTGACAACAGGGCGTGGAAAGAAAATGTCCTGCAGTTATTGCAGAGTACGTGAAAGAAACTTCCGGATACGCCTCCTGTATTGGCAAGGCTGTAATGGGAAGAGCTAAAACTTTCTGTCCTAACAAGCTGGTGTAAGAGCCAAGTATCTGCAGCTGCAATCAAAAAATTCTGTTTTAAGAAATACTATTAAGAAAGTTGAAAACAATTTTTTTTTTAGAAAATAAATACCTTCTAGGGACTCAGAAGTGTAATATGGAAATACAAATGGAATGAGAGAATCCAGTGACTTCAGCAAAGAAAAAAAAATAAAAACAAAACCAAAAAAAACCTGCAGAAGCAAGGAGAAGGATTAATGTGTACAATGCAGAAATTCACCCTAGAGCAAGAGAGGCTCCAATGGGATCTGGTAAATGTGAAGCCAAAATCTGGTGCTTGCAAAAGCAGAATGAGATACGAAAATAAAAGATACCTGCTGTATGTGCAGGAAATGATGGAAAATTAGATGGACATCCACCACAGAGAGATGCTATTGCTATTGGGGATGCTATTGTGTGATAGGGAGAAGAAAGAGGAGTGGGGAGTGGAAGGGTATCCAAACACTGCTAGGGCTGGGAGTTGCAGCAGGTCATTGAAGGAGCTCTTAGAACAAGGTGTTTTGGAAGAAATCCTGGCACAGATAATTTTCTATTATGGCCTGTTAAGAAGGCTGATAAGCAAAACTGGAGAATATGGTTTGGACTACTGACAGATGAAATTCATCCTGAGGACAGCTCCAACGGGAGTAGGCATGCCTGAGAGAGCATTTGCAAGTTCCAAGAAAAAAAAACAGTTCTAGAGCTGACTTGTTTTTTTTTTTTTTTGCCATTGCACCAAATGAAGAACTAATATGTAGGTTAGGCTTCACATTTAGTGAGAAAAAAATACACCTTTACTCATGACTCATAGGTGATTCACAACACACTTGTGATAGCGTATATAGGCTCATGTTAGGAAAATTATACAAATGTTGTCTCCACAGGTTAAAGAGAAAAATATTGTCTTATGGAACAAGACAGTGATAGATAGGATCCCTGTGGATATCTATGGATAAGACAGTGTAGCTCCATCAGTGACAGGAGCTGCAGAGAAAGATGTGAGAGAGTACTATCCAAGTTTTAAAATAAACAGACTCAAAATGATTTAAAGTCAGATTGACTAAGGCACAATGAGTCCCAGGCTAAGTTCAACTGCTGCACTCTATACCAGGAAGAAACTAAAAGATAAGAAGGAACACATATGAAGGCTACTTGAAACAGAAGAAAATACCTTACCTTGCCATGGCCTGTTACACAAGGAGTATAGGGCACACTACAATCTACATTTTGCTTCAGATTAAACAAGGAAATGCGTACATGATCAAAAACTGCATGAGTCATAAAGTGATGATAAGCAAACTTGTAAAAATGAGCTGTGAGTACAATTGTATCAAAGAAGCTACAGACCTTGGGAAGTATTACAAATAAGTTATATGGCACTTGGGATTTGTTTTGGCTGTGGCTAAGCAGTGCACACACAGCATCAAGACCACCTCTTCTTCTCAGGCTACTCCACCAAGTAGGCTAGGGGTGGGCAAGAGACTGGGAAGGGACACAGCTGGGACAGCTGTCCTGGACTGACCAAAGGGGCACTCTATGCCATATAATGTCATGGTCAGCCATAAAGGCTGGAGACTGGAAGAAGAGGGTGGGATTTTTTTTTTTTGCTCTTGCTATTCTCTTCCCAGTTCCACTGGTGGGGAGTAGGATTGAGTGAGTGGCTTTGCATGCTGGGTGTGAAAAAGGACTGCAGTGGGTTGACCCCAGCTGGCAGCCAAACACATTAAACATGGCATTGGCATAACTGATACAGTCCAAAGTTCTGAACCAAGATAATTCTGTGGACCTCGCTTGCCAGATTTTTCCTGTTTGGAGTTTCATTTTCTTTATTTTGGCCTATTTAACTGCAGTAAAGAGTAAGTCTCTCAGTAAGACCTCACGTGACTATATAGCTAACCTCTGACTTAAACTGTGTCTGTCCTGCTTAGCTTCATCTAACTACTCAACAAAGTAGAGAGGACCCTAGAATAAAAACTTAAAAAATTAAGATCTCCAAGATCTTAATGGATCTTGGAGAGTTGTGGCCCCTCAATCTCAGTCCACCCAGGCTGGGGAATTTCAGGCAAAGTTTTAGGAAAATGCTATTGAGTTATAATAATCTAATAACACTGCATTATCCACCAAGGGACAACAACTTGAAGAGGAGTAGCCAAATTTAGTGATAGAATTGTTGATCTTTCAAGATCAGAAAGAATTGTGATCTTTCAAGCAAATCCGTTAAGTCAAGAAGGAATTTAGGAGGGGTATCAACGGAGAAAGGAAAGAGAAAGGAAGGTTTGAAACTGAGGGAAAACTGAGTGCTACTAGTACTTAATTAGAGCTGAGAGGGTTAAGTATACATATGCAAAGGACTGAGTGTGATTATGTATGATGAATAGTAAAGTATTATGGTTGAACCAGAACAGAAATTACACTGAAGGGAGATACTACAGATCTGTATGGCAGGAGATGTGTACTTCTCTGATAAGCAACATACGATCACTATAGCCTGCACTTCTGGAAGAGTGAAAAAGAAATAGTGAAAATTTTATACATAATTAATGAATATGGTAAAATAAGAACATTAACAGAGAATGTGAACAACTCCTCTTGATAATTCCCCCCTCTACTATTTGTTCCCCCTGTACTCCCTGTTTACCTGCCTGTGTCTCAAGGACAGAGGACCAGTTTTGACACTACATGACTGCATAATTTTGGTCGAGACTTCTAAGGAAACTGCTAATTTATAAGACAGCCTGCAAGAAGATAAGAAAGGCTTGAAACAGTAACAGTCTACATGAGAACTCCTGGTCAAATCTAGCCAGTAATGTCAACAGTGAATGTAAAATAAAATTCATTTCAATATCATAAGGCATTCTGGGTTTTTTTGAGAAATTACTAGGATTACCACTTTACTGTCCAAGTGACGAAGTTTGTAAACGTGATCTTACTTGTGCTACAAGAAACCATATTGGCTAGTGGGAGAATTATATAAAGGGGTGGGAAACATCCCATCGTTGTCAACATGTGTGGGGACATAGTTGGGAAAAACTTTTCTGTGGTGGATCTAAAGAAAAATTCTACTCTGTATGTCTTAATTCATCCTTTTGTGTGATCAACTGCATTTTCTTGTATGATATTATTAATTATGATAAGAATGTTCTATTATAGAGTTAGATAATTACAGTTACAAGTAAATGTAAGCCTGCTCCTGAGTGAGCTGCTTGGGTTGACCTCTCTGCTGTGGCTCCAGCTGGACCACTGGGAGCATGACTGTGTGTATGATGCAGTTTTCTGCTCTTGCCAGCACAGAGTTGCCATAAATATTGCTTGTGATCTCTGTTACCTTCCGAACTTAAACCCCTGTCAAAATAAGATACTGATGTAAGCTATTATTTGTTACAAGCTGTTACTGTTTTATTGTGATAATAACAGCCTAGTTAATACAAGATGTTTTAATAAATATTGATTGTGAGCGTCGTCTCCATAAGCCTGGGCTAATGAAATGGAAATTTAATATTTCTAACATTTGCTGCTGATATAAGAGAGGGTCCACAGATTCTCATGTTTCTGGTAATTCTACTGGAATTCTTCCAATAATAGGAGGAAAATGCCTGTCTTAAAACTTGCTGTTAAAAGCTAGCAGACTAAACATCACATCACAGCATCACATAGCTTTGTCATTGGCCATAAGAAGTATTTCTCCATCTCAGTCAACTACTCACACACTTTTTCATCCTAAGGACAGTGGCAAATTAATTCATCTCACCAGAAATTATTTCCTGATCAGTGCACTCATTCTAGAAGCTTTATTAAGAAATTCATGATTCAGATCTGACTATGGTTTCGCCTCTTGGCCTACCTGGATGTGGTTCAAGTGCAGGCTGCTATTTTTTCCTCACACAGATGCGCAACTTTATTTTTTTTTTCCTACTTGAAGGCATCAGCAAGAAACCATTATGAGTAGATCGCTATCTGTCTTGTTAGGTAATGAATTCTCGGAAAGAATGTTTCCTTTTAATTATCTGTTTAGAAACCCCGAAAGATTAATAGGTCTCTCTAGGCAACTGTTACACCTCTTCTTTCCAGCTGTCCTCTAAAACTTGCAGCTATCAAGACAGTAATTCTTTCTCTGTGAACAGCTCCATAGGAAAAGGCATATCTTTTTCTAGGAAAAAGTGCATGAAATAGATTTTAGAAGGCGGCGATATGACTGTGACAATTTATATCATACAAGGAGGGGACTAGAAGTGGCCTTCTAAATTTCCTAAGCTTCATTGCTTTCTCCCGTCTATAGCCAGGGAGTATTTTGTGCCAAGTAAGTACCTCAGATGGAACTTAAACTGAAGGACCCTCTTGGATTTTCGAGGCCCAGCATGCAAGAGATTTTGTTCATTAATTATTAATAAAATATAAATAGTACTCATACCTTCAGAATCACTTCAAACAAGAATGTTTTTCTAATTTCAAATTACCGGAATTCCTTTCTGATTTAAGAAAAATGTTAGCAATGTTAGAAATATTAGGCTTGGAATTTTAGGTTTTCAGTGTTTAGTCAGATTTGCTTTTATGAAGTTCTGAAAGGTATCTGATCCTTTCATTTTTGCTCGCTGAAATTGGAAAGATTGTTTTTTCAATCCTCTTGGATACTAAATCCACTGGACTACACACTAACAAAAACTATTGAAAAGTTCTTGTTTTCCTTTTTCTGAGGAAAATACTAAAAGTCAGCTGAAGTAGGAAAGTAAACAGCCACTTAACGAGTAACAGCAGAATTGTATTTAGCTGCACTTCTTTTACATCTGTGTTTGCATACACTCTCCCACACACATATTTTATTTATTTCATCATGATTATATACCTGTTTGAAGTCAGGATCTTCATGCTTGCATGTTTTCATGTTGCATCTTTCCACTGAAGGATAATCTGGCTCTGAACAGGATGTTTTTAAGACCTGTGTTTACAACCACTCAGATTGGTAATTTTGTCTACATATTTTGCTCTTTTAATCCACCAAAAGTAGCATTAATTCTAAAGGAAACTCTCCTTTTTGTAAAGTCCATTAATTGTTACATTCAAATTATTCAAAATTAGTAAATTCACTTCCAAGAATATATTCCTCTTTTACCATTTGCAATGCAAAATTAATTTGGTTGAAAACAAACACTGAAGACAGCCTCTTTAAGGCCCTGATTCTATTTTGCAATGCAGCCAAGACTGAACCATGTTATAACAGAATACCAAAACTTTGTCACAGATAAGACATTTTGGCATTTTCCACATGAAAATTCCTGTTGAGATTAAGATTCATCTTCTGCTGGAAAAAGAAAGGTAAGTGATCTTTCCAAGCTTTTTACATATGTGGGAAACACTAAATATGTCTTCCCTCATTTTCAGATAAGAACTGCTTTTAATCCTGTAAAGAAACATAATCTGGTACAACCTGGTACTTTAAAATAAGTGATTGGGAAGTAAAATCCATTATGGCTCAACACTCACATCTTTCCCTGATTTGGTGGAACACCTTGCAAAAAATTAGTTTATGGAAAGGTAATCCCAGAAAAATCCTTTTAAATAGTTGGGTTTTTTTCAAGGACAGAGGAAAATCCCAATGGAATAATAGGTTATAAATAGAATTAATGTATCGTGCAACATACATTTCTGCAAATAATTTCAGGAAATAGGTTTTATGGAAAGTCATCGGTGAATGAAAAACAAAGAAAAAACATCAAAGACTTAATTTGAGGAACCATTTGGTGATTTACACCATCATGCATAGCCAGTGTTAGATGTTATCTCAACATATTCTGTGGAAATAGACCCTCTTAGACTTTTGCTCTTTTTTATGCTCTTTTAGAGCATAAATTCCAATATAACATTCTTCCCCAGACAGTTTTAGTAAAGGTTATAACCCTCCAATAGGGAAAACTATCCTTGCCTGCTCTTCCTACCATAAGCAAACCTTCACAAGGCTGGAGGAAATGAGAATGCTCTGACAACAGGTGGTAAATGTTTAAAACAGGATAATACAGCTGTATTTTCTTTTCATCATATTCCTTGTTTTGTAATTTGGGTTGAATGGGTGAAAATAATTCCCATCTTAAACTCATCTCTTTCCAAGGCAGCATTTCTGCTTCTTCCTCCCCTTCTATTTCCTGCATGTTTTGTGGTTCGGAATCCCCCTCTCCCTCCACAGAGGCTGAAACCCAACATCCTCTGCTGTCTTCTAGTGACAGTAGTCAATTACCTAACTCAATGATTTTTGCAATAGCTTACTTTAAATAATTCCCCAGACAGAACAGGGGGGGGTATTCAAAAGCTGTGGAATGTAAGTAAATGGTAAGTAATGGTAAGTAAAATGAAGGAAAATGAATTTGAAAGATCTGTGGGAGAAATAGTCCTCTAGTAAGGAAGAGCTCCCACAAGTTGCAAGGGATATAAAGTTTTTCTTACCTTCAGAGACAGCTGCTTCTTACCCTTGCACAACAGGACAAATTCATTAAGCTTTGATCTCTGTGTGAGGATCACCAAATTTTTAGAATCTGTTTTGCACAGAGGAGTATGTTGTTATAAAATGTGTATCACTGTAAAATGAAGCATAGCTAAAAATATTTTGTAGAGACAACATTCATGTTCACTTTACACTGATGGGCGTAGGAATAGAAACAAATATAATCACTCTTGGTATGGTTCTTTTCTATAAAGTATTTAAAATTATGACTTTATGATACTCTAAATTTGCCATTTATATATATACTTCATTTTTCTATATTTATAGTTAATATATGGAATATCAGTTATACACTCGCATATACAAATAAGGCATTTCTATTATTACTGAATGCATACATGTAATATACCTGTTTATGTAATATAGCTGACTATGTATACATCACTGTGGAAAATGTAAGAATTTTTCCCTTTTATTTTTTGCATGCTCTCTATGTCAAAATCTTCCCACTATCATAATTGTTGGTGCGTTGGATTTATTCCCTTCTGAGATAATACTGGTTTTTTTCAGCTGCAGGAAATAACAGAATATCTGTAGGACAGGTTACTCCTCAGACTGATACCCAACAACATTCATTACCTTTTGGTACTTCAGGGCCTCAGATTCAGATAAGCAGAAAGTAAACAAATTAAGATTCCCTTTGTTGGTTCATATGGCATACAAGAGCATTACCTAGCAAAGCCAGTGGCATTAATAAGTATCCAGTGATGCTAAAGCTAGCTGACTGCCTTGCAGATTTACTTCAAATAATACCAGTTGTGCTTTTAAAAGTATGTCAGGTATATTGCTTAAGACAAAAAATAGGAAAGAAAGTAGCAGTTGATCCACGTGTGCATCACTGCAGCAGCTGAATCCAAATTTTACAGAGGTTAGGTAATTGTGCATTAACAGTTGCAGTTAAGGAGATTTTTTTTCATGTTATCAAAGATATTTTTTGGCCTTTGAAGGATCTTTGGGATCAGCAGAACATACTCATCCCACCTGACTGATTTTAGCTACTCCAATCCTGGCCCTGATTTTAGTTACCCTACCTGTAATGCTATTGTGGAAGTTTTCTGAAGAAATTCTTTGTGAGCCAGCTAGAGCATGAAAATAACATAAAGACCCTTCTTAAAAATTGAGACACACTCCAGCTTAGTGCATTTTACTCAGTTTACATATGTATTCAGATAAATGTAGTAGAATGTCTAAAATTCTGCCATTTTAATCATTTTTTCTGACATTAGTTTAGATTGCTTCAGATGCGACTGCCCAGCTGCAGCAGGTAAGAGGTACAAGAGAGATACAGCGGGCAAGAGAGATTTCATATCCAAGTCAACAGCATTCTGAATTAGAGGCATCCCAAAGAGAGAGGCAGAAGTTCAGCCAGTTGGTATGGGACATATGTCAATATGAGTTACACCCTAATAATCCTCGTCTTTGTTTATGGAGTTTATTGCGACTTGCTTATACATTGTGTATTCTGAGTAAATCTGAAAGACCCTAACTTTCCCTACCACCTCTGAAAAATATGACAAGTGGTCTATCAGGCAGACAGTGAATGGCAAAGAAAGTAAGGAACCTTCCCACAATTTTATACGTAATAATTCCACTCTCTGATGGTCTGCATGAGTTACCCAGCCTCTCAAGTTACTAAAGCCTTATGAGAGTCTAAGGGGCAATTCTACAATTCTACAATTCAAAAGAAATGCTTTGAACTCAAGTAAATATAAGAAACCACTTGTGTGTGTCCCTGAAATGCAAAGTTGTAGACCTTTGGGACAGTATCAATATTTTATACTGTTACCTAGAAATCCTCATTTGGCCATTGTTCAAGGTGAAGTCCTGGACCAGATGGATATTTGCTGTCATCTGTTACAGCAGTCCTTTATGGTTGAAATTGGAATACATTTATCTTCTGCTGGAATAGCTTGAACTAATATATATTTGATTTTCCCAATCACTTATTGTGCTTACAAAATGAACGTTCCAAAAATGTGTCTCCTCTTTCTTCGTATCCATTTCTTTTCTTGGCCCATACATGAGCAATAGAGCACACACACTTTTCTTAAAAAAAAAAAAAAAAAACAAACAAAACAAAACCTAGGTTTTCTAGCATGTACACATGCTATTTCCTCATATATGTTTATCTTCAGCCCAAGCCATTACTCGTAACTTGCTACGGCAATTTTTGTGACTTTGAACTTGTGTGTTATGGAACACAGAAAGGCTGTTTAATTTTTAGAATAGTCCAGCAATCTGACCTAAATGAAAATCTAGTATAATATGTTACTTCTAGAGTTGTCTACTTACTTCTTTTCATACCCTCAAACATCTCTTCAAAACCAGACCCTAACAAAGAGAATGATCCCTTTTATTCCCACAGGATTCTTACCAGTAACTGCTGGTTCGTTCTTTGTGAACACACTTAACCACGCAATATCTAAAACAGAAAAATAGAAGAGATTTAACAAATATGTGGAAATAGATAGGTACTTTCTTCAAATTAAAAGACGTCACAAACAGATTAAGTTTTAAAACATAATCTGAGAAAGAGCATGTAATAGCAATAGGCATCAGGTTTCATTTCCTGCAGGTGTCTGAATTCATATAACCCCATAAGACTTTACAGTTAGGCTTGTAAGCAGGTGCCCTGAAGTCTGAATGCTGAGTCTAATAAATGTAGTGATTGATTAACTGTCTTTTGCAAAAGAGAACACACCTGAGAAAACAGAGGTAGGCAATGAGATGTAAGGCCTAAAGAGAAGCCTGAAATTTTTTGGCGGCAGATGCGAAATGTGCAATATTGGAAAGTAACGGGCAGCAATACCATGGGGTGTCAGGCTTTTCTAACACCAGCCAGAATCATACAGCCAGCTGCCTGGGGAAGGCATCACCCACTTCACATCCAGGTCACAAATATCCAGGTTACAGCTGGTTCCTAATATGGCTTAATGTTGACTTAACTATATCATTAATACATGTTTGTGGTGCTTGTGTTTACATATACAAGAATGTGACACAGCACAACATTTTTTTTTTCTCTTTCTTCCAGGAACATCATTATCTTCTACATCAGGATTGTCACGCTACGAATCTATTCACAAACTCCTTCTATTGTATACCTATACAGGTTTTGGATCTGTTCACAAATTAGCAATACTAATTGTTTGAGTTACTTCAAAGTCCTATGAGGTTATCAAGTAAAAGATAAAAGGAACACTTCAAAAGATATAAAAAACACTTGAATACCTTATCAGTGCAGTTGTCATTATTCACAATTTAATAGAATAAAAATAACATTAATTTAGTTTATAAATATATCAAACAAGCCTTTTTGTGTCTTTATTTGAAGCATATAAAATAGACTTCTCATTCCTGAAAAAACTGGGGTTCTCTAATAAATAAAGTTTCACTAAGTTGATAGCTATCTTACAAATTGCAACTTTTTCCTGTATTTTGGCTAGAAATATGGTTTATTGTTTTTTATCCCTCCTTTCACATCTCTGGAAAATATATTATTCTAGATAATTGCATTTGTTGTTATTTGCCTCTTCTATACCCAAAGAATAACCTCTGACAACTACTTCTGTGATGTTAGTTGTGCTACTGCTTTTGGTGTCAACTAGAGAAACCCCATGTAAGATAAAAGAAGAGTTCCATGAAAAATAAAATAATCTCACAAATTCCAAAATCTTCTCTATTTTGCCCTCGTCTTTGAGGATTACCTTTGTTTTCAGTCCCTCAATAGCCAAGTATCTAAACTTCCTATTAACAGAAATGGGAGTGAATGAAATAATCTTCTTATAATTTAAATATATTATGTACCTACTTTAAACTGGAATAACCAAGCCCCACCTCTCTACAACCTCCTTTCAGGTAGCTGTAGGGAGCGATAAGGTCTCCCTTCAGCCTCTTTTTCTTTGGGTTTAACAACCCAGTTCCCTCATAAGATTTGTTCTCTAGACCCCTCACCAGCTTCTTTGCTCTTCTCTGGACACGCTCCAACACCTTCAGTGTTTTGTTGTGAGGGGCCCAAAACTGAACACAGTACATAGAACAGTACATTCAAAAATGTCCTGCAGTACTAAACATATGGTTAGTGAGTTTTGGTATAAAAAGCATACTACCTTCATGGGATTGTGAATCCTTGGTGCATATTTCATGATGGCCGTCTTCATCTATGTCAAAATGCACTGTTTTTGAATCTTCAGTCAGTATATAGCATTTCAGCGTTTGTCGTAAACTAAACGCTAATCAAAAAATGAGTTGTAATTAATTTTACTAGCAACAGAAAGATGGTAAGATTCCATAATAAAAAGATCAACTGTATTTTTATTGCAGTCTTCACTTTATAATCTATGTATTTTTGAACTATGAACAGTACAGAAATGATACAGTGGGCTGGTTTTGGTGGTGCAGAGGGCGAAAGTAAAGATTCCTTTGATTGGAAGTTAATCTCAGAGAGTAGAAAAGATGGATGCTGAACAATTTGGAGAGTTAACATGTGCAAAAACTTGAGCTTGAGCAAACGGCATCCAACCCAAGAGCCTGAGGGACAGCGTAAGAAGGGGGCTGTGGGCAACCTGCAGATACCTGTGTTGAAAGAGACTAATGGGGACAGAATGAATTTGAACACGAGAGAGGGGGCCTGAATTAGCAGTTGGCTGGTGAATGAGCAGTCTTACAGTGGGGCAAAGAGCCCTGTGGGGAGCCTGAGCCAAAGTAAGGTTGTGCACAGGAGCCTGCACATGAAGGCAGATGTGCAAAACACAGAATGAAGTTATAAGTTTTCATTCTGAAGAAGAGGTGTTGTAGGGAACGTATCTCTGCAACATACTGTCTCTAGACTAGTTTCCTTTATTTTATAGGTAAGTACTTGCCTGTTTCACAGTTTTGCACTTTGAAAACTGCATTTGTGTACAGACAAGAGTTTTAGCTTTGAGTGAATATGGCTGCCTAAAATAGCTGCTATTTATTTTGCATGGCATCTCTTGCTGGATAAAATCAGATCTTCATAGCTAAAAGCTGTCGGGAGGGAAAAAGTTCCCCATCACTACTGAGCACAACTGTGCTGCTCTGAATGCCAGAAGGATGTTAAGTCCAACCACTTGGATGTCAAACACCTACAGAATAGCGCTATAAGGCACAACTTTGATTACCTTAGGCTGAATGTTTTTTTACTGGAAGAGGTTTGCAACTTTCAAATGCGGTTAAGACATTTCTGAAACCACACAGACCTCCAGGGTATGCTGTTAAATAAACACTCCTTTCTTTGCCAGAACAGCTAGGCAAGTAAAACAACAGGTTACTTAACACGCACCAGCAGTGACATAACGTTCTGGCACTGAAAACTTCTTAACTCATTTTATATTGATGTACCTCCTCTGAAACATCTGTATTTAAGCAGACATTTTGAAAAAAAAAAAAATAGTCGTGTCCGAGAAGCTTTCTTTTCACCCTGTTTAAGCTGGGCAGTAACTTTGCACGAACAGTCAAGAAAAGAGGTGGATGATGCACACCCCGACAGCTCAAGTCACACCCTCCAGAAGTGTCAAGCTGGTCTGTGCACGGGCAAAAAGCTTCTCTTCAAAGGCCTGGCAACTAAGGCTGTCAGGCTTCCCGAAAAAAGAATGGGCTGTTTGAAGGAGCAACAGGACAGCAAAGAACAGTTATCAATACAACAAACCCGTTAAAATTGTTATAACAGTTATAGTGTAAAAATTCTACTTGTAACTAGAATTATAAGAACTACTACTGTGTCCAAAATAAAAGGGTTGATGGCCCTGTGATATTGCTCACTCTTTTCCAGGGAGCTACAGGTCCTAGTTTGGTGGTATGAAGAATCTAATGTCGCAATTCTGAGGAGTATTTCTGTGCTAGTTGTTTTAAAGGAAGCTTTCATTTTTTTTGTTCCTCCAGGTACCTTTATTTTTGAAATCGTCATAATAAGCTGTTCCAGATACTTAATTTGGTTGGATTCTGCATTGGGTTGGAATAATCTTTCCGAGATTACAAACATACCTGTGACTCAGGAAAGAGTTACCTGAGTTTCCAGGAGTTGTTTTCACAGTTCTCAGCAGAGATTGTGTCTTAACAGACTGCCTTTCATGGTGAGACACTTCATAGGGCTTTTTGCGGCCTGAGCGGAGCAACATTGCAGAAGCACTTCAGAAATCCTGATAACCTGGGTTGCCTCTCTTTTTCCTGTCCTAAAGAAGGAGTTAGAATTTGTCACATTACTTCATGTTTTGGTTGAGACACAGTTTTGAAAGAGTATAAGCAACAGTTAGAGGAAGCAGAATAAACTCAATAAATGTTTGACTGCTTTTATGACCCAAGTCTGTGTCTTGCTAGGCAAAAATGGTGTTTTCAGTGATGGTAAATCAATTATCTATCTACACTTCCACTATGATCCAGGTTATTATGGATATAGTTGTGTTGAAAGAATATTTTTTAAAATACTTCATCCTAGATAAAATATAAGCAGTTTACATGACTTCAATTTAATTTATTTATGCTTCTCAAATATAGGAAGCTAGCTAGACTTCACTAGCTGGATTGAAAAAATAATATTTTTTTTTTTCATTTGTTTCCAAAGAAAATAATGAGCTTCAATTTTGTTTGGTACCTTGGTGAATGAACCAAGTGAAGATGGTTATAATTTTAGCCCCATGCAGCTTTGCACAGAATAAGTAAATATCAGTTAAGCCAGAGAGATCATGGCTTTGACAGATCATGGCTTTGACACCAATGTAATGATTTGTGAATTCACGTGGTGGGGGGGGAGTTCCATCATCTGCTTTGGTTCAGTTCACTGATGCAGATTTTCACATTAAATATTTATGTGAAATGGTAGAAAAGGAAGACTTCTGTCCCTGGCAATTCTCTTGTTACTAGGCTACAAAGACTAACTGAGGCTCTTTTTCACTCTCTTTGGCTCTTTAGTTATAACTAAACATCCAGTTAGGCCATTGAAAAGTGAAACATTTATTAGAATTAACTTACTCTTCCCAATAAAGATAACTTTTAGTCAGAGGCAGAAAACAAAGGATGGGTCTTCTTCATCTTGCTGAAATTGCTTTATCACTGAGCACACTAAATAAAAGAGAAGACCCTTTGTGGTTTTCCACAAAGTCCTAACTGGGAACTGACCTCTACAAACATCTAACTGAATCAGGCTCTGCAGAGTATGTGAATGGTAATATCAGCTTGTGGATCCTGAGAGACATTAGTGTGCTAGGTGTTCAGCCTTAGCAAAACATCAAGACTTCATTAGATCTAGGATGCTCAAAGCCGAATATTTAATCCCTTACAGAACATTTCTACTGAAATTACAAGTGCAATTCCAGTTTGGCTGCACTCGATCAGAAATTCTGAAGATCCAAATTCCTGATTTTTATACCCAGTAAAGCAGCCAGGGAATTGTTTTCTGCTGGATTTGCCCTTCATATACTGCAGTTACTAATGCTGATGTTGCTAAGTTAGTCCTAAATGCTTAATATAAGGATTTTTTTTAGAACTAATGTGATGTCTTGCAAACCATCTAGATTCAGAGCCTTGCATCTGCATAATATACACCCACTGCTGTAAGACAAGAAGGAGGATGATTACAAGCCAGGACCCCGAAGAATTCCTGAAGAGGGAAGGACAATTCAAATAAATTTTTGAGAAACTTGTTTAGGAAATGAATAAATTTTGGGGAAATTTTCTCTTGAGAAAGATAATGTCGAATTTCTGAAGGACTGTACTTAAAGTTTCATGATTCTAGCTTGTTTGAAGAAGTAGACAATGGACAAGTCTATGCTAGAACGTCACCTCTGTTAGCTCTCCAGAACAAAGAAAGCTCTTTACAACAAATAACAAAAGTTTTCATAGCCTGAATTTTCTCACATGTTCCTTAAGACTGAGTGACATAAAAATACTCCCATTTCAATAAGCTTTTCCTTTCATGTCATGTTCTTACACAGATGTCACCTACTCCCAGTATTTTAATTCTTACTCATCATTGTAAATGTTGTCTCTCCCTATGCCTATTTCTTTGTTTTAATGTCCTTCATGCCTGTTTCTTCAGTTCTTTTCTCTCTTCTGCAAGGTATATGCTACTTGAAGAGGGCTAGGAAAATCTGAATACTGTTCTTGGCTGCATATATAGTCAACCACTGTTTGTTTTGGAAACCTGAGTGTTTTGGTTTGTTTCACATCTAAGCTAAGTATAAGGAAAACCGGAAGCTCAAACTATAGATCTTTAAACTGCTGAAATCATATATACTTGAGCATATTTGTGGCCAAGGATAACAAGATCACTCTAAAAGCACAGGGAGTTTGAAAAATTTTCCTGCTACATATATCATACCAACTTATTTATATGAAGGCAGCAAAGAAAATCTGTTATACTGCTTCTTTTGCTGCCTTAGTGATCTCAATTGTTCTTAGACATCATTCTCTCTTCCACTTACACATAGATATATCTGATCATAAAATTAAATCAAATTCAGTACATGAAAACAGAATTTAAAATTTTGGAGTTAATTCACATGATGGTATGCTCCAAATATTATTTCATACCACATTGCTACATTCATAACAAGGTATCACTAAGACTGTTAAAGGATCAAATCCGTTTTTGTCGAATGTATTGGGTTGCAGCTGACAGTCCTGTGTCCAAAGAACAGAAGTAATTCCTCCAAGTTTGTTACAATTTAACAGTAGATTAAAAAGAAATTTTGCTATCCTACAGCTAATAAATAATGGGGTTATTGTCTCTTTCAAATCAGACAGACTTTACAAAACCAGTACTCTAAACAAAATATAGGATTATATTAAAAAAAAAGACATAAATTAGATTAAGGAAGAGATTTTAGAAGAAAACTTTAAAGTCAATTGAAAAAAAAATTGCTATTTTTTAAAATCTAGACAAGCAGTCTGATAAAACAAACTTAAGATTGAAGCTTATTGAAAACCCTGCTGTAATCTTCCACTTTTGCTTACCTTATTTTGGCTCCTATTGTCTCTGCTGGGATACTTCTACTCAGCAGAATGCTAGAAGCAGCTCTGTTACAGCCAATTTATTGCCTGAACACATGGCAGGAAGCCAAAGCTCCGAATAAAAGAATTCTGACGTGGACATAATCTTTTAGATCTGTATGTTAACTTACTCACATCAATATTCTCATGGCTCTAACTGCTGTGGGAAATCAAGAAGTGTTGGAAATAGTAAAAACAAACTTTTAAACTTTCGTTTCTCTGAGGAGACATGAAGCTGCCTTTCCTGGAACTGCATGCGGATTTTGAGCCAGTAGTTCTGTATCTTGTCTGAACATATTCATAAATACTATTCTTATATTTTACGTCACTGATACTGTTCTTGCTATCAGCCATTCCTTCCAATGCTTATTCAAGGGCAGATGCTGGGTTTATGGCAAAGTAGATATATTAAAAGTAGGAGTGTAGCCACAGTTGCAGAGAGCTGGAAACAAGTTCAGTGCTTAAACATTTACCCAGCTGTTAAATGGGCTTTGCAGGCATTGTGCCAACAGCAATAGTTGGACTGCTTGTGACATGAATGAACTCGTTTAAAGCGGATGTGCAACATTTCTTTACTCATAATGCCAAGATAATATTTTCTATCATACAAGAACTGGCTCTTTCATTATCGCATTTGGCATGTTCAGTTGGCTTTATCTATCCACCCACGTATATTGCTAACCCTTCACTCACCCATTGGTCCTCTCTATTCGTACACATTAAATTTGTATTAACAAGTGAGCCTCCCATTTTAAAAGGAGTGAATCACATTTTTATAGACGTCACTGAAATAATATTTTTATATACCTCAATGAAACTCCTCTAAAAAGCCATGACTTCATTTTTGCAGAGTTTTCTTAAAAACAAGGAGCTACTGCTTTCATCTAGAATTCATATACTGTGTCAAAAATGTTCTGTATTTTAACTGTGTTTGGTTTAGGACAGGTCTTTTTTCGTTTGTTAAGCTCTCACTAGACACTGGCCCAGGTCAGTAGAAAGACTTTGTTAAAAGATGCATTTAATGACAAAGCAATGTGAAACTTCGAAATCTCAAGTGTTTGGCTATTACTCAAGCAGACTGAAAAATGTGAGAAGGATTCTAAATGTCATAATGAGAAATGTATGATGCGGCAAAAGTATATATTTTTTTCTTAATGCGGTTGTTCAGAGGCTACATGACATCACGATCTGATGATGCTGCAGGTTCTGGTAAGGGGCAGATGGATCCAGATGGCAAGATGTAGATTGCATGTCGTGTGAACCATCCTTAACAGGCTGTATCTCTTCCGCTGCTCTGAGGTAACATTCCAGGTCTGTGATGCATCTGTGGTCCCTACAGCCACAACACAGAACAAATGACCAAATGTATGAAAATTACAATGCACTACACCAACACTACTGTACATTAGATACATAATAACATATGCCATCAGCAGCCACAAAAAGAAACAACCTTAAACTGATTGCAATTGATACAATCTGGGTAGATTAAGCCATGTAAATAGTGAGAATGCATCCAAATTGCCGCTGACCTTTCATCTTAGCCTTTACAGTTTATTTTAAACTTTTTAATTGTCTAGACTAATTTACTATGTCATTGAGGATTTCTGTATCTGAAGGGTCTTTCTAAATCCACATCAGTTGTGGTCTTCAACAATAAGTAGAGAATTTTAGTTTATTGTATCCCAAATTCAGTGTTGGTAGAAAGCTCAGCAATAAACCAGCTATGCAGCACCCTCTCTGACCAGCAACATCCATCCAACACCTACCATCAGCAATAACAGCTTCAAAAGCAGGAACAACAAATGGGGATTTTGTGTAGCTCATGAGGAAAAATATCAAATTATCCTGGGAAAAGTACTCTTAGGGGGAACCACCTGCTCCACTGGAGAGGGAACTGGCGGAGGACACTTCTTTGCATACTTCTCTTCCTGGATGGCCACTGGGAAGCGTTTTCCATTTTCTCTCCATCTCTGTATCTCTCTCTTCCTCCCCCTTTGCCTTTTCTCTCTCCTTCTTGGCACCTACGCCTCCCTTTCTGTTTCCTGGGGATTTCCCTTTCTTGGATTCTCCAAAAAGCCTGTATTTGTGCATGGGATTGCCCAATCCAGGCGCAGGACCTTGCACTTGGCCTGGTTGAACTTCATGAGGTTTGCACGAGCCCACCTCTCAAGCCTGTCCAGGTCCCACTGGATGGCATCCCTTCCCTCCAGTGTTTCGACCGCGCCATACAGCTTGGTGTTGTCAGGAAACTTGCTGAGGGTGCGCTTAATCCCACTGTCCATGTCACTGACAAAGACGTTAAACAGCACTGGTCCCAGTACAGACCCCTGAGGAGTCCCACTTGCCACTGGTTGCCACTTGGACATCCATCTGTTGACTGTGGCTCTTGGAGTGCGACCATCCACCACGTAGTCCATTTGTCAAATCCACGTCTCTCGAATTTAGAGACAAGAATGTTATGCATGAGTTTGCACAAGTCCAGGTAGATGATGTCAATTTCTCTTCCCTTATCCACCAGTGCTGTAACCCCATCATAGAAGTACACCAAATTTGTCAGGCATGACTTGCCCTTGGTGAAGCTATGTTGGCTGTCACCAATCACCTCCTTATTTTCCACATGCAATGGCAGAGTTTCCAGGAGGATCTTCTCCATAAGCTTGCCAAGCACAGAGGTGAGACTGACCAACCTGTAGTTCCTTGGATCTTCCTTTTTTCCCTTTTTAAAAATGGGGGTTGTGTTTCCCCTTTTCCAGTCAGTGGGAACTTCACTGGACTGGCATGACTTCTCAAATATGATGAATAGTGGCTTAGCAACTTTATATTTCAGTTCCTTCAGGAACCCATAGATGCATCTCATCAGGTTGCATGGACTTGTGCACCATCAGGTTCTGTAGATAGTCTTAAACCTGACCTTCTCCTACAGAGGACAGTATCTCCCAGTGCCTGCCTTTGGC
The DNA here is from genome assembly GCF_001431845.1 of Calidris pugnax. Taxonomy (NCBI): domain Eukaryota; kingdom Metazoa; phylum Chordata; class Aves; order Charadriiformes; family Scolopacidae; genus Calidris; species Calidris pugnax. The sequence continues at coordinate 2,519,246 of NW_015090986.1, read as the reverse complement.
TTCCGCGACATGGGCAGTGTGGCTAGAGCACTTGCTTGTGAAGACAGAGGCAAAAAAGTCAGAGAGAACCTCAGAACCTTCTCTATATATCAGGTAACCTGGTCTTCCATTTCCTTTGGAGAGGACTCATTTTCCCTAGTCTTCCTTTTATCATTGATGTATCAGTCATCCCTGACCAGCTTTAACTCTATCTGGGATTTAATTTTCCCAATCTGATCCCTGGCTGCTTGGCCTCATCCACTCAGTCTTCCTGGTCAGGTGGCTTATAGCAGACCTCCACTGTATAGCAGACCTGTTCCTGCCCTCCCATTAATCTTGTCCCACAAGCTCTCAGTCAACTTCTCATCCACCCCCAGCCAGAGCTCCATGAACTCCAGCTGGTCATTGACATAGAGGGCAACAGCCCCTCTTTGTCTCCCCTGCCTGACCTTCCATCCCAACATTGCAGCCCTGCAGGCATGCACACCTCTCTAACTCTCTTGATTGTTCCCCATACTACATGCATTTGCACAGAGGCATTTAATTTTGGCCCCCAATAAAGCTGGCAATGTGCACTTCCAATCCAGAAAACTGATGATATCTGGGGCCACATCAAAAGCATCATGGCCAGCAGCTCGAGGGAGGTGATTCTGCCCCTCGACTCCACTCTCATGAGACCCCACCTGGAGTACTGTGTCCAGTTTTGGGGCCCCCAACATAAGAGGGGCATGGACGTATTCAAGTGAGTCCAGAGGAGGGCCACAAAGATGATCAGAGGGATGGAGCACCTCTCCTGTGAAGACAGGCTGAGAAAGTTGTTCAGCCTGGAGAAGAGAAGGCTCCAAGAAGACCTTATAGCAGCCTTCCAGGTACCTAAAGGGGGTCTACAGGAGAGATGGGGAGGGACTTTTTATAAGGGAGTGGAGCAATAGGGCGAGGGATAATAGTCTTAAACTGAAAGAGGGGAAATTTAGATTAGATATTAGGAAGAAATTCTTTACTGTGAGGGTGGTGAGGACTGGAACAGGTTGACCAGAGAAGCTGTGGATGCCCCATCCCTCAAGATGTTCAAGGCTGGGCTGGAAGGTGCTTTGAGCAACCTGGTCTAGTGGGAGGTGTCCCTGCCCGTGGCAGGGAGGTTGGAACTAGATGATCTTTGATATCTCTTCCCAACCATTCTATGATTCCATGATTCTGTTACTCCATCTCTCCCTCTTCTTTCTTTTTTTTTTTTTTTGTTTTTCTTTGGGTGGAGGGGGGGTTGTTGTTTTTTTTTCACATTTTCCTAACTTCACCATTAGAGTCGATGCGTTTCAACAACTGCAGACCCTGCTAACGACTGTATCCCTACAGTTACAATGCTAGGTCCAGTCCATCACTGGACATATCTTCAAAATTTTCTTCTCATTCCAATTAGTATCTCATATATAATGTATATGGAGACTTAGGATGGTGGCATGGAAAGTGACAAGGAAAACAACTGCCTAAACTGATTTTGGGGTAAAGGGATCTGCAAAAAATCAGTATTTGCAGCAGTAAGGAGAATAAAAAAGTTTCCTTCTTCTAGTACCACATACTATTGCACAAATAATATTATCATATGGCAAATACCAGCAACTACATTTTATTGGCCAGTTAATTTGTGAACAATTTGCAGCAAACCTAACTCAGCTGGAAGCTGGAACAAAACTGAAACAGTGGACTGTAATAGAAAAAAGATGAGGTATAAAAACTTATTTCTAATTCTGACTCGTCTATTGCCAGATTTCCAGGGAAAAGTTAGATCACAAATATTACTGTTCTGAAGAAAGGCTATCCAAAACATTTTTGTTAGAGAACACAGCTTATATTTTCAGTATACCTGAACATATATTGCTATTTTGAAGTTCCTCTTTTCCTTCACATTGAGGTCTTTCTCTCCCGAAGGCATGAAGATCCCAAACTGAACATATTTAGCAGCTTACAGAAACAAACTGACACAGCAATCTATCAACACATTTTTTTTTCCTTGGAAACGGTGAGGTTTTTTAATATTCCAAGAACACTTTAACATGAGCATGTAACAGTCAGCTTTATCTTACTTCACATCCTGTTTACATGGCATGCCAAAGACATGTATAGGACTAAACTGAGCCTGCTGTAGCCTATCTATTGCTTCCAGTACTTCCAAACTGTCATTAAATAATCCTGCTCTACTGTACAGTGAAGTTTTCTACTACTCAAAACTGGGCATCTATTTAAACCTCCATATGTTTCTGTATACAGCAGAAGACTAATGACTTTACCTCTTACAAACTGACACAGCAAAGAGAATATAAATGAAGAAGTATTTAAGGAAGCAAAGGAGAAAGGAAAGTGATAACAGACTTTATAAGATGACTGTAGAGAGGAGAAGAAATAGAATAGCTGTACTTATAAAAAGGGGATGAAAGCTCTGAGCTGTGGAGGAGGGAGCTAGCATAAGAAGTAACAGAAGACTTTAGACAAATTTCAGGCTATGGAAGTAAGCTATATAGAAAGGCAAACACAAGCAGAAATGAAAGCTCGTACCAAGTTTTTAACTCTGTAGAGGTATAGCAAACAGAGTAGCCTCCTCTGTTAAACAAGCCACCAGTCAGTATTTCAAGAATTGCAAACTTTCAGAAAACTGGACAGAAAATAATTTTAACAAATAACACTTATTTTGCAAAGTCAAGAGAATGGAAACTGAAAGAAACAAGAGATGTCATCTCTTTTCCCAAGAAATAAGCGATAGGATGAGTGAAAATGGCCTCGAGTTGTGCCAGGGGAGGTTTATATTGGATTTTAGGACAATATTCTTCATCAAAAGGGTTGTCAGGCATTAGAACAGGCTGCTCAAGGAATTGATTGAGTCACTACCCCTGGAAGTACTTAAAAGACATGTAGCTGTAGGGCTTAGGGATGTGGTTTGGTGGTGGACTCAGCAGTGTTACGTAACACTTGGACTCGATTATCTTAAAGGTCTTTTCTAACATAAAAGATTCTATGATTTAGTAATGCCTATGATGACCATTGCTGCAAAGTCCACGATTTTTTGAGAAAACTCTGTTCTTAAAAATGCACGCACAAAACAAAAAAAAATGATGCTGTATAAATGGAAGTTATTTCTGCTCCAATGCCATTTTATTATTTTTTAACATTTCTCAGTCTACAGTTCTTACACTGAATGCTATTGCAGTTGTTCTTAACTCATTACGGGTTACATAATTTTTGGTCCTTCCAAGAATAACAGAAGGATGACATCTCTTGAACCTGAGATCACAAAAGATGAGCTCACTTGACTCTCTAGGGGACACAGGTCCACAGAAGGGGTTCAGCAAAAGTGGTTAACTGCACAGTAACATGCTGCTTTACCCAGCCGTGTTATAAGCCGTGTGCTTTCACTGCATGTAGAGGGAAACCTGGAGGCTGTCAGGACATCTCATCAGACTGCAGTAGCTTCTCTTTCTTACTTGCAAAATTGAATCACATTAACTTTGGCTTTATCCCTTCTATTCCAATGCACAGTAGGGTTAACTTCAAAAGAGAGAGGGAGTGACACAATATAAAGGGTCATTCCAGAAGTTTACATTTTCATATTAAACACAAAGGGAGGCCATGCTGTACCTTTAAAAAGAGATCAGTTTTCCTCCTTTTATTTAGTTGTTTTGATTTCAGTGAGGATTTTTGATGAGGTATAATGAAGACTTACATAGTCGAGGAACTTTTAAACAAACTGAATGTAAACAAGCCCTTTGGACTGAACAGAGCACACCCATGAGTGCTGGCCAATGTCATTGCGAGGCCACTCTTGGCTATCTCTGAAAAGTCAAGGCAACTGGGAGAGGTTCCTGAAGACTGAAAGAGAGCAAATGCCACTCTTATCTCCAAGCAGGATGGGAAGAAGGATCACGGGAAGTACGGACCAGTCAGCTTCACCTTGATTCCAGAGAAGGTATAACAAATAATACTAGAAACTATTTCCACACTATACGAAGGACAAAAAGGTGACTGGGAGTAGTCATCTTGAATTCATTAAGGGTAAATCATGCCTGAAGAATCTGATAGTGTTCTGTGATGAGATGACTGGCATAGTAGATCACAGGAAAGTGGTGGATGCTGTTGATTTCAGACAGTCTTCCATTGCATACCTATTGACAAACTGATGAAATATGGACTAGATATGCGGTCAGTGAGGTGGGTTTAAAACTGGTGCCAGGCTTAAAGGGTTGTAATTAGTGGCACTAAGTCCACCTTGGAAGCTAGTCACCCATCATGCACCCCAGGGTTGATACAAGGGTTTAACATTTTCATTAATGATCTAGATGATGGCGCAGAGTTGTCCCTTGGGAAGTTTGCAGACAACTGGAAATTGGGAGGACCGGTTGATACACTGGATGGATACACCAGATGCTGTCTCTCAGAGGCAGCTTGACAAGCTAGAGAAACAAGATGACAGGAACCTCATGAAGTTCAGCAAAGGGAAATGCAAAGTGATGCAGCCAGGAAGGAATGACAACCCACACAAGCACAGGCTTGAGGCTGATTGATTGGAAAGCAGCTTGGCAGAACTGGAACAGGTTGTTTGGACAGATTGTGGACCCTCCACCCTTGAAGATACTCAAAACCCAACTGAACAAGCTGTTCTTGTTGCCCCTGCTTTTTGCATGGAGGCATAGAGGGAACAGACCTTCAGAGGCTGTTTCAACCCCAACTATCGTGTGATTCTGTGAAATTAATATTAATACTAAGAAAAAAATAATTATTTATATGAACTCATTAATTTATTTGGTCCAACTTTTCTAAAGCTCCTATTTGGAAATAATTGTGCATTTTTTTCTTTGAAGGTAGAGTTGAAACAAATGTACAGAAGAAATGTGGAGACTCAAGACTGGTGTATTTTAGTCAAATTTTATTGACCGATTCCTACAACTTTTGTGAAAACACTCCAGAACAAGCATTAGTCTTTGTAGTTAGCCAGAAATACAGATCATCCTTTTAATTTAAACTTTTCAAGTATTGCTGGATCTTTCCACTGTTCTTCATTGACAGACTGGTATGGTATGATGCAAGTGTCATCTTGTATGTGTGTTCAATGTGAAGGTGATTAAGCACTACCACAGCTGCTTTTGTTTGACACCAGCCAGCAGGCACAGTGATACACAATGCATACTGTATAATTGTTGATAATATGAACATATCTGGAGGTTTTCTTTTTTCCCCTGTCAGAAGAAGACCTTCATATCTAGGTGACTTCAGTATTAGCCCTCGCTGTGATGCATCTTCTGAGATACTGTAGAACATGGTCTTTACACTTAATGGCTATAAAGAAACCGAATGTGCAGTGAACAGAACAAATGTTTTAGCCCTCTAAGCATTGCCTTTCTTTGTACTTTTCATGTCTGCATCTATTTATCAAAGTCTCTCTTTGCTAATTAAAATTATATCCTTGTATTTTTTTTCACTCTTCAGCAATGGGAAAGGCAAACCACTGCCATTTTTATAATACCAGAAAAATTAAAAACAAGTTTCATCTCTGCAGTTAGACATAGTAAAGAATAATTGCAAAACCTTCCACCTAAATAAATGGTAAGTCTGTATGAAGCAATTTTGTGTTTGCTTTTCTGGTGTTGCACAATTACAGAGAGAAGAATAAAAATTTACAGTGTTGGAGATTACTAAGTTCCTGTTACCCTGGTTTTCTAAGGAACTGGGGCTTATGTGATTGTCCTGCCTGTCTACCTGTCTGTCCTTCCTCCTTACTTTTGAATCTCTGAATAATTTTGACCAAGTTTGGCAAGGTCATAGAAGGAGGAAGCTTAGCAAGAAAAACAAAAAAAAAGGCATTCTTTCAAGTTTTGTGAACATCAGCAACTGAATAGCAGTTGCTGAATAGCAGACAGACCAACAGACATTGCTGAATGAAAAGCTGCAGCCTGATCTCAACTTTCATCCTTTGAGATCAGACCTCGCAGAGCCTCCCTTCGCTTTGGCTCAGGACCTTGCAGTTACCAGCCTGTGAGGTCTCAACTTACCTCCTCTGTAGGAAGGTCCCTCCTGGTCTGGGATGGTCAGGCAGAAATTCATGTTGGTTCCTGCTGTGATGTTTCCTGCAGGCTCCAGTGTTGGGCATAACTGGCCAGGGTCTGTGGGCACACCATAGCATTCATCTGCACAGAGCTCTCTGATCTCCAGCATCTTCCTCGCTTTCAGGACCTTTCCTCCTGCCAGGATTTCACCTTCTACTTTCTGGACCCCTTTCCACTTTGTAAGACCACTTTTACTCAGGGACCACTCTTTTTGGAGCCAGCTCTTCTTTCCACATCACCAAGCCCTCTGTTTTCTAAATCCAGTTAGTCTATGGGCAGAAGCACGTAGAACGCATTAACTGGTGGGTTTGTCTCTTTATTAACTGGAAGGTTCACTGAATTTCACTGAATTTCACTGAATTTCTAGAGTTGGAAGGGACCATAGAGATCATCTAGTCCAACTCCCCTGCTGAAGCAGGATTACCTAGAGCTAGAGCATGTTACTCAGGACTGCATCCAGGCGGGTTTTGAAAATCTCCAAAGAAGGGGACTCCACAACCTCCCTGGGCAGCCTGTTCCAGGGTTCCGTCACCCTCACCGTGAAGAAGTTTCTCCTCATATTTGAGTGGAACCTCTTATGTTCCAACTTGTGCCCGTTGCCCCTCGTCCTCTCGGTGGGAACCACTGAAAAGAGTCTGGCTCCCTCCTCCTTCAACCCTCCCTTGAGATACTTGTAGGCGTTGATAAGGTCTCCCCTCAGCCTTCTCTTCTCCAGACTAAAGAGTCCCAGCTCTCTCAGTCTCTCCTCATAAGGGAGATGCTCCAATCCTTGAATCATCTTTGTAGCCCTACGCTGGACTCTTTCTAGTAGTTCCCTGTCCCTCTTGAACTGGGGAGCCCAGAACTGGACACAGTACTCCAGTTGTGGCCTCACCAGTGCAGAGTAGAGGGGGAGAATGACTTCCCTTGACCTGCTGGCTACACTCTTCCCTATACAACCCAAGATACCATTGGCCTTCCTGGCCGCAAGAGCACACTGTTTACTCATTGTCATTTTACTGTCCACCAGGACCCCTAGATCTTTCTCTTCAGTAGTTGCCTCTAGCGGGTCCACCCCTAACCTGTATTGGTGCCTGACATTCTTCTTCCCCAGGTGCAGGACCCTACACTTTTCCCTGTTGAACCTCATGAGGTTCTTCTTTGCCCAGCCCTCCAGCCTGTCCAAGTCTCGCTGGATGGCAGCACAGCCCTCCGGGGTGTCAGCCACTCCTCCCAGTTTGGTATCATCAGCAAACTTGCTGAGGATACACTCTGTCCCCTCGTCCAGGTCACTGATGAATATATTAAACAGCACGGGTCCAAGTATTGACCCCTGGGGGACTCCACTGGTTACAGGCTTCCAACTTGAACCTGCTCCATTAATAATTACCCTTTGGGTCCTGTCACACAGCCAGTTCTCAATCCACCTCACTGTCCCCTCATCCAGCCCATACTGCCTCAGTTTCCCAATGAGGATGTTATGGGAGACAGTGTCAAAAGCCTTGCTGAAGTCAAGGTAGATGACATCTGCTGCCCTCCCCTCATCCAACCAACCGGTTATGGCATCATAGAAGGCTATCAGATTGGTCATACATGATTTACCCTTGGTAAACCCGTGTTGCCCACTTCCAATAACCCCCCACTCTTCAACTTGTTTGGAGATGACATCTAGTATGAGTCTCTCCATCACCTTCCCAGGGACAGAGGTGAGACTAACTGGTCTGTAGTTCCCAGGGTCCTCCTTCTTGCCCTTTTTGAAGACTGGAGTGATGTTGGCCTTCCTCCAGTCCTCAGGCACCTCTCCTGTTCTCCACGACTTCTCAAAGATGATCGAGAGTGGTCCAGCAATAACGTCTGCCAGCTCCCTCAGCACTCGTGGGTGCAACCCATCAGGGCCCATGGACTTATGAATGTCCAGTTTGGCCAAGTGGTCCCGAACCTGGTCCTCCTCTACTAGAGGAAAAATTTCCTCTCTCCATACCGTCCCCCTTGCCTCCAAGGTCACAGATTCATGAGGGGCAGTCCTAACAGTGAAAACTGAAGAAAAGAAGGCATTCAGCAACTCTGCTTTCTCTGTGTCTTCCACTACTAGGGTGCCCACCTCATCCATCAGTGGGCCCACATTATCCCTAACCTTTCTCTTGCTGTTAACATACTGAAAAAACCCCTTTTTGTTATTGTTAATATTGGTGGCCAAGATGAGCTCCACTTGAGCCTTGGCCCTTCTAATTTTCAGGACACATCACTTTAACTTTGTCCAGATATCACCAGAATTTACAGCCAGCCTGTATCCATTGCACCTGCTAGGTAGCAGGCTTGAGCTTCAGGGTTTCAAAGATCAATTTCATGTATTTATCACCACCTCAACATGCAGTTATTGTACGCCACCTTTTAGCATTCAGTCTAAATAATTGTTTTTTCTTCTGTGTCACCAGCAAGCACATAGATAGCTGAACCAGTCACAGCTCTGGGTTGTGACCCTCTTGCCTCGCTCTGAATGGAAGGTGTGGCAGGGAATGAGGGAGGGTTTAAGGATGTGAAGATAGTGCAGCAGCATTAACTTCATATCAGCACACATCAGTTCACAGGGAACCAGCTGAGACCAGTTCTGCTGCTCAGCAGCCAGTGTCAGAGCTACATCTATGTTCTGCTTATCTCATATTTAAGCGACCAAAAGTAATTACGGTGCACTGTTATGCAGAAAAACTAGCTGGTACTAGGTAAGTGAGTTATAAAATGTGGGAATGGGAAAAAATTTAAAATTTTAAACTTTTAGAATAGAATAAAAATGGCAAGTTCCACCGTACTGCTGTTCAGGAGGAGTATGGTTTAGCAGTTTAATCAGATGTAACTAGGTCATGCAGTGGACTTCAAAGGCAATCTGGAATAAAGAAAAAACGTTTGAATTTGTTCAATTGCTTTATTCTTTCTCTAGTTCTATGAGGACATCACAACAGAATTTTGAATAATAACATGTCATATTAGTAAATATTCAATATTTATTCATGATCTTTGTAAGAGAATGGATTTTTGATGCATTGCAACACATTGTAAAGCCTTACTTGTGCTTTACTGTAAGGTACCAAGAATGACTTAGAAGAAGTCGTTAGGGAGAACTGTAGCTTTTCAGCATTATTTGCTGCAGAACTTTGGGTGGAAAGCAGCTTACAGCTTTGAGAACTCAAAAAACGGAGAATGTCTCTGAAGTGTAAAATTCAAGGATGTTTTCTGTTTTCTGTCAGCTTGTATAACTAAGCAAAGAGGACAACATTAGCAATAAAAAGTAGTATTGCACCCCTAAATGCAATCATCTAAGGATGAACATCTAAGTAATACTGGTGGACATGCAAAAGGATGAAAAAGACCATCAGAATTACTCATTTAGAATATTTCAAGGATTGATTATTTTCTTCATACACCAGAGACCCTGTTCCCCCAGAATTTTTGTGCAGCTGATAAAAAGGAGACTTCAGGTTTCCTTTTTGAGGATCTGCCAAGGATCCTCAAAAGAAAAGAACTTTGATAGTGTTTTCTGGAGTTTGGTGGTGGTTTTATTTATCAGCATGTAGTTACTTGGGCACACAGTTTAACTGTTTCCGCTGGCAGTGCTAATTCAGTCACATCACAGAAGAGCTTGAAGGGCCCTTAGTGTAGGCTGTCTTGTATGTCACTGTGGGGGTCACATCAATAGCAGAAAATTGAATTTTGGGCCCCTGAGTTTAATGTATGAATAGCAGAAGCTGTTCATGAAGATGAATATGAAGAAGCAGAATAAAGGCAATAGTGAGCTGATCCATCACTATTTATGATGCTGCCAGGAGAAGAAGAAAATGATACATGAAATGGATGTGTGTTACATAAAGAACAGATTTTTTTCTGGTGTGTGGAGCATAACCTGGAGTTCAAGGCAAGAGATACTTTTTGATCCCCCTTTACTGCTCCAGGGGCAAATAGATAACATTGTTTCAAGGTTCAGAAAGTCCAGGGTTTCACAGTAAGAAATAGACAATTTCACTCTTCTTCCTAAAAACTCTGTTGGTATTGCTGCTGCAGAGATCATCCTTCTTTCTTCACCCACACCTGGAAACCTGTGGCTCTGACCTATTAGGACACAACCCTCCAGTGTCCTAAAACACATATTACAATTCTGGCAACCTAAATGATTCTTTGAGAGTGGTGGAAGGGTGATACCTTCCTTCACAGGAATGCTTTAGCTTCTTGAAGTGGTTAGGATAGACAACAACTTGAGCTAGAGGACCTTTGGATTTAAGAGGTTTAGAGTAGTTTTTGTAAAATATTTTACAAATGTTCTGATAGTTATTTATAAATCTGTGAGAATGCAGATATAATCCGTGGTGAAATATAGACAATGGCCACAAGTAACTCAGGGTGTCAAAACTCTTGGGTTTTGCCTAGTAGTTCATCTTTGTCTACATAATATTTGTAGCCACTAGCTGTTCTTTTATGGTCTAATAACACTGATTTCAGTTTGAGAGCAAGTGTAAAGGCAAGGTATGAGGTTAGGGCACACTATAAAAACTTTGGAATAATATCCAAATCAAGTTTCACAAGAAGAGTAAATATTTACGTTGTCAATGGGTGTCTGTAGAAATTCCGCATGCTTTCACGGTCAGCCTAAATTACTTTTTAGATCCCCGAATTTGACCTCCATGACCTGCTGAAGTTCCCTCATCCAACAATCCTATCAGAGGTACAAGGTACTTGTCATGTCTGATAGTTTTCTCTATTCCTTTACAAGATCATCCTGTCCTTTGTGAACTGTAAATGGAAGATTGTTCTTTCCCAAGCATATCTCACATTTCTCCCTCATGGTATACTTTTATTCACTTGACATTTGTACTTTTCCCTAAGCACCTCAGACACTGCAGATAACATCATAGTTGTAAGGGGTTGGAACAAGATGATCTTTAAGGCCCCTTCCTAGCTAAACCATTCTATGATTCTATGAATGCAATATTTCTTGCCGTCTTTGTGATAACAAGAGGGTAGAGGGGCTCATTTAGTGTAACATTCTGTCTTAGAGAAGACCATGCAGACCATCCACATTTGCAATTGCTTTTTGTATGGCTAAAAAAGATGCAAATCTATATGATGACATTTGAAAACCCCTATATATCAAATTCAGGTGTACAGAGAGAAATTAGAGTAAGCCTCAATGAAGTGATAAATTTATCAGCTCTTTTTTATTCTGAACAATATTTTTTCTAATAGGTGGGTCATAGCTGCTATTATTAAAACTGAATTTGGTAAAACACGAAATCGAAATGGAGTACTACCTCTCACTTAAAGCAAGAATGGGGTATGGGATTTATTCAACAGTGCACTCATGTGGCAAGACTTAGAATCTGCATAGATAGTACATTACAGGATTGGTTAAAGACAATGTATTTTCTCACTACAGAAGACAACACATAAAAGGTTTTGTACATACATAAAATGATCTGTTATCCAGTACAATTAATTCCAGGTACTTAATTATTATCATCATCATCATCATCATCATTATTTTATCCTAAATTAATTGAATACAGAAATAGTTTCTTCTTTCAAATATTTTGGTGATACATGTCAGAGCTCCAAATAAAGAATATTATCTTTTTTTTTTGTATGTGGCCCCATTCTTCACTGTAAATTTAATTCTGAAGGGTAATCTTGATATCTGTATTTCTTTCATCACCATAGATTAAAAGATATATTTTCTAAGGCAGACATGAATATAGCTGAGACATTATGTCACCAAAATCCGTGGAACATTGCATTTTCTGGCTTCTTAGATACTAGTTTATGAATTGTATGCAGAATTCTGCCCACACGTATTCATAGCCTCACAACCAGAAAACAAGGAGAGACCCTGATGCATAGCAAGAAGTAACAACTTTTATTAAGCTATGTGGTATTGTTGAAGAAACCCTTAAAAAACAAAAACAAACAAACAAAAAAGGTGAAGTTGAAAGCTAAACAATTGAAAAAATTTTTTAAAACAGCTACTCTTATTTATTTATATAGGCAGCATATGATCTAACTATCCATGTTATCTCACAGAATCAAAGAATCCTCATGGTTGGAAAGGAGCTCTGAGAAAACCAAGTCCAACTGTAGCCCCAGACACACAGAAAAAACAAAAAAAAAAACTCTAAAAAAATCCTACAATCTCAGCCTCTAGAGCATGCCACTAGAGCATGCCCTGAAGTGCTACATCTACACATTTCTTAAATACCTTGAGGGATGATGACACAACCACTTCCCTGGGCAGGGTGTTCCAGTGCCTAACTAAATTTTCAGTAAAGTAATTCTTCATAATATCTGATCTAAACCTCCCCTGCCTCACCTTCAGACCATTTCCTCCAGTCCAGTCATTTTTCCCTTGGGTGAAGAGGCCAACACCCACCTCTCTACAACCTCTCTACAACCAAGGAACATCTGCAAGGCGCGGGAGCCGGCTATGGCCATGTGCCGAAAGACAAGGCGGCAGGGCAGAAGACCGGCCTGGCTGACCAGAGAGCTTTGGCTGGAAGTCAGGGGAGGGGACAAAAGGAGAGTTTCCCAGCTTTGGAAGCTCTCCTTAGGTTACGCAGAGAGAAAATGAGAAGGGCCAAAGCCCAGCTAGAACTTCATCTGGCTACAGCTGTAAAAAGCGCCAGAAAATGTCTGTCTAGATACAGGAGCAACAAAAGGAGGGCTCAGGAGAATCTCCATCCTTTCCTGGAGGCATGTCCCAGACGTGGCTGCACCATGTGGGTCCCCACTAGACGCAGTCCCCAGATCCACCGTGTCCCCTGAAGGGAATGGGCCAGAGCCTGGCCATCATGAGCTCCAGACGCTGCCAGGCTCCGACGACTCCTTCCAGGGGCCAGAGGCCACCCCGGTGCCAAAGGATTTTGCCAAGGAGCTTAGGCAGGGAAAGGCTTCGGGAGCGTCGTCTCCTTTTGCCGGGTCAGGAAAGATGCCCTTGGTGGAGAGAGAGTGGAAAGCCTGAGGAAGGCCTCCGCCTGCGAAAGGCAGGAGCCGGCAGCTCGGAGAGGGCCTCTGAGACCACCTTGCTCTGCACCAGACCAACAGCCGCATCCCTCTGGCCTGAGTCTCCTTTTTACACATGAAATTTTATTGAACAAAACAGGTCTACGCGGGTGTCTAACGGGTGTCTAACGGGTGTCTAACGGGTGTCTAACGGGACGGCCACCATCTTCCCA
>NW_015090986.1:2498804-2499935 GCF_001431845.1 Calidris pugnax | reverse complement strand
CTTCCCCATCGCCTCCATCCAATCAAGGAGCCTCTGTGCTAGTGTTCCTGAGATGCTCCAATCACCAGCATTTGCTAACGGAAAGGCGCCGGGGATCCCATTCTGCAAAGAAACCATGGCAAAAATCAGCGTCACTGCGGGGTGTGCAGAGCCAGAGCGGGCTCTGTGTGTCAGGCCCCTCTCCCAGCAGGGACCGTCCCCATCTCTTCCCCAGGCGGCTTGCTGGCAAACGGCCGGTTCTGCCCTGGCCTCTTGCCCACACGCACGCACTCTACCTGCAGAGGCAAGCTCTGGTGGGCCTTCTCCTGCCTGCTGCAGCTGCATGTCCCCAGCAGAGTTGCCTCCTCGCCTTCCTCAGCCAGCCCCTTGGAGACAAAGCACAGGGGAGGTCAGGCTCGACCCGACCATGAGGGAACCTTCATGCCTGCCCCGGGCCCGTCATCTGCACCCGCCTCCTGTGGCTCCAGCACTGCTTGGGAGCACACGCAGCTCGGCAGCCGCGCAGAGAGCAGCAAGTCCCCGTTACAGCTTTTCCCCACCGCCAGCTCCCAGCCCCCGGCAGAGACTTACACAGACAGCCAAATCTCGGGGGGCACTGATGGCAGTCCCCAGCGGAGAGGCTCTCTCGGAGCCCTGCTGCACGGTGATGGACTGCGGAGGCATTTGTGCCGGTCCCTGGATCAGCACCTCGCTCCCAGCCTCTTGGAAGGGCCAGCAGTACCTCAGGAAATCGTCCGGCTGGAAGCAGAAGGCAAGAGCACGGAAGGTGAGGGCATGATGGGGCCCCAGTGCTCCAATGGAGCCACGAGCACAGGCGGCACCGCGCCGCTGGGCTGTGCTTGTGCTGGAAACGAGTGGCGTGTTGGGAAGCCGACAGAAGCGCCCGGCCATCTTCCTGAGCCGGGAAGGAGGGAAACAGCCATCCAGTGGGAAACATCCCGTACCCTGCACCGCAGCCAGGGCTTTCAAGAAAGCTCTCCTTTTGGCCAGCAGCTCTGCACGCTGCCCCCACCCTCCACTGCCCCATCTGGGGAGCAGGGAAAGCCCAACCACTGCTCCAAGAAGGGGCTTGGGCACGGCCCAGCTGGTCCCAGCCCTCCTTCCCAAAGTGCAGCATCACCTTCTTCATAG
>NW_015090986.1:2488431-2496306 GCF_001431845.1 Calidris pugnax | reverse complement strand
TTGGCCTGCTTGGCCACCTGGGCACACTGCTGCCTCACATTTTTTCTGCTGGGCAGCTTTCCAGACACTCTTCCCCAAGCCTGTAGCGTTGCCCGGGGTGGTTGTGACCGCAATGCAGGACCTGGCACTTGGCCTTATTGAACCTCATGCCATTGGCCTTGGCCCATTGATCCAATCTGTCCAGCTCCCTCTGTAGAGCCTTCCTACCCTCAAGCAGATCAACACTCCCACCTAGTTTGGTGTCATCTACCAACTTAGTGAGGGTGCACTCAATCCCCTCATCCAGATCATTGGTAAAGCTATTCAACAAGACTGGCCCCAAAACCAAGCCCCGAGGGACACCACTGAGGACAGGCCAACAACAAGATTTTGCCCCATTAATCACAACTCTCTGGGCACGGCCATCCAGACAGTTTTTTTACCCAGTGAAGAGTACACTTCTCTACGCCATGATTTGCCAGCTTCTCCAGAAGAATGCTGGGTCAAAGGGGGGATGGTGTCAAAGGCCCTACCAGAGTCCAGGCAGACAATGCCCACAGCCTTCCCCCCATCCAGAAGGCAGGTCACATGGGCATAGAAAGACATCAGGTTGGTTAAGCAGGACCTCCCTTTCACAAAGCCATGCTGATCCCTTGGCTGCCCTGCCCTTCCGTGAGAGCTCGCTCAAGACCATCCTCTCCATGATCTTTCCTGGTACCGAGGTCAGGCTGATGGGCCTGTAGTTCCCCAGATCCTCCTTCTGGCCCTTCTTACAGATGGGCGTCACGTTAGGCACCCTCCAGTCATCTGGTACCTCCCCTGATGACCAGGATTGTTGATAGATGATGGAGAGAGGCTTGATGAGCTCTCCCGCCAGCTCCCTGAGTACTCTTGGGTGAATCCCATCCACACACTTACGCATGTCTAGGTGCAAAAGCAGAGCATTAAATAATTCCTCCTGAATTACAGGGGGGTGGGGGTGGGGGGAGGTTGTTCTGCTCTCCAACCTTATCTTCCAGCCCAGGAGGCTGAACACCCTAGGGATAGGTGGTCTGGTTATTAAAGACGGGGGCAAAGAAGGCATTAAATATCTCAGCCTTCTCCTCAACCTTGGTTGCAGTGTCCCCCCCCCCGTGGTCTGGCTATTAAAGACGGGGGCAAAGAAGGCATTAAATATCTCAGCCTTCTCCTCAACCTTGGTTGCAGTGTCCCCCCCCCCGGCATCCAGTAAGGGATGGAGATTCTCTGGCTCTCTTTTTATTGTTGATAGATTTATAAAAACTTCATTTTGTTGTCCCTTATGTCAGTGGCCAAGTTGAACTCCAGCTGGGTTTTTCCCTTCCTAATTTCCTCTCTGTATAACCTAGCGAGATCTCTGTACTCCTCCTGAGTTGCCTGTCTCTTCTTCCCAAGCTGGTAAACCCTCCTTTTTTTCCTAAGCTCCGTCAAAAGCTCCTTGTGCAACCAGGCCGGCCATATTCACTGCCCTTTTATCTTGCAACATACGGGGACAGCCTGCTCCTGGGCCTTTAAGATTTCCTTCTTGAAGAGCGTCCAGCCTTCCTGGACCCCTTTGTCCCTCAGGACTATCTCCCAAGGGACTCTCTCAACCAGAGTTCTGAACAGGCTAAAGTCCACCCTCCGGAAATCCAAGGTGGAGTTTTTGCTAACCCCCCTCCTCACCTCTCTAATAATTGAGAACTTGACCACTTCACGGTCACTAAGTCCGAGACCATCACATCTCTCACTAGTCCTTTTCTATTTCTGAAGTGTAGTATGTCTAGTGAGGCACCTCCCCTGGTAAGTTCACCTACCAGTTGTGTCAGGAAGTTATCTTCCAAACACTCAAGGAACATCCTAGCCTGCCTGGTGTCTGCTGTGTTATATTTCCAGCAGATCTCAGTAATCTGAAGTCCCCAACCAGAACAAGGGCTGGCAATTGCGAGACTGCAGCCAGCTGCTTATAGAATGTTTTATCGGCCTTCTCATCCTGGTTGGGTGGTCTATAGCAGACACCCAGCACAAAATCTCCCTTATTTGCCTTCCCCTTTATCCTTATGCATAAACACTCAACTTTGTCATCACCAGCCACACCCCCACCTCTTCTTCCTTGCCTATCCCTTCTGAAGAGCTCATAGCCATTTCTAGCAGCATTCCAGTCATGACTGTCATCCCACCACGTTGCCGTGATGGCAACTACATCATAGCTGTTCTGCTGCACAATGACTTCCAGCTCATCCTGTTTGTTCCCCACGCTATGTGCATTAGTTTAGATGCACTTGAGCTGGGCTACCGATTTCACCCCCATCCTTGGCCCTTTACCCCTAGGCTCGTTACTGGTGGGCCTGGTTTTATCCCCTTCCGCCTTCAATTCTAGTTTAAAGCCCTGTCCATGAGCCTTGCTAACTCTTGCCCTAATACCCTTTTCCCCCTGCAGGACAGGGTTTTCCCATCTGTTGGGAGCAGGCCTGGTGTCCTGTGAATTAAACCATGATCAAAAAACCTGAAGTCCTGCTGGTAGCACCAGTTTTGGAGCCAGGCATTGATCTGTCTGGTCTTCTTGTTCACCCATTCTTCATTCCCCAAGACTGAAGGTACAGAAGAGAACACAGTTTGTCCTTTTGTCATCACCAGCCACACCCCCACCTCTTCTTCCTTGCCTATCCCTTCTGAAGAGCTCATAGCCATTTCTAGCAGCATTCCAGTCATGACTGTCATCCCACCACGTTGCCGTGATGGCAACTACATCATAGCTGTTCTGCTGCACAATGACTTCCAGCTCATCCTGTTTGTTCCCCACGCTATGTGCATTAGTTTAGATGCACTTGAGCTGGGCTACCGATTTCACCCCCATCCTTGGCCCTTTACCCCTAGGCTCGTTACTGGTGGGCCTGGTTTTATCCCCTTCCGCCTTCAATTCTAGTTTAAAGCCCTGTCCATGAGCCTTGCTAACTCTTGCCCTAATACCCTTTTCCCCCTGCAGGACAGGGTTTTCCCATCTGTTGGGAGCAGGCCTGGTGTCCTGTGAATTAAACCATGATCAAAAAACCTGAAGTCCTGCTGGTAGCACCAGTTTTGGAGCCAGGCATTGATCTGTCTGGTCTTCTTGTTCACCCATTCTTCATTCCCCAAGACTGAAGGTACAGAAGAGAACACAGTTTGTCCTTCCAAACCCTTGACCAGTCGTCCCAAGGCCCTGAAATCTTTCTTCATTACCCTCAGACTTCTGATCTCTAAGTCATCAGTATCTACCTGAAAGATCAAAAGAGGGTAGTAATCTGAGGTCCGTAGAGACCTGAGACCTGGAAGTTTCCTGGTTATGTCCCTAACATGGGCCCCAGGGAGGCAGCAGACCTCCCTGTAGGAAGGGTCCAGCTGGCATATGGGACCCTCAGTTCCCCTCAGAAGGGAACCTCCTATAACCATTGCCCTCCTCTTGCTCTTCACAGAAGCAGTCTTTATGTGTGGAGCTGGCTGCTTTGGCAGCTCCTGGGATGTGGCTTTATCAGAATCATCAATTCCCTCATCCTCTATCTCCAGAGGCCCATATCTGTTCTGTATGGGCACCTGGGAAAGTGGGGGAGGGGACTAGGGAGGCAGCAGACCTCCCTGTAGGAAGGGTCCAGCTGGCATATGGGACCCTCAGTTCCCCTCAGAAGGGAACCTCCTATAACCATTGCCCTCCTCTTGCTCTTCACAGAAGCAGTCTTTATGTGTGGAGCTGGCTGCTTTGGCAGCTCCTGGGATGTGGCTTTATCAGAATCATCAATTCCCTCATCCTCTATCTCCAGAGGCCCATATCTGTTCTGTATGGGCACCTGGGAAAGTGGGGGAGGGGACTCTGGAGGGGACTCTCCTGCTGCCCTGAGCAGGTACCTGCTTCCATTCCTCATCTTCCTCTCCTGGTTCCCCTCCTTCTGCCTGGTGATAAGAGGGCAGGGGATCTCCATGCTGACTTGCAGGGAAGACCTACAAAACACTTTCAAAGGATAAGCATTGAACTAAAATTCTAACTTTTTGGAAAAAAAAAAAAAAAAAAAGTGGAAAACAGATACAGGCTTTGTGATGTATTATAGTCTCCCCATCACAAAGCTGCATATCCCAGATGCTTTTTTTCTTTCATTAAGAAGAAAGACACCTATAAGAAACCTTAATAGGCACCTATATACACTGGGAGCTTTTAGGCAGCTGGAGAGATGGTAACTGGTTAGCTGACTGTCGTGGACGGAGTGATCAACTTTACTAGTTAGAGTGAAGTAGTGAAATATTTATTAAGGTGAAACAGTGATTTAACAAAATCAGTAGTAAGTGTGATAAAACCAGTAGTAAATGCGATAGTGTTTTACAAGATATGATGTCAAGGTACACTCTATTATTTACTGCACAGAGAACAGGGTCAGACAAGCTGTCCTGTTGAGACACGTGGTTCAGAAAGGACCCCCTTGCTTTCTAAACTCCTTCTCAGAGAGGAGTCTGGGTGCGGCTGGATCCAATCCTAGTCCCAGACTTGGTCAACGGTTTATGTCTAAAGGATCATAGATGCGCAATCAATCCTTTACATTACTTAGATAAAATTTCAAAGTTTAGCATGCTATTAGTCACTTACCGAGAATCTGTTGTGGCAAGGAATCTCAACCTCGAGGAGTAGAACCTTAAGTGAGTGTCCTCACAAAAGTGGAGATCCTGGCGTGCAGCCCGCTGCCATACAGGAGAGCTCAAAGGGCTCTTGGGCTGTCCACTATTTATACAGTAAGACAATTGACCTATAGTCAGTCATATTCTAATGGGAACAAAATATCTAGGTCCCCACTCCAGACAGTGTTATGGCTGTGTTGCCAGTCATCCTCCGAAGTCCAGGTGCAAGTTATCACAACTGATGTTGTGATGGCCATGGTGGCCAAGGCCCGAGCAGGAGCCTGGGGAGGGGATGGGGGAAGGGAAGCAAAACAGAGAGACCACACCGCCACACTGACACAAGTCAAACCAACTTTGCTCTTCCCACTTCTAGTCTTCGTGAAGTTGTATTACAGGGAGAAAGAAACCATTCGGGTAACACTTCCCACATTTGGAGCAATCACAAGTAGGTGTACATTTTGGTATAACATGTTAGGGAGTGGACGGCCAGCCAGGAGCAGAGAGACACAGCAAGGCAGGCAGGGCAGAGCACTGGCTAATAAGAGCTGCAGTACCGGAGCATTCAAGCAAGAAGAATGGGACTTATAATTGCCTCTACCCTCCAACAGTATGTTTGCTCCAACTGAAATAGGCAGACTGCCTATAGTCTTGCAACACTTTCTTTCGCTCTGCCATTTCCCACAGCTAACAGACTTCTTGCAAAGTGTCTGGCTGCCAACAGGTCCCACAGTGGCGACCTTGCAAGCAACAGGCACCTCAAGGGGGCTGAATACAGGAGAAGGACATTCACAGTCCTGAAGAAATAAAAGCCTAGTTTTGAAGATTACTAGAGAGCTGATGCTTGTTAATCCAGGGCAGGCCTGATCTCAAGACTTGTGAAGACCCATGGCCTTATGTGTTGTTTGGCCAAGGATTGAGGGGAGGAAGGAAGAAACGGCTCAAGTGTCCTGTGGGAAGAGGCCTCAGTGTCCTGCTTGGATGAATTTTCCCATCTAATTGACTCAGTAGTGCCAGAAAGCGAGTGTTGCTGGTGGAATATCCCAAAGCCACAAAGCTGCTAGAAGAGCTGCCAGTCTAATACACTTTCATTTAATTTATACTAGAAATTCCCACTCTCACTTGATGTCATGGTTTAGCCCCAGCTGACAAGAAAGAACTCACTCCCCCCACAGCGGCAGGATGGGCGGGGGGAGGAATCGGAAGCAAAGAAAAAGGTGAAACTCATGGATTGAGATAAAGGCAGTTCAACAGAACAGTGAAGAGGAAAACAACAGCAGTAGTACTGATCGAGGAATATACAAAACACAGTTAACATGTTACCACTCACTGACTGGAACCTTAAGCTGAGCTACCTCCCAGGCTTTGATTTTCCATTTCTGCCCTCTCCCTTGGCTCCCTGGCTATATACTGAGTACATCAGTCACATGGTACCAAATACCTGTTTGCCTTGTTCGGGTCAGTCTGCTCCTGTCTGGTTCCTGTGAAAATTAACCCCATGCCCGCCAGAACCAGGACACTTGGCTGGCTGCTTTCCATTGTCTTCTATCATATTCTCTCGGTCCTTGATTTAATCTCTGCATACGTTGCAGAAAGCCCTCTGCATTTCTGTCCCCCTGATGACAACCCTCCAACTTCAGCTTAGAGTGGGAATTTGACTAGCTGAACGCTCTTCCTAAGTTATCAAAGAAAACACAAGTCAGAATTCCCTCTGTTTTGTACCAGGACCCACTATGGCACCCATAAGAAGGGCATTCAGACTCTGCAAATTATCATTTCGAATGCAATTTATTAGAGGTAACACCATAAAGAAATAGAAAACTGTCCAATTTATTCCCAGTGAGGAGGTGTGAGGAGCAAGGTCTCTGGCGTGACCCATACAGAAGTTACCTTGCAGAACAGGAGACAAGAACGCCCCTATAGAAGTAAAGGCTTGATCAAAGAAAACTTGCTATTTATTTTCCAACCTTATATTCACTGTATCTCCCTTAGCAAGGTACCACAAGCTTTTCAGATGATGTACGTTGCGAGGGGATAAGCTCAAAACTGTGCACGGGGCCCGGGCAGTGTTCCTGTAGGGGTGATCAGGGCTGGAGGGTGCTTAATGGCAGACCCGGCAAAGACTGAGCGCGCACCCCCAGGATGGTCCAACGCAGTGTCCAGTTGCTTCAACTCAGGGAACTCCCGGAGCAAGTGCTTCAGCAGGTACAACCGAAGGCTTCGGCAAACTTCCTCACTTTAAGCGCTGAACATCTTCCACGGAACGCCCCTAACGCCGGGAAAATCCGTTACACCTCCTACAAAAGCAGAGGTCTCACAGAATTATCTAGGCTGGAAGACACCCTCGGGATCATCGAGTCCAGCCATCCACCCTACTCTAAAGTACTCCCCTACACCATATCCCCCAACACTACATCTAAACGGTTCTTAAACACAGCCAGGGATGGTGACTCAACCACCTCCCTGGGCAGCCTGTTCCAATGCCCGACCACTCTCTCTGTGAAGAATTGTTTCCTAATGTCCAGTCTAAACCTCCCCTGGCGCAACTTGAACCCATTTCCCCTTGTCCTATCTCCTGTGACTTGGGAGAAGAGACTGACCCCCGCCCCTCTACACCCTCCTTTCAGGTAGTTGTAGAGAGCGAGAAGGTCTCCCCTCAGCCTCCTCTTCCCCAGACTGAACAACCCCAGCTCCCTCAGCCTCTCCTCATAAGACTTATTCTCCAGACCCCTCACCAGCTTTGTTGCCCTTCTCTGGACCCGCTCCAGCACCTCAATGTCTTTTTTGTGGTGGGGGGCCCAAAACTGGACACAGCACTCGAGGTGAGGCCTCACCAGTGCCGAGTACAGGGGGATGATCACCTCTCGGGCCCTACTCACCACACTATTCCTGATACAGGCCAGGATGCTGTTGGCTTTCTTGGACACCCGGGCACACTGCTGGCTCATGTTCAGCCGACAGTCGACCAACACCCCCAGGGCCTTCTCTGCCAGGCAGAGCGTCTCCTGACGCTGTGGAGGTTGGTGGATGCCATGACGCCCCGGGATCGACAGCCGCCCCCACTCGTAAGCAGCGTGAAAGCCCCGATCCTCCCAGCCCCCCTGCGGGGCCTCCCCCCGTTCCCCATGCCGGCCGCCCTCCCCCGCCAACCGCGCCTGCGCTCCAACGGCCGCCCCGCGCCCCGCCCCGAGCCGGGCCGGGCCGGGCCGGGCGCACTCTGATGACGTCACCTCACCTGGCGTCCAACGTACCCGGCGCGCCGCC